>NC_040077.1:70987654-71290684 GCF_003369695.1 Bos indicus x Bos taurus
CCACAGTCTTGCCCTCTGTGTGCTTCATGTAGGGTGCTCCCAGGCGGTCCCACATATCGGCTCTGGGTCCATCAAGAAAACAGGAACTCTTCACAGAACACCCACCTGTCACGCAGTCAAGCTTTTCTCCTGAAGCAACCAGAACTGTCTTGTACCAGGAAATAAAAAAGAAACCCATGTGCGGAAAGCAATCTAGTGGTTGAAAACCATTTCTTGGGAACAATAACCAAAAGATGACCTTGCCATTTTGAGCCTGTGAAAAGAGTTTTCCAAAATAAGAACCACGGCCAGAAAAAAACTTCACTACAAATAATTTTCAATAGAAAAACAAAATCTTGTACTTGGAGGTTTGCAAGCGTGCATCCTCCCATGCATAAGGCTGGGAGAGGTAAGTTTAAAAAGAAGGGATAAAGTAGATGAAAAAATATCCATTATTTTGGTAGCTTGCATAAGCACTAAGGAGCAACCAAAATAACTCATATTAGTTAAAGAGAATTATCATTCAGCTACTTGAGAAGCTGAATGTGTTTCCAAAGTAATGAAGGGGGACGCTGGGAAGTACAGAAGCTCACTTGCACTGGATCTCTTTAGAAAGAGGAAACTGGCACTGCTACAGCAGAAACTCTCAATCTCACCAGACTAGCACCAACTTTTTCTAACAAATATGTTGAAAATTCCTTTCTATGAATGAAATTCAGAAATAATATAAACTACTACATGTCGTTTTTTCCCAACCCAGGGACCATACCCAGGTTTCCCGCATTGCAGGCGGATTCTTTACCATCTGAGTCACCAGGGAAGCCCTTTAAATCAATATAAGGTCTTAAGTGAAATATAAAGTAGAAACAAATCCAAAGTAATTTACGCTAACATATCAAACCAGTCAATCCTAAAGGAAATCAGTCCTGAATATTCACTGGAAGGACTGATGCTGAAGCTGAAACTCCAATACTTTGGCCACCTGATGTGAAGACCCTGATGCTGGGAAAGATTGAAGGCAAGAGGAGAAGGGGGTGAAAGGATGAGATGGTTGGATGGCATCATCAACTTGATGGACATGACTTTGGGCAAGCTTTGGGAGTTGGTGATGGACAGGGAAGCCTGGCATGCTGCAGTCCATGGGGTTGCAGAATAGGACACGACTGAGCAACTGAACTGATATATATGTGTGTGTGTGTGTGTGTGTATTAATAATGAGTAGAAATTATTATAAGTAATGATCTTACAGTCAGTAAGTTGGTATTGAGAGAAACTCAGTGATATTCAACTAAACACTGTTGACCCTTTTAAAACTAATGTTTTAAAATAAGGGCTAAGAAGTGTAAGAGAGAGAGAGTGTGTGTGTGCGTGTGCTCATGTGAATGTTGGAAACAGTGTTGAATTCTATGGAGAAGTCAAGTAGGGTAAAAACCAGTAAATGTCCACTGAATCTGGAAATATGGAAATTTTAGGGTGAGAATTTCAATGGAATGTTGGGGATAAAGTAAAGACTGGGAATGAGTGAGAAGTAAGGAAATGGAGGCTAGTTCTTCTAGATACTATTTTAAGATTTGGCTGTAAAGTAGGGGAGAGAAAGGGTTGGAGAAATGGGGGATTAGAAGGAGAGCTGGTTATTTTTTCCCATGGTTCTGACCTGAACATGTTTTAAATCTTTCTGGAAAAGAACAAGATGAACTGGAGTCTTTCAAGAAGAGAGAGAATGAGGTCAAAGTTCTAGAGGGTATAGGAAGAGATAAGGTCTAGAGCATAGGTGACTTTAGTGCATATATTTGAGAAAAACTACCCCCCAAAATTGGGCTTACCCAGTGGCTTGGTGGTAAAGAATCTGCCTGCAATGCAGGAGCCACTGGTGACACAGGTTTGATCCCTAGGTTGGGAGGATCCCCTGAAGGAGGGCATGGCAACCCACTCCAGTATTCTTGACTGGAGAATCCTATGGAGAGAGGAGCCTGGTGGGCTACAGTCCATAGCATCGCACAGAGTCAGAAATGACTGAAGTGACTTAGCAAGCACACACACACCCCAAATTTGGTAACAAAGGCACAAGTAGGCAGTCTTTGAACAAAGACCACCCTCCTCCCTCTTCCAGCTCAGTGAAGACTCCAGACTTGTGCAGCCAAGGACATAGGGCTCCCTCTCCTCAAGCTACCATTGAAAGGGCCCTATTCCTAGGACAGGCAGAACTTCAGTGTTTCACATCCTATCCCTAGCTGCCTATCAGTTCATTTGCTCAGTCATGTCTGACTCTTTGCAACCCCGTGGACTGCAGCATGCCAGGCTTCCCTGTCCATCACCAGCTCCTGAAGCTTGTCCATGGAGTAGATTATGCCATCCAACCATCTCATCCTTTCACCCCCTTCTCCTCCTAGCTTCAGTCTTTCCCAGCATCAAGGTCTTTTCCAATGAGTCAGTTCTTCACATCAGGTGGCCAAATGATTGGAGTTTCAGCTTCAGCATCAGTCCTCCCAATGAATATCCAGGACTGATTTCCTTTATGATGGACTGGTTGGGTCTCCTTGCAGTCCATGGGACTCTCAAGAGTCTTCTCCAACACCACAGTTCAAAAGCATCAATTCTTCAGCGCTCAGCTTTCTATATAGTCCAACTCTCACATCCATACATGACTACTGGAAAAACCATAGCTTTGACTAAATGGACCTTTTTCTCCAAGGCTAATTCTAAGCAAGTGTCATTGAGAGGTGGAGGCTCCCTTCTTATGTTCAACCCCCACATTTAGAATAGAGGTTATACCCCAGATGTGGCATGCTGAGAATACTGGGGCCCACCTGCCTTGCCTCATCCTATGTGACGGCTTCATGCCAGGAGAGACAAGACAAAGGGGCTACAGGCTGCTGCCAGCACATTCTAGTGATCACTCAGAGAAGAAGTATGATTCAGAGAGAAGCTTGTCATTGTCCATGCCTGCAGCTCTAGAGCCCTGGCTCAGTGATTTCGGCTGGGTGAGAAGCAGATTGTAAAATAGGTAGTTCCTAATCTCTTCCCAAAGGAACTGATTTCAGTTTCAGTAGAGCAAGGAAAACTTCAAACCTAACAGCACAGTGAAGGTTTTGGTGAAAGACAATGAGAAGGAGATTCATGGATTTTTAAGAAAACACAACCTAAACTGTAGGATGGCTAGTTTATGAGAGACTCATGGAGTAGCACTGCTGGGAGGAATCCTCTTAAAGTCAGAATATCAAACATCCCTCAGAAACTATTCTTTCAAAGAGCCACACTTTGATTGGATTAGTTTGTAGGACAATTTATGCCCTAGGGCATTATTAGAAACAATAGAGCAATAAGCTTGCAATTAGTGGGGTTTAACAACTGAGTGTTGTCAGGGACAGAAAGAGCACTTACCAATATCACTATCATCCCAAGGTGTGGAAGTATCCAAGTTGTGTCTTCTGATGCCGAAAACTCAGCCTCTGTGCACTGGTGCCAAATCAAATCTTGGAGACAGAGTTGGGGTGAATTAGAAAAGAAGAGCTTTATTGCTTTTCCAGGCAAAGGGAGTCATGGCAGGCTCCTGCCTTTGAAAACAGTCCAAACCTGGGAGGATTTGGTGAAGAGTTTTATAGCAATAGTTCAAGAGTGGGCTTGCTGATAAGGATCAGGGTGTGTGCAGGGCCTGCACTCCTTTAATCTGCTCTCAAGTAATCTCTTGATGAGCTTCTCTGGTTCCTTTAATCTGACTTCAGATGGTCTTCTCTAGAATGAAGAACTGCTGACATCTCGCATTTGTTGGGGGTTTAGTTCTATAGGACTTCCCTGGTGGCTCAAACGGTAAAGCATCTGCCTACAATGTGGGAGACCTGGGTTCAATCCCTGGGTCGGGAAGATCTCCTGGAGAAGGAAATGGTAACCCACTCCAGTATTCTTGCCTGGAAAATCCCATGGACCTAGAAGCCTAGTAAGCTACAGGCCATGGGGTCACAAAGAGTTGGACACGACTGAGCGACTTCACTTTTTCACTTTAGTTCTATAAAGAGCTTAAAGATATTGCTATGCCTATGCAGGTCAGGAAGCAACAGTTAGAACTGGACATGGAACAACAGACTGGTTCCAAATAGGAAAAGGAGTTCGTCAAGGCTGTATATTGTCACCCTGTTTATTTAACTTATATGCAGAGTACATCATGAGAAACGCTGGACTGGAAAAAACACAAACTGGAATCAAGATTGCCAGGAGAAATATCAATAACCTCAGATATGCAGATGACACCACCCTTATGGCAGAAAGTGAAGAGGAACTAAAAAGCCTCTTGATGAAAGTGAAAGTGGAGAGTGAAAAAGTGGGCTTAAAGCTCAACATTCAGAAAACGAAGATCATGGCATCCGGTCCCATCACTTCATGGGAAATAGATGGGGAAACAGTGGAAACAGTGGCAGACTTTATTTTTCTGGGCTCCAAAATCACTACAGATGGTGACTGCAGCCATGAAATTAAAAGACGCTTACTCCTTGGAAGGAAAGTTATGACCAATCTAGATAGCATATTCAAAAGCAGAGACATTACTTTGCCAACAAAGGTTTGTCTAGTCAAGGCTACGGTTTTTCCTGTGGTCATGTATGGATGTGAGAGTTGGACTGTGAAGAAGGCTGAGCGCCAAAGAATTGATGCTTTTGAACTGTGGTGTTGGAGAAGACTCTTGAGAGTCCCTTGGACTGCAAGGAGATCCAACCAGTCCATTCTGAAGGAGATCAGCCCTGGGATTTCTTTGGAAGGAATGATGCTAAAGCTGAAACTCCAGTACTTTGGCCACCTCATGGTAAGAGTTGACTCATTGGAAAAGACTCTGATGCTGTGAGGGATTAGGGGCAGGAGGAGAAGGGGACGACAGAGGATGAGATGGCTGGATGGCATCACTGACTCGATGGACATGAGTCTGAGTGAACTCCAGGAGTTGGTGATGGACAGGGAGGCCTGGTGTGCTGCGATTCATGTGGTCGCAAAGAGTCAGACACGACTGAGCGACTGATCTGATCTGATCTGATCTGATGCCATCCGGAAAGAAACAGGACCCTGCCCCAAGGCTGCACTGTTGTTTCTTGGCTGTGTTTTCTTTGTCTCTGAATCTCCTCCCTTCCCTGATTAGCAACTGTTTGAATCTGCTCTTTGGGACACAGGCAGGGAAGGTCATGGAGGTTGGGGTCTGTTCCCTACAAACAAGGAATGGGGACACAGAAATGCTTCTATACCCAGGAGCCCCAGAGGGTCTTGCTTGGTTTCACTCCCTGAGGAACAACATCAGAGACTTCACACTTTATAGGATGGAGAAAATAATATTGCTAAAATAATCCAGTCACTAAAAAACAGGCAAACAAAAATAACAGATCTTGGTTGGGGAAGAAGGGAGACGAGTACCCAGAGTCCTACAATATATCATCTCAAATGTCCAGTTTCTAACAAAAAATTATGAGGCATGCAAGAAACAAGAAAATGTAACCCATACACCTTGGGAATAAAAGAATAACAAAAGCTGCCTCTGGAAACAACCAGATATCAAATTTCACAGAAAGGACCTCAAAATACCCATTATAAATGTGTTCAAATATGAAAGAAAAATGAAGATATTCACAGATAAACAAAAACTGAGATAATTCATCACTAGTGAACCAATCCTACAAGATATGCTAAGGGGATTTTTTTTCGGACTGAATTAAAAGAACACTAGACAGCAACTCAAACTCAGATGAAAAGTAAAGAACACCAATAAAGGTACCGACAGGGGTAAACATATAAACATATTTTTAATTTGTAATTTTCTACCATGTGATTTAAAAGACAACACATAAAACAATAATTATAATCTGAGTTGATGGGCACACAGTGTATAATGGTGTAATTTGTACAACAATAAACAACACAAAGGAGAGAGGATGGAATTAAGGCAATGGCACCCCACTCCAGTACTCTTGCCTGGAAAATCCCATGGATGGAGGAGCCTGGTAGGCTGCAGTCCATGGGGTCACTAAGAGTCGGACACGACTGAGCGACTTCACTTTCACTTTTCACTTTCATGCATTGGAGAAGGAAATGGCAACCCACTCCAGTGTTCTTGCCTGGAGAATCCCAGGGACAGGGGAGCCTGGTGGGCTGCCGTCTATGGGGTCGCACAGAGTTGGACACAACTGAAGTGACTTAGCAGCAGCATAGGGGCAAAGTTTTGTATAATACTGAAATTAAGTTGGTATTAACCCAAACTTAAATTGTTATAAATTAATATGTTAACTATAATTTCAAAGACAACCAGTAAGAAAATAATATATAGTTAAAGAAATGACAAGGGAATTAAAATGGTACACTACAAAATGTCTATTTAACACAAAAAAATAAATAATGGGGAAACTGAGGCACAAAAGAGAAGATATATAGAAAACAAATGGCAAGATGGGAGACATAACTCCTACCTTATAAATAACTACATTATATGTAAAAAGATCAAACACTCCATTTAAAGGGCAAAATGGATTGTTTTAATGAGTCAACTATCTGTTGGCTACAAGAGAAACACTTCAGATTCAAGGTCACAAGTAGGTTGAAAGTAAAAGGATAGAAAAAGATACTCTATGCAAACAATAACCAAAAGAGAACTGTCATGACCATATGAAAAAAGACAAATAGACTTAAGACAAAATAATTTAATGGAGTCAGAATCTTAAAAAAAAAATCAATATATCAGGAATATATAACAGTTATAAAGATAAATGTCCTACCAACCCCCCAATACATGAAGTAAAACTGTCAAAACTGAAGAGAGAACTCGACAATTCAAAAATAATAGCTGGTGCCTTCAATAGTCCATTTTCAGGGATGGGTAGAAAACCTGACAAAAGAACAATAAGAAAATCCAAGATTTGAACACTATAAACCAATCAGACTTACACATATCTATAGAACACTCCAACAGCAGTGTACACCTTCTTCTCAACCACACATGGAATATTCCCCAGGACAGACTATACATTAGTTCCAATAAAATTTACCAGTTCCAATAAATTTTAAAAGACTAAAATCATACAAAGTATGTTCTTCACAATGGAAAGAAATTAGAAATCAATAACAAAAATAAATTTTATGAATTCAAAATATCTGGAAATTAAACAACATAGCAATGGATCAAAGAAGAAATAACAAAGAAAATTAGAAAATATTTTGAGTTGAATGAAAAACATACCAAAGCTTATGGTGGTTTAGCCACTAAGTCATGTCTGACTCTTGCAATCCCATGGACTGCCAGGCTCCTTGTCCATGGGATTCTCCAGGAGAGAATACTAGAGTGGGTTGCCATTTCCTTCTCCAAAGCTTAGGATATAACTAAAGCAGTGGTTGGAGGAAAGTTATAGCAGTAAATACCTATATTTAAAAAGACTAAAGACCTCAAATCAATAATCTGAATAAACTAGAAAAACAAGAGCAAGCAAAAATCCCAATAAAAAGGCAGAAGAAAGAAAATTATAAAGACCAATGTGAAAATAAATGAACTAGAGAATAGAAAAACAATAGAATCAATAAAACCAAAAAATTGGCTCTTTTAAAAAATCAACAAAATAGACAAACAAGACTGATCAAAAAAAAACAGAAGCCTTAAATCAGTAAAATCACAAATGAAGTGGGGACATTACTACCAACCTTACAGAAATGAAACAGACTATAAGGGAATACTATGAGCTACTATATGCCAACAAATTAGATAGTCTTCCAGGGCAAATTCCTAGAAAGTCACAAGCTACTGACACCAAATCAAGAAGAAACAAAATCTGAAGAGATCTATAACAAGTAAAACAATGAATTAATAATCAAAATTGTTTAGATTACTTCCTACCCAAAAAAAGTCCATGACAAGAAGGCTTCACTAAATGGATACTGCTGCTACTGCTGCTAAGTCGCTTCAGTCGTGTCCAACTCTGTGCGACCCCATAGACGGCAGCCCACCAGGCTCCGCTGTCCCTGGGATTCTCCAGGCAAGAACACTGGAGTGGGTTGCCATTTCCTTCTCCAATGCATGAAAGTGAAAAGTGAAAGTGAAGTAATAGCCAGGACGTGGAAGTCACATAACTGCTCATTGACAGACAAATGGGTTTTAAAAACTGTGGTGCATACATAGAATGGAATATTACTCAACCATTACAAAGAATGAAATAATATCATTTGCAGTAACATGGATGGACCTAGAGATTATCATAGGCTTCCAAGGTGGCGCTAGTGGTAAAGAACGTACTTGCCAATGCAGGAGATATAAGAGACACAAGTCCCATCCCTGGGTCAGGAAGATCCCCTGGAGAAGGAAACAGCAACCCAGTCCAGTATTCTTGCCTGGAGAATCCCATGGACAGAGGAGCCTGGTGAGCTACAGTCCATAGGGTCACACAGAGTTGGACATGACTGAAGCAACTAAACTACTAAGTGAAATAAGTCAGACAATGACAAATATCATAATATCACTTTTTTGTGGAATTAAAAAAAAATGATACAAATGAACTTATTTACAAGATAGAAACACTCACAGACACAAAAAACAAACTTACTGGAGTTCCCTGGTGGCACAGTAGGTAAGAATCCACCTGCCTGTGTAGGGGACACGAGTTCCATCCCTGGTCTGGGAAGATGCCACATGCTGGAAAGCAACTAAGCCCATGCTCTCGAGCCTGGTAGTGAGCCCACGCACCACAGCTACTGAAGCTCACATGCCCTAGAGCCCACAGGCTGCAACTGCTGACCCTGCATGCTTCAACTACTGAAGCCCGTGCACCTGGAGTCTGTGCTCCTCGACAAGAGACGTCACCGCAGTGAGAAGCCGGCACAGCGCAACTAGAGAGTAGTCTCCACTCTCTGCAGCCAGAGAAAGCCCGCGTGCAGCAATGAAGACTGAGTGCAGCCAAAATAAATACATAAAAGAGAAAACAAACTTATGGTTACCAAAGGGGAAAGGATCGGGGAGGGATAAATTGGTAGTTTGGGATCAATATATACACACTGCTGCTGCTGCTGCTGCTGCTGCTGCTGCTGCTGCTGCTAGTCGCTTCAGTCGTGTCCGACTCTGTGCGACCCCGTAGACAGCAGCCCACCAGGCTCCCCCGTCCCTGGGATTCTCCAGGCAAGAACACTGGAGTTGGTTGCCGTTTCCTTCTCCAATGCATGAAAGTGAAAAGTCAAAGTGAAGTCGCTCAGTCGTGTCCGACTCCCAGCAACCCCATGAACTGCAGCCCACCAGGCTCCTCCGTACATGGGATTTGCCAGGCAAGAGTACTGGAGTGGGGTGCCATATACACACTACTTATATAAAATAGATTAAAAAAAAAAGGTCCTACTGTATAGTACAACTATATTCAATAATCTTATAATAACCTATCATGGGAAAGGATCTGAAAAAGAAAAGATACACACACAAACACACATATATACACATATGTATAACAAATCACTTTGCTGTATACCTGATACTGCTGCTGCTGCTAAGTCGCTTCAGTCGTGTCCGACTCTGTGCGACCCCATAGACAGCAGCCCACCAGGCTCCCCCGTCCGTGGGATTCCCCAGGCAAGAACACTGGAGTGGGTTGCCATTTCCTTCTCCAATGCATGAAGGTGAAAAGTGAAAGTGAAGTCGCTCAGTCATGTCCAACTCCTAGCGACCCCATGGACTGCAACATACCAGGCTCCTCCGTCCATGGGATTTTCCAGGCAAGAGTACTGGAGTGGGGTGCCATTGCCTTCTCCATACCTGATACTAACACATTATAAATATTTCAATTTAAAAAATTATCTCATTACCAGCCAACAGAAGACAGCAGAAACACTAGGCAGGAACTCTTAAGACAGTGGTTCCCCAATACTACCAACTTGGCTCCATGAAGAAGCTTTCATTTGTCTTAAAAATATACTGTACACATGTACACATGTTTGTGCACATGAACATACATGCACACAGATTATTCCAAGCTTATGTCCTCCCTATGTTTCTTTGTTATGATCTCCTTTCATTTGTGTATTGACAATGTTAAAGAAGCATTGTTGAACTTTGCAACTACTTAGGGAAGTAATGTGTTTACCTGATGAAATAAAGAGCTGACAAATGTAATCAGTCTCTAAGATTTAAGTTATTTATTATTTAAATGCCAGAGTCTGAGACTTATAGTCAAGAGTTATGGTCAGACCCAACATTTTTTTTCTGAAAGAGAATGTAGGAAGACTGAGTTCACCCTTAAGGAATAAGTAACTGAGAGTGTTATATCATGGCTGAGACCTTGCTGGGTTTTAGGAGCAGCCTGGCCTGGTCTCCCAGCCCAGGCCCACCCCTGTCAGCAGGGTGGCCTGAATAAGTTCTGTAGAATAGCCCAGACTCAGCTTCCTCATCCTGGGATGAAGATGAAACCCACCACAGAGGCTGTTGTGAAAATTTAAAGAGATAATACAGGTTAAAGAAAATAAGATGAATGAAAAAAGATGTGCTACATATATACAGTGGAATATTGTGAAAATGAAAGTGTTAGTCGCTCAGTCCTGTCCAACTCTCTGTGACTCCATGGACTGTAGCCCACCAGGCTCCTCTGTCCATGGAATTCTCCAGGCAAGAATACTGGAGTAGGTTGCCATTCCCTCCTCCAGGGGCTATCACTCAGCCATAAAAAAGAATGAAACATTACCATCTGCAGCAATGTGAATAATAGAGATTATTATACTAAGTGAAGTAAGTCAGAGAAAGACAAATATCATATTCTACTTATTTGTGGAATTAAAAAAAAATGTTTCAAATGAACTTATTTATAAAACAGAAACAGACTCACAAAGAAAACAAATTTATGGTGACCAAATGGGAAAAGGTTGAGGAGGGATGAAATGGGAGTTTGGGATTAACATATACACACCACTGTATGGAGGACAACAAAGTCCTACAGTACAGCACAGGGAACTATATTCAACATCTTGCAATAACCTATAGCGACAAAGAATCTCAAAAACACACACACATAAAGCTGAATCACCTTGCTGTATGCCAGAAACTAGTATTTTTGTTTGTTTTGTTTTGCCTTTGTAACACAACATTGTAAATCAACTATATTTCCATTAAGAAAGAAAAGAAGGAATGGTGCTGATCAAGCTGTGCGGCTCCATTCCTGGTCCATGACAGCAGTGCAAGCAGCACTGTGCACATGCGTGTACCTGTGAATTCATGTACATACTATTACAAATACATCGTCTACTGCAGCAGGAGGTCTCTACAACACAGTCAACCTGCAAGAAGTTTTATCTGCAGCCCCAGGGATCCTCCAGGTGCAGTGCATTGTGTCTGAGGTAGAGTGCTTAGTCGGCCAGTCACTTCCTCTCCTGCAGGCCAGGGGAGCGACCAGCGACGCTCATTTTAGTTCACCATCACCATTTCTGCCATTTACAAATAGTACATGAACCTCATTTTCTTCATATCATGTTTTTTGAATCGGCTCATTTTTTTTTTTCCCCTTGACTATATCAATTTTTAAAGCATTCCTTCTGGAGAGGCAGCAGTGCACAGAGGTGAAGAACACAGTCTGGAGTCAAGCTGCCCTGGTTTCAACACTGCTTCTGCCACTTCCTAACCTGATTTAACTCCCTTGTGCCTCAGTTTCCCCATCTATGTGATGAGGGTGGGCTTCCCAGGTGGCGCTAGTGGTAGAGAACCTGCTCGTCAATACAGAAGACATAAGAGACCTGGGTTTGATCCTTGGGTCGGGAAGATCCCCTGGAGGAGGGCATGGCAACCCAGTACTCTTGCCTGGAGAATCCCACGGGCAGAGGAGCCTGGTGGGCTGTGATACACAAGGTCTCAAAGAGTCAGACATGACTGAAGTGACTTAGCATGGACACAAGCATGATGAGGGTGATTATAATTCTTATCACAAAGGCTTACAATCAGGTTGTGAGAAACAAAGGGCTGTCTCTTTACAAAGTGTTTGAAACAGGCCTTCCATAGAATAAATGCTATATGAGTGTTTGCTAAATAAATGCCTCTAATGTAAATGGAAAACCAGTACTACCTTCCATAAAATCTTAAAACAAATAAAATCTTAGAAACAAAAGAGGGTTTACTAAGTCTAGCTAGATATTTACCTGCTAAAATGCTTAGTGGACTGGCCCTGGTATCTTTAAAAACAGAAAACAAACAAGAAAGAATCAGGCGAAGGAAGTTGTAAGCACCAGAGTGAAGCCTCTTCTCCACTCAACCAGAAAAGCAGCAGGGCAGATGAAACAAGAGTAACTTTCTCAGTGCACCACCACCAGAAATTATCCCCAGACACACTAGGAGTCAGCTGGATGTGCTCTGAAAAGTTCTGGAAAGGCCATTAAGATAGGAAAGTGAGAGGTATTCCAAGGAGCACATGTAAATGAAAAATGAAACCAGGCATTCCTGTGTTGATCTACTTATCACAAATATCCCTGTATTAAGAGTAAAATATTTTACACTGATAGGTTGGCTCCAAGGCAGAGAATCTGTTTTCACCTTGAACTGCAGCTCCCTTGTACAAGGTGCTGCCAGTGAGCCTGTCACTCAAGCCTCCTCTCCATCCTTCATCTAGAGGTGACTCAGCACCTCCCAGTAGGTGATTCCAGGTGACAGCCTACAGCCAGCTTGCCTTCTCTTCTCTTTTGCAGGCAGAGTGGGCTTAATTTTCATGTATTTATTCTTGTAGCCACCAGCGTCACCTGAGATGGATGGCTGGAGGGTAGCAATAGATTTGGGATCTTGGCACCTCTGAACCTCCTGTCCTGTGTGCCCAGGTTACAAGGGCCTGTAACCTGTCAGTCTCAATGGGTCCTGATGGATGGGGTGAGCACCTTATACAGCCTCCTTCCATAAGAGGATTAAAGGTGATGTTTAGAAAGCACAGCTCCATCCCTGGAGGGAAGATGCCAAGAGATATCAACACACAGTTCTGCATAATCAGTTCAACACCAACACAACAAAAATGAGAAAGGAAGATTAAAAACTAATCCACATTTCATAGCACTGAGGGGTGTGATGAAATGGGGAATAGAGTGAAAGCATGAAGCCCAGAATCACAAAATGCTCTCATTTCACTCTTTTAAAACCTCAAGACTGAGGTAGGAGATGATTCCAGCCCTTGGGAGAATTCTTCCAAGGCCCTAGGAAAGAGTATCCAATTCAGAGTTTCTCTCCTTGTGGATGAGCACAGGAAGGGCTGGAGAGTTGGCCACGTTAGGTGAGTGCCTTGAATAATTAAGGGGCCACTCATAGTTGACTGATGCCCTGATAGGCCCATGTCCCAACCTGGGAAATCTCTCCTCGGGCCCCTTGATGGAGAGGAGGGGATTCCAGAGAGATGCTGGTGACCACCTCCCTTGAGGTGTCAGGCAGGATGCCCCTGGAGACACCAAAGAGCAGCAGGGGCAAGTGGAAGGTACAAGGGTCAGCACTCTGCAGCCTCTGCGGGCATCGCCTTAAACTCCCAGTCTTTGGTTTATGTAATGTGCTCACTCAACCCAGTGTAGCAACCCCCTCTCCCAACATTCCTGGGTGTCCAGCTCTGGGTTAGCCCTGGTCCTGCCTTTCTCCTCCCTCTGTCCTTTCTGTACCCCTCCCACCTGCTCCCCTTTCTCTTTGCCATATCCCATAACTAATGTACAATGTTTAAAGATTAACACTGGAGGGTTTTTCCACTTCTAGGTTCCATATTATCAAATTCAAAAAATCAGAAATTGGGCTTTGCTGATAGGACTGAATCTTGGAAACTGAGACTTCTCAGGAAGTAGAGAATACAAGCCCTATTTGCACAATCAAATGACTACAGACATTTGGGAGCACAACTAAGACATCCAGGGGTGGTTTCTTGATAGAATCTGGGCTTTCTGCTCACCGGTGATATGAAAATGGCTTCAAACATCAAGCTCACTTCTCTTCTAAGTGACATCTTTTCTCCCTCCTGGAGCTCCTAGAAGCCTTCCATAATCGCCCAGCAGCCAACCTCAGTTTCTCCATGCCCTCTCAGTCTGCATAATCAGAAGAGAGCACCTCATTAACCAGTGAGAAGGAGAGTGTACTTCTAGCCAATGACAAGAGCTATGTACTCTTTGAAAGAGGAGAGTAAAAAAGGTGGCTTAGAACTCAACATTAAAAAAACTAAGCTCATGGCATCCAGTCCAATCACTTCATGGCAAGTAGATGGGAAAACAATGGAAACAGTGGCAGACTTAATTTTCTTGGGCTCCAAAATCACTGCAGACAGTGACTTGCAGCCATGAAATCAAAAGAAAAGCTATTACAAACCTAGATGGCATGTTAAAAAGCATAGACATCACTTAACCAACAAATGTCCATATAGTTAAAGCTATGGTTTTTCTAGCAGTCATGTACAGATGTGAGAGTTGGATCATAAAGAAAGCAGAGCCCTGAAGAACTGATGCTTTCGAACTGTGATGCTGAAGAAGACTCTTGAGAGCAACTTGGACAGCAAGGAGATCAAACCAGTCTATCCTAAAGGAAATCAACCCTGAATATTCATTGGAAGGACTAATGCTGAAGCTGAAGCTCCAACACTTTGGCCACCTGATGTGAAGAGTGGACTCTGTAAAAGATCCTGATTCTGGTGTTGACTAAAAAAAGATGTACAATTGAGAGTTGCAAGTTAAGTTTTATTTGGGGCAAAATGAGGACTGGAGCCCGGGAGGCATGATCTCAGATAGTTCTGAGAGACTGCTCCAAAGCGGCAGTGGGGGAAAGTCAATATATAAGGTTTCAGTGAAGGGGGAGTTCAATACCATGAAGCACTTAATTTACAGAAGGTTTTTGTAAGTCAGGAGGATCTGATGTCACCATGAAAGGATTTAGTGCTTCTCTAGATATGAGGAGATGCAAGGATAGGTATCATAAAATCTGTTCCTAAAAACATCCAACTATCTAAAGACCTGTCCCACCAGATTCCCTGGACCACAGAGAGCCTTACTGCACCCTGAACTCCCTCAGGGGTTGTTGAAGGTCAACAGCTATAGCAGCATGCCTTTGTTGTTCAGTCATCGGCAATGCTTGTGATAAGTGCCAGTGTAATTGACACTGGGAAAGATTGAGGGCAGGAGGAGAAGGGGACAACAGAGGATGAAATGAGTGGATGGCATCACTGAATCAATGGACATGAGTTTCAGCAAACTCTGGGAGATAGTAAAGGACAGGGAAGCCTGGCATGCTGCAGCCCATGGGGTCACAAGAGTGGTACATGACTGAGCAACTGAATAACAACATGAACAAGCACCAGACAGACATCTGACATTTAATCCTAATGACACCTCACTTGGTAGGCACCATTAGCCTAATGCTACAGATGAGGAATGTGGGGCTCAAAGTAAATTTCCCAGAGTCATGTGCTCTTAACTATCATGTTACTGTATCATATAGAATCCCCAGAGGCCTCAGTGGGTCACTGGATTTGTGTACTGTTGATTTAGGTATATACTGTCAAATTATCTCCACCCCAAAATACTGCTCCAGGTTTCCTCAGGCTTTTACCTGAGAAAATATATTTATATGGAAATACTGATATACAGCAGCCCACATTCGTTTTGTATGCTATGCATTTACTTTTGCAGCCTAGTGGCTAAAATAGTTTTCATGTTTGAAACTTAAAAACATATGCATGGAAAGAATGTACTGTACAACACAGGGAATATAGCCGGCGCTTTGTAATAACTGTAAATGGAAAGTAACCTATAAAAATTATTTAAAATTTTTTAATTAAATTTTAAAAAATGTATACATGGATAAAAATATAAATAAATACACATAAGTATAGCCAACAGAATCTTATAGTTGTCAATTTTCTAAAAGATTTAACCCAGAATTTCACATGAATGAATTTAGATTTAACTATTTATAAATGGTACATGATAGTGGCTGTAGAGATCTCCAGCCAGTTAATTAGCTTTGGTTTTTCCTTCTGTGAATAGGCAATTTAAAATCATTGTCCCAGGATTGTAGAGAAGATCAGACAAGGGCATTCATATCCAAAACACCCAACACAGCTTTCACTCAACATTAGTACTGTTGCAATTTCCTTATTAGGATTCTTTAAATAAGATATATACATTTGTTTGCATATTCTTACTAAATTCTTAAAAACCAACAGTCAAATCCAATTCATCTATAATAAAACCATGTACTGTGCATAAAATCATTTGAAAAGAATGACACAGTACTATCAACTGACATTTTATTTTACATGATAGAGTGCCATAGTCTCGGTACAAAGTGACCTTAACTGCTGAAAAATTCCTTCCTTATTTTTACTGCAACAAATCATATGGTGAAGGAAGACCTTCATCAGGGTCATGCAACTCAGAATGGCTTCTTTGGGGATACGTGCAAGCACCTTTGGGGACTTGGGAGGAAAGTCTTAGTCATTTTTCAAGAGAATATGTTTTTATTTATTTGTTTATTTTTCGAAGGACTGTCCTATATAAGGGATTTAGAACAGTCTTTTTGGCTGTGATGGGTCTTCCTCACTGGACACGGGCTTCCTCTAGTTGTGGCAAGTGGGGACTATTCTCCAGTTGTGGTGCATGTCCTTCTTGTGGTGGTGGCTTCTCATTGCAGAGCTTAGGCTCTAGAGCGCAGGCCCAGTAGCTGCAGTGCATGGGCCTAACTGCCCCAAAGCAGGTGGAATCTTCCAGGACCACGAACTGAAGCCATGTCCCCTGCAATGGCAGGTGGATTCTAAACCACTGGAGCACCAGGGACGTCGTTAGTAATTGGCTTTCCCCCTACAGGATGTGTCCCGTCTCCCCTTTTAAGCGTCAGGTCCTCAATAGTAGGGACCCTATTTTTTCTGTCTTTTGTCTCCCACCCCCAGATCAGATCAGATCAGTCACTCAGTCGTGTCCGACTCTTTGCGACCCCATGAATCGCAGCACGCCAGGCCTCCCTGTCCATCACCAACTCCCAGAGTTCACTGAGACTCACGTCCATCAAGTCAGTGATGCCGTCCAATCATCTCATCTTCTGTCGTCCCCTTCTCCTCCTGCCCCCAATCCCTCCCAGCATCACAGTCTTTTCCAGTGAGTCAGCTCTTCGCATGAGGTGGCCAAAGTACTGGAGTTTCAGCTTTAGTATCATTCCTTCCAAAGAAATCCCAGGGCTGATCTCCTTCAGAATGGACTGGTTGGATCTCCTTGCAGTCCAAGGGACTCTCAAGAGTCTTCTCCAACACCACAGTTCAAAAGCATCAATTCTTCAGCGCTCAGTCTTCTTCACAGCCCAACTCTCACATCCATACATGACCACAGGAAAAACCATAGCCCTGACTAGATGAACCTTTGTTGGCAAAGTAATGTCTCTGCTTTTGAATATGCTATCTAGGTTGGTCATAACATTCCTTCCAAGGAGTAAGCGTCTTTTAATTTCATGGCTGCAGTCACCATCTGTAGTGATTTTGGAGCCCAGAAAAAAGTCTGACACTGTTTCCACTGTTTCCCCATCTATTTCCCATGAAGTGGTGGGACCGGATGCCATGATCTTCGTTTTCTGAATGTTGAGCTTTAAGCCCACTTTTTCACTCTCCACTTTCACTTTCATCAAGAGGCTTTTGAGTTCCTCTTTACTTTCTGCCATAAGGGTGGTGTCATCTGCACATCTGAGGTTATTAATATTTCTCCCGGCAATCTTGATTCCAGCTTGTGTTTCTTCCAGTCTAGCGTTTCTCATGATGTACTCTGCATATAAGTTAAATAAACAGGGTGACAATATACAGCCTTGACGAACTCCTTTTCCTATTTGGAACCAGTCTGTTGTTCCATGTCCAGTTCTAACTGTTGCTTCCTGACCTGCATACAAATTTCTCAAGAGGCAGATCAGGTGGTCTGGTATTCCCATCTGTTTCAGAATTTTCCACAGTTTATTGTGATCCACATAGTCAAAGGCTTTGGCATAGTCAATAAAGCAGAAATAGATGTTTTTCTGGAACTCTCTTGCTTTTTCGATGATCCAGCGGATGTTGGCAATTTGATCTCTGGTTCCTCTGCCTTTTCTAAAACCAGCTTGAACATCAGGAAGTTCACAGTTCACATATTGCTGAAGCCTGGCTTGGAGAATTTTGAGCATTACTTTACCAGCATGTGAGATGAGTGCAATTGTGCAGTAGTTTGAGCATTCTTTGGCATTGCCTTTCTTTGGGATTGGAATGAAAACTGACTTTTTCCAGTCCTGTGGCCACTGCTGAGTTTTCCAAATTTGCTGGCATATTGAGTGCAGCACTTTCACAGCATCATCTTTCAGGATTTGGAATAGCTCAACTGGAATTCCATCACCTCCACACCCCCCCCAACTCAAATCAACAGATACATGTACACAGGTAATGCATGTCCAACACTGTGTCCATGGGGAGAACATAGATAAACAGCAGAAATTGTGGTCCTAGCTGAGAGGCACAGATAATCTCAACAGGCAATTTTGGCACTGGCTGAGCTAACCAGATATTATTGCTGGTATCTAAATTTCTTAATATAAGTTCCAGAAAGCCAAGTAACTTTTAGAAAAGTATATGATGCAATAAGGAAAGCAAATCCATCCATTCATATATAAATAAATAGAACTATAGCTTTATTAAGTCCTGATATGTGCCAGGCAAGGGAACCCCAACAGTGAATTAGACTCAATCCTCAATCTTGGGGAGATCCCTGTCTTGTTAGGAAGATGAACATATGAAAAAGCAAGACCATGGTGTGTTGTAATAAGCTCTATAAAAACTGGCCAGGACCTGGTGAGGACCCAAAGGAGAGCACAGTCTAGGCTACTGGCCATGAGGTGGTGGGAGGGGTGGGTCAGAAAAGATCTCAGAGATGAGGTGATCCTTGGCCTTGGCAGTGTCTCCCAAGGTGAATGCCTGTCTGGTGGAGGAGGGGTGGAACATTCCAGAGAAGCCATGGCAGCATGGCATGTGCAGAAAAACAGACGCTGGGGACAAAGGAGAGCTGTAGGCTAGAGGAGGGGCATGCCAGCTCACATAGCAAGAGAAAAGGTTGGAGATATGCCTCGAGATTAAACCAAAAAGTCCCCAGCACCACACTAGAGCGTGTACTTCATGCTGAAGGAAACAGGAACCCATCATCAGCTGGTTTTAAGCAGACAGGAACATAGTCAGACTTGAATTTTTTAAATTACTTTTTATTGGAAGACAATTGCTTTACAATGTTGTGTTAGTTTCTACTGACAAATTAGCTATATGTATACATATATCCCCTTCCTCAGGGGCTTCCCTGGTGGCTCAGCAGTAAAGAATCTGCCTGCAGTGCAGGAGATGTAGGAGACAAGAGTTCGATCCCTGAGTCAGGAAGATCCCCTGGAGGAGGGCATGGCAACCCATTCCAGTATTCTTGCCTGGGAAATCCCATAGACAGAGGAGGCTGGAGGGCTATAGTCCATGGGGTTACAAAGAGTCGGACAGGACTTAGCTACTAAACAACAAATCCCCTCCCCTTGAGCATCCCTCCCATACCCACCCCCACTCCACCTCGCTAGGTCATCACAGAGCATGGGGCGGGGCTCCCTGTGCTATACAGCAGCTTCCCACTAGCTAATTTACACATGGTAGTGTATATATCGGAGAAGGCGATGGCACCCCACTCCAGTACTCTTGCCTGGAAAATCCCATGGACAGAGGAGCCTGGTAGGCTGCAGTCCATGAGGTCGCAAAGAGTTGGACACGACTGAGAGACTTCACTTTCACTTTTCACTTTCATGCATTGGAGAAGGAAATTGCAACCCACTCCAGTGTTCTTGCCTGGAGAATCCCAGGGACGGGGGAGCCTGGTGGGCTGCCGTCTATGGGGTCACACAGAATCAGACACAACTGATGCAACTTAGCAGCAGTGTATATATGACAATGCTACTCTCTCAATTCCTCCTTCCCTCTCCTTACCCCCACCATATCTACAGGTCTGTTCTTTATATCTGCATCTCTATTTCTGCCCTGAAAATAGGCTCATCAGTATCATTTTTCTACATTCCATATATAGGCATTAATATATGATATTTGTTTTTCTCTTTCTGACTTACATTTTTAAGAGATTATTCAGGTAATACGCATGACAGATGGACACACTGGATGAGAGTCTGCAGGACAGTCTCCTGCAGACAGAATGGTGTCTCAATGATCAAAATGAAAAATAATGAAGGCCCAAAGGAAGGCAGAGGAAGTGGAAAGAGAAAGGGAAGGCAGTCTTGTAAGATGTCAATTCCAAAAATTTTGAGCTGTCTCATCTTGAGGAGGTATCAGAAAGCAGTAAAAGGCAAAGAAGGATATCATTTGCTCCAGTTACAATTAGCAAGTATTCTGCAGTGCAGCTGGTGATTCTAAGGATCTTCCCTCTTAACCTTAGAGTCCCTCCTGCCTTCCATACGAAGACAGAGTGATAGCTGGTCCTAAGCAGACTCTAAACCCTAGCTCCATCACTTACTAGCAGGGTAACCAAATACATAAATCTATTAATATTAGTAGCTGCACTCAGTAAATGCTAGCTGCTCTTGGACCTGGCTGGGTCTCTCTTCTGATGGCCTAGCTTGTCCTGCAGAGGTTGCTAACTCTTGTTGTGGAAAAAACACTCAGACTTAGCATTTTAAAAATATGACTTTTGTCATTCGTGGAAGGTCTATATGAAAGGAGCAACCACCAGGCAGAAGCCAGGCAATTAGCACACCCCAGTCCTTATCATGTCAGTATCACAGATCCCCCTATATACACAGTGCCAGTCAAGATCCACCCTCCCCGCCACCCCTGCCAGGAGAGCCTTGTGCCCACAAGTGCACAGACATCAGAAGGTATTTGAAAGGACGGCTAATCACATATCCATCTAAAAACAAGGGGATCTCAGTTTTTGTTCAGAAGAACCTGGGGATTGTGACCTTGAAGACATGGAAAGAGGACATGATGTTTGTTCAAAGATATTAAGGATCATTTTGGACTACTTGAGTTTTTAACTAAATATGTGATATGACATTCTGGTGGTTATGGAGGAAACTGATTTCCTTAAAAGCTTTTCGAGGTAACAATAAACCTCTCTTCACTCCTGAAGAAGGACATTAAATTGGACAAAATTTGGTGTTTTTTTTTTTAATAAAACAGAATTGCTCTCACTTAAATTTCAATTTCTTATAATAGAGCTGTTCTTCAGTTAGGTAAGCTGGGAGGATGATTTGTACCATATAAATACTTCCCTCAAATATTCAAAAATTAGGATCCCAAATTCATTGACAGAAATCACAACAGTGGCTTTTAATGGTGGAAAAGAGGGGAGAGACCTGAAAAGGGGCATGAAGGAAATATCTGGGGGCATGGGCACAGTCTGTAAAGATACAGATAGGGATGTAAGTTGTACATTTGTCACAACTCATGGAACTGTCCACTTAAGGTCTTTGCATTTTACTGTATGTAAATTATACTTCAATTTTTAAAAAGGAAACAGGGAAAGAAGCTTGCATGCAGACTTCCAGTTAAACATGATGGACTGAACATATTCATTATATCATCTCCTCTGGAAACTCCACTAAAATGAGGATAAAGGGACAGGATAGGTATAAGCCCATCAAGACAAAGAGATTAAGATAGTTCATCCCATTTTTGAAGATGGAAAGTTTATAGAGGAGTAGGAACTGCCAGAGTTAAGATGCTCCTAGTAAAGTGCCCTCAAAAAGTGATAAGAAGCTGGCTTAATTCACCTTTCTGCATCCTCAGAACCTCAGGCCATTCCCAGACAGGAGAATGGAGATTTATTCTCCAGACCCTGGGCCCTGGAGCACCATTCAGAAGGTCCCATCCATCCACAGAGCACTTTGAAGAAGTTGTTTGTAATGTAACTTCAAGCTTATAAGCTTCAAACTTCAAGCTTAATGTAAATGGACAGACATTGTGATAAATACCTCTACCACACAAGAAACTGAGAAAAAGAACCCAGAGGAAACAGAAACCATGTAAGGAACAGAATAAGACATTTCAATAAAACTACAAGCAACATCTTTAGATCACAAGCTGGAATTAAGATTGCTGGGAGAAATATGACACCACCCTTATGGCAGAAAGGGAAGAGGAACTAAAGAGCCTCTTGATGAAGGTGAAAGAGGAGAGTGAAAAAGCTGGCTTAAAACTCAACATTTGTATTCAATATCATATTCTAACACATATATACAGAATGTAGAAAAATGGTACTGAAGAATCTATTTACAGGGCAGCAATGGAGAAGCAGACATAGAGAACAGACTTATGGACACAGGAAGAGGGAGGAGAGGGTGAGATGTATGGAAAGCGCAACACAGAAATTTGCATTACAGCCAACGAGAATTTGCTGTATGACTCAGGAAACTCAAACAGGGGCTCTGTATCAACCTAGGGGGGTAGGATGGGGAGGGAGATGAGAGGGAAGTTCAAAAGGGAGGGGGATATATATATATATATATATATATATATATATATATATATATACACACACACACACACACACACACACCTATGGCTGATTCATGTTGAGGTTTGACAGAAAACAACAAAATTCTGTAAGGCAATTATCCTTCAATTTAAAAATAAATAATTTTTTTTAAAAGTCAATGAAAATAAAGCAATGTCAATAATAATTAAAAAAAAAAACTCAACATTCAAAAAATGAAGATCATGGCATTGGGTCCCATCACTTCATGGCAAATAGATGGAGAAACAATGAAAACAGTGACAGACTTTATTTTCTTGGGCTCCAAAATCACTGCAGATGGTGACGACAGTCATGAAATTCAAAGACACCTGCTCCTTGGAAGAAAAGCTATGACAAACCTAGACAGCATATTAAAAAGCAGAGACATTACTTTGCAAACAAAGGTCTATATAGTCAAAGCTATGGCTTTTCCAGTAGTCATGTATGGATGTGAGAGTTGGACCATAAAGAAGGCTGCACTGAAGAATTGATGCTTTTGCACTGTGGTGTTGGAGAAGACTCTTGAGAGTCCCTTGGACAGCAAGGAGAGTCAACCAGTCCATCCTAAAGGAAATCAACCCTGAATATTCATTGGAAGGACTGATGCTGAAGCTGAAGCTCCAATACTTTGGCCACTTGAGGTGAAGAGCTGACTCATTGGAAAAGACCCTGATGCTGGGAAAGATTGAAGGCAGGAGAAGGGAACAACAGAGAACGAGATGGTTGGATAGCATCACCGATTCAAAGGACATGAGTTAGAGCAAGCTCTGGGAGATGGTAAAGGACAGGGAAGCCTGGCATGCTGCAGTCCATGGGGTTACAAAGAGTCGTACATGACTGAGCCACTGAACAACAAAAAATAAGGCACTAGTCCTCTCAACAGCTTCCTATAATCTAAAAGCAGATGGCACCTTCAAAACTCTAAGCATCAGTGTTTCAGTCTAGACTTTAATACCTACCAGTGTCTGAAAAAAAAAAAAAAAAAAAAAACAGCCATTTTCAAACATTTTAAAACACAGACCTTCTATGTGCCCATTTTTGAAAGAAAGTGAAAGTTGCTCAGCCATGTCCGACTCTCTGCGACCCCATGGACTATACAGTCCATGGCATTCTCCAGGTCAGAATACTGGAGTGGGTATCCATTCTCTTCTCCAGGGGATCTTCCCAACCCAGGGATCCAGCCCAGGTCCCCTGCACTGTAGGCAGATTTTTTGCCAGCTGAGCCACCAGGGAAGCCCAAGAATACTGGAATAGGTAGCCTATCCCTTCTCCAGTGGATCTTCCTGACCCAGGAATTGAACTGGGGTCTCCTGCATTGCAGGTGGATTCTTTACCAGCTGAGCTACCAGGCTAGCCCATTTTGGGGAACCTACTATTAGGTTGGTGCAAAAGTAACTGAGGTTTCAGATCCTGAATTTTAAATTATTATAACTAGGCTTAAACACATGCTTATTAATCAAAATAGGAATCTTTACAATCAACACATTTTGCCAACAAGAAATAAGTTTGTTTATTCCTGTAGCATACTTCAAGATTCAACGAAATCTTGGAAAGCATTTTCCATGTTCTGCTGGTTTTGAAAGCATTTTCCCTGCAAAAATTGTCAACACGCTTGAAGAAGTGGTACTCAGTTGATGCGAAGTTAGGTGAATATGGCAGATGAGACAAAACTTTGTAGCCCAATTTGTTCAGCTTTTGAAGTGTTGGTTGTATGCTGTGTGGGCAGGTGCTGTCGTGGAGAATTGGGCCCTTTCTGTTGACTAATGTTGGCTGCAGGCATTGCAGTTTTCAGTGCATCTCATTGATTTTCTGAGCTTTCTTCTCAGATGTAATGGTTTTGCCGGGATTCAGAATGCTGTAGTGGATCAGACCAGCAGCCAACCACCAGTGACCATGACCCATTTTTTGGTACAAATTTGACCATTGCTGATTGTCGTATATGTCACAATCCAATCAAGAAATGGTTCGTTGTTGTTGTGTAGAACAAGAGAAGACAACACTTCAAAACGACAATTTCTTTAAATTGCAGTCACCTCATGAGGCACCCACTTATCAAGCCTTTTCACCTTTCCTATTTGCTTCAAATGCCAAACGACTATAGAATGGTCAACATTAAGTTCTTGGGCAACTTTTCATGTAGCTGCAAGAGGATCAGCTTCGATGATCCTCTCAGTTGATCATTGTCAACTTCCAATGGTCAGCCACTACGCTCCTCATCTTCAAGGTTCCCATCTCCTTTGCAAAACTTCCTGAACCACCACTGCACTATATTTTTGTTAGCAGTTCCTGGGCCACATGTGTTGTTGATGTTGCAAGTTGTCTCTGATGCTTTATGACCCATTTTGAACTCAAATAAGAAAACTGCTCAAATTTGCTTTTTATCTAACATCATTTCCATGATCTAAAATAAACATAAATAGCAAGCAATAAGTCATTAGCAAAAAAACATAAAGCAAAAAATGAGCACTGAAATGATGTATAACATAATCACATTTATTTAAGAATGTATTCCAATATCAAAATGCAAAGATCAACAATGCAAAACTGCAGCTACTTTTGCACCAATCTAATAGAAGCTGTGATACAGTGCAAGAAGTGAGACAAAAAAGGATAAAGCATTCAGGAACCAAGAAGACAGGAAAACAAGGAAGGGAGCCCCAGATGATAGCCCCCTGTAATATTTTTACAGCAGACCCAAGGAGCAGCCCATCCGGTCACAGCAGGATAGAGGTCTTAAGATTCAGCAAGCCACGGAGAAGAGGTTATCTGATATGCTTCAGCAGTTGGGAAAAAACTAACAAAAGCCTTAGACCACTCTGATGGGGAAATGCTATACATGTGAAGGGGGAAAGCATTTACAAATTCCCAAGAAAAGGCATAATCATGGTATACAATCATGAAAATAAAGGATAGAAATGTGAAAGGAGCATAAGAGAGTTAAATCCTCATCTATTTAAAATAGGTGAGTCAATTCCCGTCTACAGTAGAAAGTCAATAGATTGTTCCCCAAATGGGCAGATCAAGGAAAGGAACAGGAGCAGATAAGATGAAACATGAAGAAAAATAGCAGAAGGAACTAATCAAGAGTTTAAAGTAGCTGCTTTGGGGACTTGAGACCAGAGAGAGGAGATGGAAGCTAGTATAAGGCATTACTACTGTCGGACATTATTTTTTTTTAACTTGGTAAGATAAACATATATTTTTTAATTCTCCCAAAAAAAAAAAAAAATAGGTGTTTCTTTTGATAATTTGGCAGGAGAATTTAATTCTGCTCTCCATTTTTACTAAATTATCATTTTGGTTGGTAACCAAGAGGTTACATTGCTCCTCCTTAAACATTAGATTATATGAATCTGGTATACTGTGTTCAGTTCAGTTCAGTTTGGTCGCTGAGTTGTGTCCGATTCTTTGTGATACCATGGACTGTAGCATGCCAGGCCTCCCTGTCTATCACCAACTTTCAGAGCTTACTCAAACTCATGTCCATAGAGTCAGTGATGTCATCCAACCATCTCATCCTCTGTCATCCCCTTCTCCTCCTACCTTCACTCCTAACATCAGTCTTTTCAAATGAGTCAGTTCTTTGCATCACGTGGCCAAAGTATTGGAGCTTCAGCTTCAGCATCAGTCCTTCCAGTGAATATTCAGGACTCATTTCCTTTAGGATGGACTGGTTGACTCTCCTTGCTGTCCAAGGGACTCTCAAGAGTCTTCTCCAACACCACAGTGCAAAAGCATCAATTCTTCATTGCTTAGCTTTCTTTATAGTCCAACTCTCACATCCATACCTGACTACTGGAAAACCATAGCTTTGACTAGACGGACCTTTGTTTGCAAAGTAATGTCTCTGCTTTTTAATATGCTGTCTGGGTTGGTCATCACTTTTCTTCCAAGGAGCAAGCACCTTTTAATTTCATGACTGCAGTCACCATCTGCACTATTTTTGGAGCCCCCCAAAAAAGTCTGTCACTGTTTCCATTATTTACCCATCTATTTGTCATAAAGTGATGGGACCAGATGCCATGATCTTTTAGTTTTCTGAATGTTGAGCTTTAAGCCAACTTTTTCACTCTCCTCTTTTACTTTCATCAAGAGGCTCTTTAGTTCTTCACTTTCTGACATAAGTGTGGTACCATCTGCATATCTGAGGTTATTGATATTTTTCCTGGAAATCTTAATTCCAGCTTGTGCTTCATCCAGTCCAGCATTTCTCATGATGTACTCTGCATATAAGTTAAATAAGCAGGATGACAATATACAGTCTTGACGAACTCCTTTCCTGATTTGGAACCAGTCTGTTGTTCCATGTCTAGTTCTAACTATTGCTTCTTGACCTGCATACAGATTTCTCAGGAGGCAGGTCAGGTGGTCTGGTATTTCCAACTCTTCAAGAATTTTCCACAGTTTGTTGTGATCCACACAATCCAAGGCTTTGGCATAGTCAATAAAGCAGAAGGAGATGTTTTTCTGGAACTCTTTGCTTTATCAAGGATCCAACGGATGTTGGCAATTTGATCTCTGGTTCCTCTGCCTTTGCTAAATCCAGCTTGAACATCTGGAAGTTCACAGTTCACATATTGTTGAAGCCTGGCTTGGAGAATTTTGAGCATTACTTTGCCAGCGTGTGAAGTGAGTGCAATTGTGCGGTAGTCAGGGTGGTGAGCAGGGGCTATGCAGTGCAAGGGAGGCAAGCGGCAGAGATGAGATACCCCACGTCCAAGGTCAAGAGTGGTGGCTGTGAGAAGACACCCCACGTCCAAAGTAAGGGAAACCCAAGTAAGATGGCAGGCGCTGAGAGAGGGCATCAGAGGGCAGACAAACTGAAACCACAATCACAGAAAACTAGCCAATCTGATCACATAGACCACAGCCTTGTTTAACTCAGTGAAACTAGGCCAAGCCGTGTGGGGCCATCCAAGATGGACGGGTCATGCTGGAGAGGTCTGACAGAATGTGGTCCACTGGAGAAGGAAATGGCAAACTACTTTAGTATTCTTGCCTTGAGAACCCCATGAACAGTATGAAAAGGCAAAAAGATAGGACACTGAAAGATGAACTCCCCAAGTCAGTAGGTGCCCAACATGCTACTGGAGATCAGTGGAGAAATAACTTCAGAAAGAATGAAGAGGTGGAGCCAAAGCAAAAACAACACCCAGTTGTGGGTGTGACTGGTGATAGAAGCAAGGTCTTATGTTGTAAAGAGCAGTATTGCATAGGAACCTGGAATGTTAGGTCCATGAATCAAGGCAAATTGGAAGTGGTCCAACAGAAGATGGCAAGAGCGAAGGTCGACATTCCAGGAATCAGCGAACTAAAATGGACTGGAATGGGGGGATTTAACTCAGATGACCATTATATCTACTACTGTGGGCAGGAATCCCTTAGAAGAAATGGAGTAGCCATCATAGTCAACAAAATAGTCCAAAATGCAGTACTTGGATGTAATCTTAAAAACGACAGAATGATCTCTGTTCATTTCCAGGGCAAACCACTCAATATCACAGTAATCCAATCTATACCCTTCCCAGTAACGCTGAAGAAGCTGAAGTTGAATGGTTCTATGGAGACCTACAATACCTTTTAGAACTAACACCCAAAAAAAGATGTCCTTTTCATTATATGGGACTGGAATGTAAAAGTAGGAAGTCAAGAAACATCTGGAGTAACAGGCAAATTTGGCCTTGGAGCACAGAATGAAGCAGGGCTAAGGCTAACAGAGTTCTGTCAAGAGAACTCACTGGTCATAGTAAACACCCTCTTCCAACAACACAAGAGAGGACTCTAAACATGGACTTCACCAGATGGCCCACACCAAAATCAGATTGATTATATTCTTTGCAGCCAAAGAGGAGAAGCTCTATATAGTCAGCAAAAAGAAGACCGGGAGGGACTGTGGCTCAGATCATGAACTCCTTATTGCCGAATTCAGACTGAAATTAAAGAAAGTGGGGAAAACCACTAAACCATTCCAGTATGACCTAAATCAAATCCCTTATGATTATACAGTGGAAGTCAGAAACAGATTTAAGGGACTAGATGTGATAGAGTGCCTGATGAACTATGGACGGAGGTTTGTGACATTGTACAGGAGACAGGGATCAAGATCATCCCCAAGACAAAGAAATGCAAAAAAAGCAAAATGGCTGTCTGAGGAGGCCTTACAAATAGCTGTGAAAAGAAGAGAAATGAAAGGCAAAGGAGAAAAGGAAAGATATACCCATTTGAATGCAGAGTTCCAAAGAATAGCAAGGAGAGATAAGAAAGCCTTCCTCAGCGATCAATGCAAAGAAATAGAGGAAAACAATAGAATGGGAAAGACTAGAGATGTCTTCAAGAAAATTAGAGATATGAAGGGTACATTTCATGCAAAGATGGGCTCAATAAAGGACAGAAATTGTATGGACCTAACAGAAGCAGAAGATATTGAGAAGAGGTGGCAAGAATACACAGAAGAACTGTACCAAAAAGATCTTTATGACCCAGATAATCACAATGGTATGATCACTCACCTAGAGCCAGACATCCTGGAATGTGAAGTCAAGTGGACATTAGGAAGCATCACTACGAACAAAGCTAGTGGAGGTGATGGAATTCCAGTTGAGCTATTTCAAATCCTGAAAGATGATGCTGTGAAAGTGGTGCACTCAATGTGCCAGCAGATTTGGAAAACTCAGCAGTGGCCACAGGACTGGAAAAGGTCAGTTTTCATTTCAATCCCAAAGAAAGGCAATGCCAAAGAATGCTCAAACTACCACACAATTACACTCATCTCACACGCTAGTAAAGTAATGCTCAAAATTCTCCAAGCCAGGCTTCTGCAATATGTGAACCATGAACTTCCTGATGTTCAAGCTGGATTTAGAAAAGGCAGAGGAACTGGAGATCAAATTGCCAACATCTGCTGGATCATTGAAAAAAGCAAGAGAGCTCCATAAAAACATCTATTTCTGCTTTGTTGACTATGCCAAAGCCTTTGACTGTGTGGATCACAGTAAACTGTGGAAAATTCTGAAAGAGCTGGGAATACCAGACCACCTGACCTGCCTCTTGAGAAACCTGTATGCAGGTCAAGAAGCAACAGTTAGAACTGGACATGGAACAACAGACTGGTTCCAAATAGGAAAAGGAATACCTCAAGGTTGTATATTGTCACCCTGCTTATTTAACTTACATGCAGAGTACATCATGAGAAATGCTGGGCTGGAGGAAGCACAAGCTGGAATCAAGATTGCCACGAGAAATCTCAATAACCTCAGATATGCAGATGACACCACCCTTATGTCAGAAAGTGAAGAACTAAAGAACCTCTTGATGAAAGTGAAAGAGGAGAGTGAAAAAGTTGGCTTAAAGCTCAACATTCAGAAAACTAAGATCATGGCATCTGGTCTCATCACTCCATGGGAAATAGATGGGGAAACAGTGGAAACCGTGGCTTGCATTATTTTGGGGGCTCCAAGATCAATGCAGATGTGATTGCAGCCATGAAATTAAAAGACGCTTACTCCTTGGAAGGAAAGTTATGACCAACCTAGATAGCATATTCAAAAGCAGAGACATTACTTTGCCAACAAAGGTCCATCTAGTCAAGGCTATGGTTTTTCCAGTAGTCATGTATGGATGTGACAGTTGGACTATAAGGAAAGCTGAGTGCTGAAGAATTGATGCTTTTGAACTGTGGTGTTGGAGAAGACTCTTGAGAGTCCCTTGGACTGCAAGGAGATCCAACCAGTCCATCCTAAAGGAGATCAGTCCTAGGTATTCATTGGAAGGACTGATGTTGATGCTGAAACTCCATTACTTTGGCTACCTGATGCTATCTGACTCATTTGAAAAGACCCTGATGCTGGGAAAGATTGAGGGCAGGAGGAGAAGGGGACAATGGAGGATGAGATGGTTGGATGGCATCACCGACCCAATGGACATGAGTTTGGGTATGCTCCAGGAGTTTGTGATGGGCAGGGAGGCCTGGCATGCTGCAGTTCATGGGGTCGCAAAGAGTTGGACATGACTGAGCAACTTAAGTGAACCGAACTGAACTTGAACATTCTTTGGCATTGCCTTTCTTAGGGACTGGAATGAAAACTGACCTTTTCCAGTCCTTTGGCCACTGCTGAGTTTTCCAAATATGCTCATATATTGAGTGTAGCACTTTCACAGCATCATCCTTTAGGTATTGAAATAGCTCAAATGGAACTCCATCCACCTCCACTAGCTTTGTTTGTAGTGATGCTTCCTAAGGGCCACTTTACTCCACATTCCAGATTGTCTGGCTCTAGGTGAGTGATCACCTAGAGTAATCACCATCATAGTCATCACTATTGTGATTATCTGGGTCGTGAAAATCTTTTTTGTATAGTTCCTCTGTGTGTTCTTGCCACCTCTTCTTAATATCTTCTGCTTCTGTTAGGTCCATACAATTTCTGTCCTTTATCTTGCCCATCTTTGCATGAAATGTTCCCTTGAAATCTGTAATTTTCTTGAAGAGATCTCTAGTCTTTCCCATTCTATTGTTTTCCTCTATTTCTTTGCACTGATCACTGAGGAAGGCTTTCTTATCTCTCCTTGCTGTTCTTTGGAACTCTGCATTCAAATGCATTTATCTTTCCTTTTCTCCTTTGCCTTTCACTTCTCTTCTTTTCACAGCTATTTGTAAGTCCTCCTAAGACAACCATTTTGCCTTTTTTCATTTCTTTTTCTTGGGGATGATCTTGATCACCACCTTCTGTACAATGTCACGAACCTCAGTCCATAGTTCTTCAGGAACTCTGTCTACAGGATCTAGTCCCTTGAATCTATTTGTCACTTCCACTGTATAATCCTAAGGGATTTGATTTAGGTAATACCTGAATGGTCTAGCGGTTTTCCCTACTTTCTTCAATTTAAGTCTGAATTTGTCAATAAAGAGTTCATAGTATAGCGTGTATGAATTTGCAATTATGAAATAATGTGTAAAAGAAATTTCATATTTTTTATTTCCTGAAGTCTGATTTCAAGTCCCTATCTGGCTTGAAGTTCAACCTCAGACATTACCGATCTTCCTTATCCCCTACCTGAGGGTTACGCAAAGGTCCTGGGGCAAAATATTTCTGGGGCTCTTAGTCTTCGGTTCATACTTGCTTTCCCAGAGATGCCTGTTATCTCAATCCACGTGGTTCCGAGAGGCTAACGACCTGGCTGCTCTCATGAGGAATAGAGAAGCCTGCGGTCTTGAGTGGAGTTGGAGTGCTCCCCTGTGTACAACTACCTCTTTGTCTCCAAGGTCAGACCCACCCGCCATGCCCCAAGAATGCAGACAGCTGCTTATGGTAGAACTCACAGGCCTCCATTCCCCTCCTGTCTTGGAGAATCACTCCAGCTTCCCAGTCTCCCCCACTGTGCCTTCCAAAATGTACCTGACCAGCTAAGGCTTTCAAGAAAGACTTACAGAATTTATCTTCAAGTTGCTTCTGCTTTCAACCCTTCAAGCACCCCTGGGCTAGGACACCAAAGAGCCCAACTATCTTAGAATAAGAAGAGGGGAGAATACAGAGGACCACACACAAATTCCTGTCTCTATACTACTGTGTCCCCTTGTGCTGGAGACCTTGAGGAAGGGCAGTCACCAGGCCTTTGCACAACAGGTAGGTCCCAACACATTTCCATGAAATATAGGAGACCTAAGGCCACAGAATGCTCACTAGATCAGAGAAGCCCCTTTCATCCCAGGGCTGTAAGAATTTGGAAAATGGAGAGGTAGGGGAGGGTTGGACTCATTCCTACATCCAATAGGCTTCTTAGAATTCTCCTCCTCCTTTTCAGTTACTGTGTTTCATCTTATACTTTGCCAAGCCTCTCATCAATGTCTTAGTCTGGAAGCATCCACCAGCTGCGGTACATGCATTAAAGAGCTGAGTGACATAGACAGCACTGGGGGCTGAAATTAGACACCAATAGAGTCCCCAAAGCTACAGAAAGACACTGCTACTTCAAATCTACTGTCAGGGGTTTCCCTGGTGGTCCAGCGGTTAAGAATCCACCTTGCAAAGCAGGGGACACCAGTTCAATCCCTGGTCCGGGACGACTCAAATGCCGCTCAACTACTGAGCCCTCGTGCCATGCTGCAGCCACTGTGTGCCTCAAGCCTGTGCTCTTCAACGAGAGAAGACACCACAACAAGAAGCCCACACACAGCAATGAAGAGAAGCCCACACTCTCTGCAACGAGAAAAAGCCCCCATGCAGCAACAAATATCCAGCACAGCCAAAAACAAAAAATAGAGAATTTTTTTTTAAAGTTTTAAAATCTACTCTAGGCCCCACTCCCAGCACCAGCTCAGCCCTCTGTTTACACAAAAAGTTCTCTTCTAATGGCCAGACTGAAGCCGAACCATGAAGAGAACCCACAGAGGCAATTCTGTATCATGCCGAATTGGTTTTTAATTCTGTTCACTAACTCAAAATGATGTTTTAAAAATTGTTTTAAATAATTCAGAAACAAACACAGGGGTTTTTGTAAACTGTTAGGGGTTAAAGGCATTGCCTAATCATGTGTGAGAACATTCAGCCTTTAAAAGGGAAGAGAGACACCACCTTGTGCAAAGTAATTTTTATGTCCTTGAGGTGCGAGTCACTCTTTGCTCCCGGAGCTGTGGGCACTGCTTTAAAGCTCAAAAAAAGAGAGCTCCCAAGGCCTTCCACCAAGTAGAATGTTTTCACAAACATCACTGGTTTGGGAAGGAACTGGCTTAAGCATCTAACTTCAGCCGAACAAAGGAAGTCGCACATAATGCAGTATACTTGGAAGCTTTTAACAAAGGATCTATTAAGACTTGTTCGCCACCTCTCGATCCTTACCTTCAAAAAATAATCCTCAACAAATAAGTAGGAGCATTTTCTGAAGCATGAACACCTTACTGGTATTCATTGTAGAAATAAGGAAGATTACAGAGGTGCAACTGACTAAAAGTAGCCATTGGTTTTGTAATCATTAGGCACTGATTTCTGAAACAAATTAAAATTTTAGGCAGTAGAAACCACAGGATCATTTTGAACAGGAGTACAACAAATCATTTACTGGTTGAAGGCTTTGACTTTCTGCTGAAGTACCGCAAGGCCGACTTGATAGGTGTACAAACCTACCTTCTGCTGCTGCTGCTAAGCCACTTCAGTCACATCCGATTCTTTGTGACTCTATGGACTGTAGCCTGCCAGGCTCCTCTGTCCATGGGATTCTCTAGGCAAGAATAGGAGTGAGTTGTCATGCCCTCTTCCAGGGGATCTTTCCAATCCAGGGATCGCACCCGCGCCTCTTCCATCTCCTGCACTGGCAGGTGGGTTCTATACCTCTAGCACCTCCTGGAAAGCCCATCCACTAAGCACAGTCTTTGACAAAGGGCTCAGCCCTCTCTGCCCTGGCAACTCGGAGGCCCAGCGGCCTCTGCTGACACCTGGTGGCAGAAAAGCAGGCAGATGGCGCTGAGTCCACGGAGGATTTCCTTCTACCTGCCCTGCTGCCTGGACTTCTGGCCTGCAGTGGATATCGGCTAAAAGGGCAAGAATGATGTTACATTAGAGGAAGAGCTGCTGTGTAAGATCGTCACATTAATGGCCAGAAATTAATCAGCACCAATAAAGAATCCCAAGCAGGTATCTAGAAAATTCAAATGGCAAAATCTGCTTTTCAAAATTGTTCTTCCCATAGATGAAATTTGTTTGAACAACCTCTGTATCCACCTTTCTGGAATCCATTCATTCTACCAACTCCTGCCCTTATCCCCATTTTAAGCAAGTTATATCCAGAGAATAGAAAAAGAATAGTCCTTATTCTTTTAAAGGGGGCATTTAAATTGTTCTGCTGTTGTCAATTAACTCAATCCTAACTGGGAACAATGCCAACCAGAAGAAAAGGGACAGGTACAAGAAACATTTAACATTGTTAATGGTTAGCTGCATTCAAGGGCAAGGCTCTGCAGGAAAGGGAATAGATGGGAAGATTTCTTGGAAAAAGAAAAATGAATTCTTCACCAGGTCCCAAGAACATTACTGGGCTGTATTATTGGAGCCAACAGGTCAAGAGAAAATTGGCAAGCAGCAGGAAATACTTGTAAAGGCTTGGCTCTACTGCCCAGTGTTTGATGTAGGACAACCCCATTCTCTGTTTAGATTGTCCCTAAATAGGATGAATGGTCTTCTTTGTGAAACAGCCAACATGATAGTTCCTCCCAAAATAGAGTATCTGTATGCCAGGCACTGAGTAGGCCATTTTGCTAAAGCTCAGAGCAATCCTGTGCAGTCAGAATTATTATCCCCCCCCCCGCACCCCCTGCTCCATGTAATGGGAGAAAAGGGGCTTCCCAGCTGGCTCAGTGGGAAAGAATCTGCCTGCCAATGCAGGAGACACAGGTTCGATCCCTGGGTTGGGAAGATCCCCTGGAGAATGAAATGGCAGCACACTTCAGTATTCTTGCCTGGGAAATCCCATAGACAGAGACTGGAGGGCTACAGTCCATGGGGTCACAGGAGTGGGACACAACTTGGAGACTAAACAACAACAGTAGAAGAGACTGAGACCCAGAGAGGCCGAGCGGCTTGCCCAAGGGTACACCTCCGTACTCGTGACGGTGTGTCTGTCCTTCCAACCTAGCGCTGACTTCAGAGCCAATGCTCTTTCCTCCTGCTCACACTTGCTTAAAGCAAACACTGAAAGATAAACAATTCCAATACAGGCAGAAGTGTACCATTTGCTTTTTTCAATTTGTATAATTTTAAATGTCACCACAAGTTCACTTCTAGGTCACTTTTAAAACAAGAAACTTTGCTTTAAGGCAAGTAGGGGAAAAAATACTGCTGTAATTTGTACAGTTGTAAGATCCACTGTGCAGTTTTCTACTCAGCTTTCCAGGGACAGTTCAAACAGAAAGAGATGACAATCTAGGACACCTGTCTTGTCTATTGTGAGTACTCAACACTGTGTTTTTTTCCAGCTGGTAAAAAACCCTCACACGAGGTGCATGATGGCCTCCAGGCACACACAGGGACTGCACAGTGAAGAGAGCTGTCAGCTGCACGCACAGGCAGGTGTGACAGCCACCAGGTTCAGACAAATAAACACCAACTGTAACAAGATTTTTAATCTCATTTCCTCAATACCATTTGAAACACATGTGCCCTAAGGACTGCTGGCCGATTACTACAGGGCCCAGTCTATTAGTATACAAATCTAGATGACTGTCTTCAAGTAAAAAAGTGTCTAGAACTCATCCAATCTACTTCGGGTCTACTTTGCTAAGAGATGAGCTTCAAGAGTCTGTAAAGTTTTAAGATGCAGATATAGTCCCAAAGGCATTCATTCAAGAAATATCTATGCTGGCCTATTGCCAGCACAGTTCTATATAGTGGGGACAGCCTGGTAGCAGACTGACCAGAAACAGATTTTTTAAGAGTAGATAGAGTTAGAAGGGACTTCTAACTTATCCACTGGTGGCGCAGTAGATAAGAATCTGCCTGCCAATGTAAGGGACACAGGATCAATCCCTGATCTGGGAAGATTCCACATGCCTTGGAGCCTCAACTACTGAGCCCATGTGCTGCAATTACTGAAGCCCTTACACCTAGAGCCTGTGCTCCATAACTAGAAAAGCCACTGCAATGAGAAGTCCATCACTGCAACTAAAGAAAGCCCGCACAAAGCAACAAAGATCCAGTGCAGCCAAAAATGAATGAATGAATAAAATTATTAAAAAATCAGGAGTCCACAGCATCTAGTTGTCATTTAAAACTGTGAGATGCACGAGGTCATCAAGGGAGTAGAAAGGGAAAGAAGATGAGGAAGGACCAGTAAAGAAAATCAGGATGAGTGGCCAGGGGAGCACCAGAAAGCCGAATGAACACAAGCAGGAGGGTGCCAAGTGAATCTGTACCAAATGCTTCTGATAGGCCCAGTAATTTGAAGCCAAAGCATCATACTCCTTTGGCAAGAGGGAATCCACTGGTGATCCTGACCAGACCCAAGTCAGTACAGTGATGGGGATGAAATCCCAACTAGAGTTCAAGGGAAAATGGGAAGAGAGAAAGTGGGGAAAGGAGAGTATGATTAACTCTGTTAAGGAACTTTGCTGTAAAGGGAAAAGGGGACAACTGTTGTGGGTCAAGATGAGAGACACTACAGCATGTTTATATGTTCATATACTGGTGGGAACGATCTGGGGTACAGGGCAGATGTGACAACACAAGAGAGGGAGAGAGGCCAAGTGCTGTGGTGGTGCTTCAAAGGCAGGGATGGATACACAAGTAGAGGCCAGACTTGAAAGGAGTCTTCTCATTCATCAGTAACTGGCGGGACAGAAGCAAGTTATCTTCTGATGACTTCTATTTTCTCAAGTGAAACAGGAAGCAGTGATAGCAGCTTAAAGTTGGAAAGGAGGTGTTAAAATTGAGGGCCAAGTAGAGTGATGGAACTAGGGAAGCGTAAGAACTGCAGGGCAGCATTAGGAACTCACCTGAGTTTAGCAGTCACAAACCAAACAAAACGGTTTGCCAGCCCACATGTTTTTATCCAGCCAGGCAAACATGGAGAAGGCAGAGGGTAGAATTTAGCATGGGGACTTGGGAGTTCAGTCGCTAAGTTGTGTCCAACTCTCCACAACCCCATGGACTGCAGCACACCAGTCTTTCCTGTCCTTCACCATCTCCCAGGGCTTGCTCAAACTCATGTCCATTGAATCGGTGATGCCATCCAACTATCTCGCCCTCTGTCACCCCCTTCTCTTCCTGCCTTCAATCTTTTCCATCAGGGCCTTTTCCAATGAGTCAGCTCTTCGCATCAGGTGGCCAAAGTATTGGAGCTTCAGCTTCAGCATCAGTCCTTCCAATGAATACTCAGGGTTGATTTCCTTTAAGGTTGACTGGCTTGATTTCCTTGCTGTCCAAGGGACTCGCAAGAGTCTTCTCCAAAGGACCAGAGAATCTCAGTGGGGTTAGGAGGAAGGACAGTGAAAAGATAGTAGAGTCAATGCTGGTGGCGTCTTGCAAGTCTGAAGAACTGCAGGAGGGGGCACCAGAGGGAAAGAACTGGAAAGACAGTACACAGTGGTTGATGAATGAGAGGCATGATATTGAGAAGTTTTGGACTAGGATGTGATTCAGAGAAGGCAATGGCACCCCACTCCAGTACTCTTGCCTGGAAAATCCTATGGATGGAGGAGCCTGGAAGGCTGCAGTCCAAGCGGTCGCTGAGGGTCAGACACGACTGAGTGACTTCACTTTCACTTTTCACTTTCATGCATTGGAGAAGGAAATGGCAACCCACTCCAGTGTTCTTGCCTGGAGAATCCCAGGGACAGGGGAGCCTGGTGGGCTGCCATCTATGGGGTCTCACAGAGTCGGACACGACTGAAGCAACTTAGCAGCAGCAGGACGTGATTAGTGATGATAACTATGGCTCAAGTGTGAACATGAGAGTAAGCAGTTGGCTGAGACAGTCGAGCAGCAAGGCTCCATGGTACTGGAAGGCTTGTCTATACCAAATCATGACAGTAGTAGTACTGGCATGAGCCAAAAGCTGACCTGAGTTTGCAAGGAGTAAGTGGGACTGGTGCTGGGTCCTGCAACAAGGGGTTGGGCAGGCAGGTGATGTACAGTCTGATGGCAGAAAGCACAAAACTGGGGATGATGTGAGGGAGGAAGAGGCAAAGAGGCAATAATGATGAAATTAAATGAGATTCTTGTTTTTCACTAAGTAGGACTGAACAAAGAAAGGAATGCAGATAATAGTCCTTGATCTTTCTCGCTCTCATTTCCCACTAAGTGAGAAATGGGGGGAAGAAGCCCCTACAATCTTGTCTTTATCACTTGCCTTAGTCCTGTTAAAGAATCAGAGCCTCTACTTACTCATGAAAGACAAAAATTGTATTATTTGGGGTGGCATTTTTCCTGTGTATTGGACTTATGAATGAAGCTAAAACCAAAGGCCTGATCTCTAAGGCATTCCCAGCATTCCCCAAACCATATGCCTTCACATATTTCAGGAGTCGTATGACATCACCTGGGACCTGAAATGGATTTTCTCCATCCTAAATCTTGCTGCCTATGAATGACATTATTGACTGAATACTTGTGTGAAGAGCCAGAAGCACAGAAGAGTTGAGTCAGTGCTCTCTAGAAAACCCACATCATAAGGCAGCATGACACATATCCTATATGTTTTCTTTTAAGTCATTGCACATTATATAATCCTCTCACTGACTAACAATCAAAAAAGAAATGAGTCTCCAAGGGCCGTTATCCAAGGTCAGTGTTAGTATTATAACCCAAAATGCACATCTGGGAATGGGAGAACTGGTCTCCGGTCTGATTCATTGAAGAAATACGTCTCCCTTGATGGAGAGAAATAACAAAAGCTATGCTCTTCTCTATCATGCTGGAAGTGCTGAGTGAAAGGTCGATAGTGGCCATGAGCTTCATGCAGGAGGTTCAAAGTGAAAGACGGGTATTTTCCAGGCCCTCAGACACCCAAGCCCCCCCATCATGATGGTGGGGTTCAAAATGTTCACCTCAAACCAAGGAATTAACTATAGACTTGCTTCAGTTACCTTTGCTAACTAACCTGATTAACTATGAGAGTGTTTTAAGAGTAAAATAAAAGGAAACTGCCTATAACCAATAATCAGAGCCCCTCCCCTAACACACATGCATGCCCACACAGTGAAGAAAAAATGAACAAGTCCAGATTCTTGGACTTACTTGTCTTACTTGGACTTTTCTGTGTTCTTGAGATGTGGTTCAGCAGCCTCAGACTCCTCTGGCCACTGCCCCTGCATGCCCGAAGTAAGAAAGCCTCATTTTTCCCTCCCCTCTCCTCCTTAGCAATGAGCAGCAGTTTCCCAAGAGGCTCAGGCCAGGCCAGCTCTCTGGGTGTCCCACATAGGCAAGAGCATCACCACCTCTCCTGCATGTATCTAAAACAGGCAGAAAGAGAAGGGAAATAAAACACCTTTGCTGTGTTAAAAAGCCTCAGACACATAAAACTAGGTGTGGTTATTAAGTGGGGCTAGAGCCTGTGTGTTTGTTTGGCACAAGAAGAGGCAGAAAGTTCTCTTCAACTGAGAATGGCCAAAATGCTTGGAGAAGGGGTGACAATCAACAGAAATGGGACACCACCTCTCAGCCCATGGTTGACAACCTTCATATCATGTTTCTCCAAGTGCCCAACACACCTTGTTCTTCAAGAGTGGCAGAACATGGTATCTGAAGCCAGAAGAAACCTGCTCTTTGACCTTCCAGATTTTAGGCCTTGGGCAAGTGGCTTAATACCTGAGTGCATCAGGGTCTGGGGCTCCAAACTGAAGCTGATACGGTTTCATGATTCGTGAGTATCGTAAGACACTCGATGAGCACTTACCCCACACCAGGCCCTGCCTATTGAGTGCCCTGTGGACAGTGTCTCACTTGACACTAAGATCCTGTAAGCTGGGCATCATGACCTCCACTTCACAGATGGAGCTACTCATAGCTCTATCCAACTCGAGGACTTAATATATAAAACACATGCAGTGTCTGGTGCACAGTGATTTTTCAAAAAGAAAATGAGACTTCCAGGACTTCCCTGGTGGTCCAGTGGTTAAGAATCCACCTGCCAATGCAAGGGACACCAGTGTGATCCCTGGTCTGGGAAGATTCCACATGCCTCAAGGCAAGTAGACTCGTGTGCCAGAACTACTGAGCCCCTGAGCCACAATTACTGAGCCCAAGTACTGCAAATACTGAAGCCTGCTCACCCTAGAGTCTGTGCTTCACAAGAGAAGCCACCGCAATGAGAAGCCTGAGAACTACAACTAGAGAGCATTCCACACTTGCTCCAACTAGAGAAAGCCCACACATGGCACGAAGACCCAGCACAGCCAAAAATAAATAAAGGTTTTAAAAAGAAAGAAAATGAGACTTCTATATATATGAGAGTATTTTACAGTATACTAACAAATATATGGAATTTAGAAAGATGGTAACGATAACCCTGTATGCGAGACAGCAAAAGAGACACAGATGTATAGAACAGTCTTTTGGACTCTGTGGGAGAGGGAGGAGGGGGATGATTTGGGAGAATGGCATTGAAACATGTATAATATCATATATGAAACAAATCGCCAGTCCAGGTTCGATGCATGATACTGGATGCTTGGGGCTGGTCCACTGAGATGACCCAGAGGGATGGTACAGGGAGGGAGCGGGGAGGGAGGTTCAGGATGGGAAACACGTGTACACCCGTGGCGGATTCATGTTGATGTATGGCAAAACCAATACAATATTGTAAAGTAAAAAAAAATAAAAATAAAAATATTTTCAATTAAAAAATAAAATATTCAAATGATAATGTTTTAAAATGCACACTTAAAAACTGATATATGTGCAGGAAAAAAAAAAAACTGAAGTATGAACACCAAGTCATGCAAAAAGAGACCGCTGAAGGGCATTTTATTTCACCTTAGCGTTGTTTTTAGTTATCTTACTTGGGCTGCGTTGAGTCTCCGCGGCATCTTTGGGGATCTTTCATCACTGTCCACAGACTCCCTAGTTGTGGCACTTGCACGCCATAGTGCACGGGCTCAGTGTCTGCAGCTCACAGGCTTGGTTGCTCCACAGCATGTGAAATTTAAGTTCCTGCACCAGGGATTGAACCCATGCCCCCTGCACTGCAAAGTGGATTCATAACCCCTGAGCCACCAGGAAAGTCCTCTAGAGTTGTTTTTAACAAGCACGTATTACTTGTATAACTCCAAACACATCAAAAAGATCAGAAACATTAAAAAAATACATAGAAAAAATAACCTAGGTGGAATATGCCAAAATATTAATAGCAATTGTCTGATGGGTTCTTTTCCTGCCTCTTTTAATTTCTATACGTGTACTAGTTTTTACTAATTCTTAACACAGATACATTCTCCTTAAATATTACAGATAAAGCCTTTTACCACTTTCATCTCCCAATCCTAGGCCCCTACCACGGGGTAATCAATGTTATCAGTTTGGTGTATGTTCTTCTGTGTATATGTACATATGTGTATACAATGTGTGTATTCATACATACACACGTATATATAACATTATATATATTATCACTTTGTGTCTTTTTAAAACAAATGACATCAGTTTGAGACCCTTTGCAATTTCACCCATCAAGATGTCTCAAAGATTATCAAACATTATCGCTTAGATGTCACTAAGCAATATGAATGGCCCTCATTGTTTCAGATTAAGTAGCAACACACAGTATAGATACACCAAATGTCATTTGCTGCTGCTGCTGCTAAGTTGCTTCAATCGTGTCCGACTCTATGTGACCCCATAGACGGCAGCCCACCAGGCTCCCCCATCCCTGGGATTCTCCAGGCAAGAACACTGGAGTGGGTTGCCATTTCCTTCTCCAATGCATGAAAGTGAAAAGTGAAGTCGCTCAGTCATGTCTGACTCTTTGCAACCCCATGGACTGCAGCCCACCAGGCTCGTCCGTCCATGGGATTTTCCAGGCAAGAGTACTGGAGTGGGGTGCCATCGCCTTCTCCAAAATGTCACTTAGCTACTCTCTACTAACAGCATTTAGTGTTTTTCTACTAAAAATAATTCTGCAGTCAATTCTTTTATAAATGCCTTCTTCTGCAGGCTTTAGAGGGTTTCCTTGAGATTCATTTTAAGAAGTGGAACTGCTAGGTCAAGAGAAGACACACATTTGTTATTTTAACATACAGTCCATCAAATTGCTTGACTAAGTTGACTGCACACAAATTTATACTCCCGGTGTAGGCACACATCACTGTCAATACTTGCTAACAAAACCTTTAACTTTTTGCCAACTTGATGAATAAAAATGACTCTCTACTGTTTTAATTTCCTTGAATCACAGGATGTGTGTCTTTTCAAATTTTTATAAGCCATATGTTTCCTTTTTTACAAATTTCTTCTGTACAAAATGTATCCATTTTTCTGTTGCAGGTTTGTCCTTTTCCCATTGATTTTTATAAGAGTTCTTCATATATTCTGGAAACTAATCCTCTGTCAACCTTATATGTGCAAGTAGCTTTTCCCAGTCTTTGTCTTTCAATCTGTTTATATTGGCAGAGGGTGGGAGAAGAATCTAGTTTTTCATACCAATACATCAAATTCAGCAAATGATGGCATTTGCACATTTTGTGTTTTAAAGCCAGCCTTACCCTGAGGTCATAAAAATAATCACTTTTTTTCTAATAAATTCATTTCTTTTTTCATGTTTATTTAGTCCATCTGAAATTTCAGTGAATGGTAGGAAGTAAGGTCCTTAATCATTTTTTTAAGACCTGCTGCTGCTAAGTCGCTTCAGTCGTGTCCGACTCTGTGAGACCCCATAGATGGCAGCCCACCAGGCTCCCCCATCCCTGGGATTCTCCAGGCAAGAACACTGGAGTGGGTTGCCATTTCCTTCTCCAATGCATGATAGTGAAAAGTGAAAGTGAAGTCACTCAGTCGTGTCCGACTCTATCGACCCCATGGACTGCAGCCTACCAGGCTCCTCCGTCCATGGGATTTTCCAGGCAAAAGTACTGGAGTGTAGGCAGGTGCTAAATATCCATCTTTTTTCCACTGATTATAAACACCTTTATTATATACTAAGTTTCCATAGACATCAGTCAGTTTCTATTCACTGATGTTTTGGTTTGCTGTATCACAATCAAGCTGTTTTAATTACTTCAGTTTTACAAAGTATTTTGACACGGGGTAGGCAATCCTCCCTATGCCTTGTTTTTACAAATTGATCTTGGCTCTTCTTATACATTTGCTTTTCCAAATGAACCTTAAAATCAATTTGTCAAACCCCAATATAAATACCGAGGTTGCACTAAATTACAGATTAGATATAAATCAACATCTTTACTACACACCAAAGTTTCCATCTATGAATGTGTAGTATTTCTCTACTTAGGTCTCTTATATCTTCTAGTTAACAGTTTTATAGCTTTTGTGCACATTTTAAGCTCATTAAGCACTCAAAGTCTCCTGTTAGTTCTTATAACTTGTCAGTTGATTCTCCTGCAATCATATTACCTGTAAATGTTTTGTCTCCTCCTTTCCAACGCCTGTGGTTCTCACTACTTTTCTTATGCACTGGCTGCAGTATGAGGCAGGACCATTCTGAATCGTACTGGTAATAGTGGTCCTCCCCGTCCCGTTCATCTCACAGGTTTGCTAAGCACTTCTCCATTAGTGTGTTTCCTGTGGGTAACCTTCATCAGGTTAGGGAGACTCTGTTCTACTGTTATTCACACATGGCGTTGCACATCATCATACACTTCTTTCTGGCATCTATTGAGATAGCACAATTTCCTTCTTCTTTATAGATTTTGCAAACTATGTACAATGGTAAATTTTTATGTTTTAAACCAATCTTTCACTCATGGTAAAAATCCTTCTTAGTTCACAATAATATTTTAATTTCTGACTTTTACATCTGTGTTTACAAGTGAGGAAAGGCTATATGCAACTTTCTAATAAGGAAAATAAATATAGGCCAAAACAAAGGATTAGACATACCTACATATTTTTGCATTATTTGTTAAAAAGAAAACATACAGGTAAAGAATGCTTAATTTTTATTAAAAAAGAAAAAAAAGTGTGGGTATACTGAACGTTTGAAAAATAATCAAACTGAATATGCTTTAACTTATTCTTCTACTTACTTAACTCTCTGTTTGGGTTCAGGCTGTCACCATCAATGCACTCACTTGCTCCAGCAAGAATCTGGAAGAATTAAAGTCTCCTTTCCTCCTTCTTCTACACCTTCCATAACAGCCATTCAGCAAGTTCCAAAGATTCTACCTCATAGCTCTCCTAGGAGGCCACAGGATAAAATGGGCAAGGTCAAAAATTTAAGACAGACCTGGCTCCACTCACAGTGCACTGTGTTGCCTTGGGTAAGTTACTACCTGTCTGGGCCCTAATTTCTTCATCTATAAATAGATATGATACTATCAAGACTAAAGAGCTGTGCATGCTAAATCATTTCAGTCATGTCTGACTCTTTTCAACCCTATGGACCACAGCCCACACCAGGCTCCTTTGTCCAGGGGATTCTCCAAGCAAGAATACTAGAATGGGTTGCCATGCCCTCCTCCAGGGGATCTTCCCAATCCAGGGATCAAACCTGTGTCTCTTATGTCTCCTGTACTGGCAGGCAGGTTCTTTACCACTAGTGCCACCCTGGGAAGCCCCTTAAAGAATTGTGGTAAAAATTAAATAACACATGTAGCTACCTAACACAATGCCTGCCATCCAATGCATGACCAAAGGTTAGCAATACTTCAGCAAGGTCTCCTCTTCTCCCTCCCCTCTGTTGGGTCCTGGGTTGAGGCCTTCCAACCTTCACCTGGTCTATGACAACTATCTTCTAGTCCTTCTGCCATATGGACACTGCTGCCAAAGCTTAGTTTCTAATATACAAATCTAATCATGTAATTTACCTGTTTAAATCTTTCCATTGGCTCCCAACTACCTACTAGGTAAAGTTCCAACTCCTCAGCATGACATAAGGCCTAGCTACTTTCTGCCCTTACCTTCCTCTACTCCCAGTGCTTTGCCTTTAAACAAAGCAACGTATCTTCTGGCTATGTTAACCAGACTTTCAAGTTTTATTTTTGTTTGTTTGTTTGTTTGTTTTAGCAGAATAGATTTTCTTATATTAGCCTCACCACAATGAAGCCTTACTAGCAATTTAAGGCTTCATGGAACAATTCTAGAGCCAACTAACCTCTCTCAGAGTTCTGATTAGATACATGCTGGCTGAGAGGGCCCCTTGAATCCACTATTCTTCAGATGCTGGTAGTCAGACATCAAAGTATTATTTTGAAAGAATGTATCATCCATGACTTAGACTTGTTCTCAATGGACAATCTCCTTCCAGAAGTGCAAACTTCCTGCTACCTCCTCTCTCCAAATAAATGAGTTTGATTCTATTATAGTTTGCTCCTGAAGTCAGGAAACATAGCTCAGAAAAACACATTTCGGCAATGTTATTTGTGTGGGCTGTAACATGAAAAGAAAGAAGAAACTCTTATACCAGAAAACCTCCCTAAAATATACCCAATTTAATTTCATGTGTGGTGGTGTTTATCACAGTGAGTGAAAAGATGGCATTCATGGTCATAAGAGACTCTTATGGTCATTCATGGTCATAAGAATCCCTGCTAGACAAAGATAGTAACAGGGGCTCTAATTAGAAACTTTAGAGAAAACACAAAATAAAAGAGAATGACCTTGGTCTTATAATCTTTTTTAAAGAATCCAACATGCAAGTCACCAAAATGACCTCTAATTTAGAGAAACAAATTCTAACTAAAGAGCCAACACTCCACGGTGATTTTTGAATAATTATTTCTTTCACTTAAAACCAGATGTTTTTCCCATAAATAAACACATTATTTTACAACAAGAAAGAAAGAAATGAGACCTGCACAGAGAGAACACACCACAGATTTTACCTCAAATGGCAGAGGCTGGGATTAATTTTTTTAAGTTTATTTGTCAATTTCAGAAACTCACTAGTGGAATAAAGAGCTTAATACAAGTATGCAAAAAAGAAAGCTCTGTGAGGTTTTCACCAGGATGAAATGGGATTAGCTTTGTAGTTCTTATAGTCTTCTTCACAGAAGAATGCAATTTCAGTTTCACTGGCTGAAAAAAAAAGAAAAATAGAAAATGGAAAAAAATTTTAATGTAAAACTAGATTTTAAATAAGTATGGAAATCCATATTTCATTGATTCAGTGCTTCCAAGGCCTAAAGTTAGAAAAACAAGTATGGTTTCACATTTCACAAAATCACCAAGAAGTTTTAAGTACGAGAATCTAGAATTCAACCAATTTAAAAGTAAAAAGAAAAATAACCAAAAAAATTAAAAACAAGAGTTAACACATGAATCTGGTTTCCAAGAAATCATAAAATTGTTCATTTATAGTCCTCTTGACAATCCTAGAAATAATAAGCCATTATTTTTTTTTCCAAATGTGTTACTCTGTTCCTGAAGGAGGATGAAAACTCTTTTCTCCCCCCTCTGAAATTAGCCTGTAGGTATAATAATTTAATACTTAGAGGATCAGTAGAATATTTTACAGATCACTTTACATTCTCCCTCATGACCCATCAAAATATGTGTCTGAAGAAGTTAATTTTTTGCCCGCTTATGACTAATTCATGAGGCTTCAACAATATGCAAAGTGAAAGACACAAATTGGCTTCTACCGCAATACCTTCAAATACCTCTAATTATTCACAAGGGATATGGCACAGCTAAAGGACCCACAAAGGTTCAGAGCAGTCACAATTCTTTCAACCTAGCAGGTCAAGGACTCTGTCTTCTAAAACAATAAGTCAGCAACATTATTAATTCAGACTGGAGACAAATCTGATGGAAAGCCTTCCAATTATTAAACATGCAATTCTTTAAGGTGTTGCACCAACAAGTTCCACATTTTTTAAATTAAATCAGAAGTTAATACAGCCTGCTTAGCTTTTACAGAAAGAGCAAAAGGGCCTTCAGAATCTTGACAAGAAAACAGACAAGATTATTTGTAATGAATACTGATCACTCAATTAACATATTCTCTAAAAACAGACAAGTGAAACTCTTCAAGCCAAATAAATAGGATAATCAGGAAGGATGCCAAGGATTACCACTGGTCTCCCAGTTTAAAGCTCTCATCTCTTCATTAGAATTTATCACAGAAGAATGAAATTAAAGAGCTTAGCATAACATTTCATTAAAAATGTTTTTGCTGGTTTTAAGTATACCAAATTTAATGTTTCTCAAACCTAAATTCCTGTGGTCTTTACAGAAAATATGGAAATGTTGAAAGAAGAAAATAAAATCACCCAGAGTCTCAGATCCTCATTCCAGCCCTTTTATATATTCAAGATTAAACGAAGGTTAATCTTGATAAAAATCATATTATGAACTCTTGTTACAATAAGCCTGAGTGTGTGTGTGTGTAGGCAAGCAGGGAAAACACAGCAGAAAGAAACTGGGAATTGATGAGAGGGGCTGTATACAAATGTACCCTGGGCAAATAGTAAGTTAATGTACAGTTAAATTTTACAAGAAAATGGCGTTTAAATTAACAGCTAAGAGCTCTAGACTAGGAATTAGTAAAAAGTTGAAAAGGGGGCTTCAAAAAATTCAGTATTCAAAGAGAAGATATTCTGAGATCTATCCTTTAAATAAAAAGCTCCTTTTTTGAAGAGAAGCAAGCCCAAAGGTAGACCTACATAATTTGCAAGTGATTCTAATATCCTCCTCCTGATGTTAGGAGAATAAGCAAAAGTCCCCTGTTCTTAATAATCACAATGCAAGATTTCATACACAATGTGCTATTTACATACAGAACTTTACACAGTGCTTTGCCCACACAGCGCTTTGCTCAATACACACTAACTGTAATAACCATTTTCACTTAACCGCAGTTGACATTTATCTGTACCCCTTTTGAGAAACTAGTACATCTTACGGCTCTTCAGGATACCAATAATGGGTTTAGAATTAAATGAATGTATAGAAAGAACTGACAAAGCATTTCTGTTTTGACACATAAGTTCTCTTGGGTCTAATTAAGTTATAGATCAATCCATTATTTATATACTACAGGCTTAAAAATGAGGTCATCTAAGGTAAAGATTTTATTTTCAGATGAATGAATTTTTTTTCAGGAAAACTAGATTGACAAATGGGTTAAATTCAAATGGTCCAGGTTGATAAAAATGTTCACCCTTAACAAATTGGAGAATAACACACAAATTAGGAGTTAGCTGCTTTGAACATTCAAAAGAAAGACATAAGGTGGATTTTAAATTTTAGTAACATTTCTTAAGCAGAAACAGAATATTATGTTTTTTATTAAATCTACATAACCCTATTGAAAATGTCTGAGACAATGATTTCACGTATTTAGACTGAAAATTTACTTGCCAATTACAGTGAAAACAAATTACAAAAGATTTTCAAGACCTCTACATAATCACCCTTTCCTCCATTATCCCAAATTCTATTTAAAATGGCTCCAGAAGAACCCTCAGGAAGTCTACCACATGCTGGTCCCCTAGGGCACCTGATTTTAAATTAAATGTGCTGCAGGCGGCCATGCACGCAGGTGCATAGTGCCCTGGCATGTGAATGGGAAATGAATGTGCATTCTCAAATCCAATAAATATACCACCAGCTCATCCCTTTGTCTTACTAGCAAGTGAAACCAAGTAAGAACTCTCCAAATACATTTGTGGATCATTTTAATATTGACTTTCAAGTTTAATGAAATGAACACAAGCCAGGACATTCAAATGTTGGATATGAAATTAATTATTAAGAATTTTATAATGTTTCCATTATAAAATGCACATATATACACCTTGAATGGGAAAATAATAACTTCAAATTTTTTTAAAAAAGAAGAAAAACCAATTTTAAATGCAAAAATCTCAGGAAAGTTGAGTATAATATACTTAAACTCCTCAACTAACTTATTTCAATAAACCCGTCTATCAACAAGGATTTACTGTATGGCTTCTAAATCCCGAGCCTCATATCAAAGCTGTGTGCAGCACAGCAACTGTCATCTGAGAAAGAGGCTGAGAAAAGTGTCCTGACTGCAGTACAGACAATTAATGATCAGAGCAGGCTGTAATGTGAATAATAACTCCAGATTATTGGCAAAAAAAAAAAAAAAATCCAGGAAGGGCAAGGTGTGATTTCTGCAGCAATTTGACACCAAAAGGACAAAGTTTCACTGTCTCGCCTGGGTCCAGGACTCATCCTTGCAAGTTTCACAAAAGTCTAATCTCCAAATCATTCAAAACCATGCCCACAGCTGTTTTATTTCTAACTTTTTGCCAAAGGAGGTCAACAATCCAACAAGTAGTTCCAAACAATCGTGTGTCTTTTATTTCTTATTTGCTTGAGAATCTGTTTTCAAGCTGGTTGAGAAAGATTTCAAACTATAGTTTGGAGAAAACAAATATAGAAATACATCTGACCTTTGATAGACTGGACACTGTGATCTCCACAACAGCATGCAAAGTGAAAGTGTTAGTCGCTCAGTTGTGTCCGACTCTTTGTGACGCCATGGACTGTAGCCCTGCAGGTTTCTCAGTCATGGAATTCTCCAGACAAGAATATTAGAGTAGGTTGCCATTCCCTTCTCCAGGGGATATTCCTGACCAAGGGATCAAACCCATGTCTCCTGCATCGGCGGGCAGATTCTTTACATCTGAGCTACCAGGGAAGCCCGAGAGGAGAGCAAAAAGGGACGAATCATGTCTGGAAGGTTCCTTCTCATCTTCTTTCTCTGGGATCCCAAATTCCCAGGGCCTGCCACCTATTTTAGCAAGTACCAGATCATCGCTGCTGTGATGTTAACATGAACAGCCAGTTAAACACGCTGTCAAAGCAGGAAAGCATGTATGCCTCAAGATATGACTACCTAAAAGAGGATGGGAAAGGGACTCAAACCTTCAGGAAACACTAATCATATATGATCCTGATAAAGAAGTGGAGCCAAGGAATCCTACAATTTGAGCTGCCTAGCCAAGATCACCGGGAGGGGCCGGGCACCGAGACTGGGTTTCGGTTGTGGGCAGACAATAGAGGAGTGACGCACAAAGTGAAAACAAGCCACAGGGAACTGGGGAATTATTCCAAGACGTGGCCTGATTCGAACTCTTCCCAGAGGTGAGCACTTAGAGTCTGCCAGACTGTGTCTTGTTTTAAAATATTTCCAGTAAAACACAACTGACTTTAGAAGAGTTACCCTATTTCAGTTTCTTTCCTAAACCGGAGACAATTCAAAAGATAGCAATAGTAGAATGCAGCAAAATCAAAGAGATAAAATATAACCCCAAAAATATTTAACATGAAAATGTATTACTTAGGGGAATTAGTCCATAAAACCACAACTGTTAACAACAAGATCTTTAAATTATAAATAACAATTCTAGGTAAGGCCTTCTTCCACAAAACAAATCTTTTTATTGATGTATTTCAGGACTAAATCCACAAGCAAAAACCTCCCCTGACATCGAGCGTAGAATATACAATTGGGATCTGCAATGTAGATAAAAGGCTAGAGAATTTCTTGGTGAGAAAAGAAATCTTCAAACCAGTTTGTTCCCCTAATTTCCCCCCTCACAGTCTTTCTTTTCCTTTCATGATTTTTACAGAAAAGTCATAATGATACATTTGTTACACTGGCCTTATTCCCATGGCAACTGGCTGTGATGGCAGAGTGACAGCTCTACAGCAAGATCAAGTGGTAAGAAGGGAGAAAGCGATGACTTAGAATTTTTCTCCTAAAACCTCTCAAAAACCTAACCAGGCACAGCAGCAAGGGAGGGAAAATTCCCTAGAAAAATCACACATTTCAAGTACTGCTTTTACAACTCTACTCCCACTTAGAGTTTTTTGTTGCTCTCCAGGGGCCATCACCTCCTTCCCCATGAGTAATAACTGTGGCTTGTTCTCAAGGGTACAGAAACACTGCTCTCAGCAACAAAGGGGAACATGCAGAAGAGGGGGTTGCTCCCAACAGGGATGGAAGACACCCTCAACCAGGGCTACAGACTTGCCAGGGCATGAGAACTGTTTGAAGTAACAACCTGAAACCAGTGGAGAACCCATGAAAATGATCCGATTCTGATCGAAGATCTATATGGCCTTAAAACAAGAACGACCAAAAAAAAAAAAAAGTGATTTGATTTATACCTTTATAGGTGGTTTGTTATATAAGTCTGAAATTGATGACAATTAAACCAACAACTTGAGATTTTAACAAATTCAAAACATTTGTCAATTGCTTTCTCCAAAATGGTTTCCAAATAAAATGAAGTGTTTTTGAGGGCGTTTACATGCATTGCTCCAGATGCTTTCATATACATTCTTTTACTTCACCCTATGACAACCCTCTGAAATAGGTTTATTATTTCTGTTTCATTTTACAGAAATCGAAGTAGAAGTTCAGAGACTCTAAATGGCTTCCAGAAGGTCACAGATGCAGAGCCATCATTCAAACCAATTTTCCCTAAATTTAGGAGTTGATTCCTTAAAATTGGGCCCTTACTTTATAAGTAATACATGTAAATTATAAAAGAAAGTTTAAATTACAAGAACAACTAGATAAATGGAGAATAAAGAAAAAAACAATTGCTAGCAATGCCACCACCCAGGGAAAGCATTTTTATAATTTTAGTATATGATCTCTTCTTCATATACATATACAGACATGTAAATACATACATTTAAAAATAAAAATGGCATCACACAATACATTTTCTATTTCCATTCAATAAAGCTCTACATCAATGAATCTCAAACCAGGAAGGACCACAACCTTGGAGGAGTCACAGAGTTGAGGAAGCATACTTCTGTTGGCTTGGTAATAGATACGACAGAAAATTACTTAGTAAGTTTGAGAAAGTCTTACTGGTAAAATTGATCAACAAAGTTAGAGATAATACACCTTCCCAACAGTAGTACAAGGGAACATCCATTTTCTAACATTCCTTCAGATACAACCACCATTCTCCGTGTCTGCTAGTCTTAAATTATTGCTTGTCTAAGGTCACCCAGACAGTACGTGGCAGTCAAGCTGCTAACCCAAGCACTCTGACTTCAGCCTCTAATTCTTAATCACTAAAGTAGTAAGCTACATAAAATTTAGTCTCTATTTTCATGTATATTGCTCTCATTACTAACAGGGCTGAAGTATTTTTTATGTTAGCTATTTCTTCTATCAGTAGTTTATTTCTCCTTTTAATACTAATTATAAGACCTCTTTATAAAGTCAGGCTTTCTTTGTCATATATGCTGCAAATATTTTTTCACAATTTATTGCTTCTCCTTTAACTCTGTTTATGTGGTCAAATCTATCATTTCTTCCTGCTTTATGGCTTCTGGCTTCAAGGGCATGCTTAGAAAGCTCTTTTCCCCAAGATTATGAAACTACTGACCTACATTTTATCTAAAAACTTTTTCACATTGCAAACATTTAATCTATATAGAATTTATTTTAGAATAAAGACTAAGAACTTAAGTTTGATTTTCTCAAATGTTTTGGCAATGGGCCCAACAGTTTCTGGCTAATTCATTCTCTTCTCCACTTATTTGAGATGTCAAAATTTTCTCATACCATGAAACTGCTTTTTAGTTGGTTTTTTAATTTTCCAATCTTTTCCATGGAGCTGTCAATTTCTGTATCAATACTGCTGCTGCTGCTAAGTTGCTTCAGTCATGTCCAACTCTGTGAGACCCCATAGACGGCAGCCCACCAGGCTCCCCCGTCCCTGGGATTCTCCAGGCAAGAACACTGGAGTGGGCTGCCATTTCCTTCTCCGAGTCACAATATGGAAAGACATTAAATCTAGTCAAGAGTATAGACTTAGACACAGAAAACAAGTCTGAGATTATATAACATGGCATTCAAAATCCTATCTAAGTTAGAGATGTCAGGAATCCACTTCAACCACATGTGTCATTTTAAAATGAATTCCTGACAGATGTGACAACAATAAAACACCTGTCAAAAAAATGTAAGGATTCCTAACATGGACTTCATGAACCTTAGAGTGTCCCTTGACCAGTGCATATAAAACATTAGAAAGTAAGTGTGATTTGTGCTGCTTCATTATGTCAGAGGCATAATGCCTTCAACTGCTCACATTTCTCTCGAAACCTTCACTGTACTACCACATCATCTGAGTATACATGTAAGTAGAATTATAGTGACATCTAATGGTCACAACACATGTCACACAGCATTTCTTTAAAATAAAACTGCATGCATATTCCAAATTGAAAGGCTAAATCAGGCAATTTTTCAACTGCATACCATAGGCCCCTATTTGAAATTCCATGACTTGGTCGGCTCGCAATGATTTGGATAACTACCAGAAACCATGCTGCTTGTTATACAAACAACATCTCACTTCATTATTCCACGATATTTCTACCGGGCCCTTTTCTCTTAAACTATCAGCTCAAATGAAGCTGATATGAGTAAGTAGGTTATTAAGTGAGTAATAACCTGTCAATCACTTAAAATAACCCTCAGCAGAATTCTGAGCATACTTTCTGGAAAGAACTATTTGCATGCTGAACGTTGGGAGAGCAGATATCTACTGCCCTCAGTCAAACGATCTGAATGTACATCATTCTTGTCCTTCCCCTCTGAATAATTATCAGGTAGTGTAAAGAGCACCAAGGGTAGCATTTACTTTGCATTAAGTTATCTAAATATAATCAGCCAGACATCACCATCCAGGCCGGGAAAGACAGTGCCCCTCCAGCTCTGCATGCACACACACACACACTTTCTCACCAATTCCAGCTGCTTTCAGGGTGCTATCTTCTTTTAACAGGAGTCTGTCATCATCTTCCAAACTCAACACAAGTTCATTTGTCTAGAAAGAAAAACAAATCCACTTTTTACCAGTACTTTTATTAGTTTCACATTTGGTGAGATTCCTCAAAGACAAATGAATTGTTACTTTGCGTCACAGCAATAATCCAAGTCACATTTTGTTCCCATCGCTGTAGGGAAAGCAGTGAACATGTACATAGTGAGTGCTTACTAAACACACGTTACATAAAGCGCTAGGGAGGCAGGGCTAGAACACAAAGCTTTTGTGCTGGAGCTGGGTTAAAATTCAGGTTCCACAAATATCCAGCTGCGTGGTCTCAATATATTACATAGCCTTAGGAAAAAAAATGTAGGGGTAGCAATGCATCTTCTTATTGCCATGTGGTGAGGATGAACAGAGATGAAGTATATAAAACCCCCAGTGCAATGTCAGTCACATAGGGAGTAGTGTTAGCTGTCAGTGTTCTGTTTCATCATCATCTCATCCTCGCAATAACCCAGGAGGACTCAGAGAGGTTAGGACACAGGCTCAGAGGATGTGGTCGGGGGACTAAGGTTCTGTTAGTGGAAACACTGACTGAAACCGCCCACCCTGGTCAGGCACGACAGTAACCATTTGCATGATTTTACAACAGAAGATCCTAGTAAGGAAAACAGAACTAACAAGCCACCACCAACTGGAAAAACTTGGGAAAGGTCAAAAGGAGATGCCACATGTCCTACTAATCTCCCAGAATCCTTCTCACTGGAATCCATCTTGGCTGAACAATGCTTGCTCCACCAGGAAGGACCCTGAGTCAGAACGACTGGCCAGAGACAACCCAGAAGCCTATCTCATCACCATAAAACCTGAGACTGCAGGCCACGTGGCAGAGCAGTCCCCCTGGGTTCCCTTACCCTCCTGCTTTTCACCCGGGAGCCCCTTGCCAGTAAAGCCTCTTGCTTTGTCAGCATGGGTGTCTCCTCGGACAATTCATTTCCCAGTCTTAGACAAGAGCTCAGTCTTGAGTCCTGGTAGGTGTCCCTCTTCCTGCAACAGATCCAGTTTTGACCAGTCTGACTTCTTAGAGAAGTGAGCTTGCCTTTCCTTAAAAGCTCACGTATTTAAAAACCCTGCTCCAGCTAACAAACACTTGGTCCCAAGTCCTGTTAACTAACATTTCTCTTTGTGATTTAGGGAGAGTTTGCTCTCCAATGCTACTCACAAATCCACTTAAACATAAATGTTGATCCTGCCTCTAAACAGCAGCTGGTAGTGAGCACTTGCTGGGCAGACAGTACCACCTGTCAACCAGAACGCAGTTGTTTAGTACCAGATTATCTTTCCAGAATATGGCTGAGAGAGAGACTCAAAAGAAAGGCCTCTCAGCAGTCAAAAGAGCTGCCCCAGGAGCCACGCTCCACAGCTTTTCTCACTAGAAAGAGCACAGGGGCTTAAACGTGCACAGATTAAAAGAGGGGGGGGGGGGGGGACTTTACTGAAAAAATCATTTTAGAATAGGTAATACATGCTCACAAGACAAAATGCTCCAAGTACATAGGGACAGAATGAGAAGTAGGCTTCTCCCTCCTCCACCCAGCAACCCAGCTCTCCACCAGAGAATTTGTACTAATTCTTATGCATCCTTCCAGAGACTGTCCTTGTACCTTCCAGAGACTGTTGTTGTACATGTACATGCAGGCAGAGATGTGCCTATAAACTTTTCCACACAAACAATGGCATGGTATATGCTGTATTCTAACTTCTCTTAAAATATCTTAAAGTCATTCAGATACAACTGAACCTACAAAACAAAAAGAGACTCACAGAGAACAGACTTATGGTTGCTGGGGGAAAGGATGAGGGAAAAGGACAGTTAGGGAGTTTGGGATGGACACGTATACACTGCTATATTTAAAGTGGATAACCAACAAGGACCTACTGTATAGCACATGCAGCTCTGCTCAATGTTATGTGGCAGCCTAGATTGGGAGCAGGGTTTGGGAGAGAATGGATACATGTATATATATGGCTGAGTCCCTTAGCTCTTCACTTGAAACTCTCACAACACTGATTATCAGCTATACCCCAATACAAAAAAAAAAAAAAAAATCTTAAAATCATTCAAAATCAGTTTAAGAGCTGCATCATAATTTATCAAGGCTTCAGTATATTCCAATGGAAGGATTAACACTCTCTCTATCCCTACTGATGGACATTCAGGTTGTTTCCTATCTCTTCCTATCCTACTCAGTCCTGCATCAAATATTCTTGTCCATGTATCATTTGGCGTATGTACAAGTTTTGTCTGTAAGATAAATTCCTAGAAGTAGAACTATTCAGTCAGAGAGAAAGTACAATTTTTATTTCGACAGATATTTCTAAATTACTCTCCAAAGAAGCAGTACCCATTTATACCACCACTACCCATCACTGGGATTCCCTGGTGGCTCAGATGGTAAAGCATCTGCCTGCAATGCAGGAGACCTGGGTTCGATCTCTGGGTTGGGAAGATCCCCTGGAGAAGGAAATGGCAACCCACTCCAGTATTCTTGCCTAGAAAATTCCATGGATGGAGGAGCCTGGTGGGCTACAGTCCATGGGATCGCAAAGAGTTGGACACGACTGTGCGACTTCACTTCACTTCACTTCACCCATCACTGAGAGCCCCTGTTTCCCATACCCTCACCAGCACAGTGTATTATCGAAAGATTTTGATATTGCCAATCTAGCAAATGTAGATTAAGAATAGTGTTGTGGTGGCTTAGTCACTAAGTCATGTCCAACTCTTGCGACCCCTGGACTGTAGCCCTCCATGTTCCTCTATCCATAGGATTCTCCAGGCAAGAATACTGAAGTGGGTTGCCATTTCCTTCTCCAGGGCATCTTCCTGACCCAGGGATTGAACCTGGGTCTGCTGCACTGCAGGCATATTCTCTACCTACTGAGCTACCAAGGAAGCCCCCAAGAAGAGTAATTTGTATTTATTTGGGTGTGAATAAAGGTGTGAATAGTTTCTTTTTTTTTTTTTTATTTTTAAACTTTACAATATTGTATTAGTTTTGCCAAATATCGAAATGAATCCACAACAGGTATACCCACGTTCCCCATCCTGAACCCTCCTCCCTCCTCCCTCCCCTCCCCTCCCTCTGGGTCTTCCCAGTGCACCAGCCCCAAGCATCCAGTACCGTGCATCGAACCTGGACTGGCGACTCGTTTCATACATGATATTACACATGTTTCAATGCTATTCTCCCAAATCTCCCCACCCTCTCCCTCTCCCACAGAGTCCACAAGACTGAATAAACTTGTTGGATAATTTTTTTAATGGAATTGTGGAATATTGTTACATTCTAAGAAAACCGGGCTTCCCTGAAGGCTCAGATGGTAAAGAATCTACCTGAAATGCAGGAGACCTGGGTTCAATCCCCAGGTCAGGAAGATCCTCTGGAGAAGGGAATGGCTACCCACGCCAGTCACAACGAGTCAGACACAAGTGAGTGACTAACACTCACTTTTCACTAAGAAAATTAGGTCTTTTCTGTAATACAAGTTAGAAAATCTCCCAGTTTTCATTTGTTCCTTCATTTTCCTTCTAGAGCCTTTTTTTAAAGAAGGTGCTTAATGTCTGCTGAATGAATAAAGGAAAATGTATCAATCTTTTATTTATCTATCATACTTAAAAAGACCTTCAGTGTAAGATTACTTTAAAATCCCATGTTTCCTTAAAATATTTTTAATTAACTTCCTCTTTTAAACTTCTAATCATAGAGTATTTCAGACATAAAATGTATGCAGAATAGTACAATGAACCCTTCATGTACCCAACACCCAACTTGACCAAATTATCCATTCATGTTAATCTAGTTAATCTCTATCCTTACCTATGGGTTTCATCTCAGACTTATTTGAGTATTTATTTTGGCATAAGGAAAAGGATATGGATTCATTTAACTGTTTTCCAGTTGTTCCAATAACATTTACTGAATCCTCCATATTTTCTCCATAAATTTGAAATGCAATATTCACTATATACTAAATTCCCATATATAATTGGGTCTATTTTTGGACTTCTGATTCTGTGTCTTTGAACTAACAGCTCATGTGACAGTACCACACTGTTTTAATTACTATAGTTTTACAATATGTCTTAATGTGCCAGGGTTAGTCACTCTCATTTCTCTTTCTTCTGACTATTCTTCATTATTTATCTTTTGCATGTTAGTTTTATAATCAGTTTCTTTAGCTTTTATATACACACCACATACACACACACACACGCATATATACAAATACATATATACACACAGCTGTTACTAGAATTTTATTTGGGTGGCATTAAATTTGTAAATTAACTATAAGAGAACTGACATCTTCATACTGTTGCCTCTTCCCATCCAAATATCCTTTACATTTCCACTTAAATCTCATCTTATATCTCTCTTTGCATGTTTTTCTTTTTTGTTAAATTAAGGTGGAATTTCATATAAAGATAGCACATAGTTCTTAAGAGAAGTTCAGCTCAATGAGTCTGGACAACTGAATAACCTCTCTGCAATTTTAAAGTTTTCTTCTTAAAGATCTTGCATATTTCTTACAAAGTTTACTACAGGGTGTGACTTCTTCCTTTCATAAACTTTTAACAAGGATAGCTATCTGGTTTCCAAACTCACAAAATATAAGACAGAAATTGGGGTTTTTCTTTCAAATCTTTTTGATAGGAATTACTATGACTTTGGGAGAAGGCAATGGCACCCCACTCCAGTACTCTTGCCTGGAAAATCCCATGGACAGAGGAGCCTGGTAGGCTGCAGTCCATGGGGTCGCAAAGAGTCGGACACGACTGAGCGACTTCACTTTCACTTTTCACTTTCCTGCATTGGAGAAGGAAATGGCAACCCACTCCAGTGTTCTTGCCTGGAGAATCCCAGGGACAGGGGAGCCTGGTGGGCTGCCATCTATGGGGTCGCACAGAGTCGGACACGACTGAAGCAACTTAGCAGCAGCAGCAGCATTATGACTTTACAAGTAGCCTACTGATTATACTCCATACTACACACATAGACACACAAGTACATTTTCTTACCAAAATAAACCATACTATAGTAATTACTTGCACTGGACTACTGATTCATTCAACAAACACTGAGCTCATCATGCAGACAGGAGGCTTGGTGGGAAGGTATCCAGTCACTTTTTTATTGTGGTGATGGCACCAAATTTCTGTGGACACCTGGTAATTTCAATTAAGAAAGTCTAAACCTAGAAATTTGGGGAAATGGGGAACATGCCTTGTGAACAAGTTCATTAAGATACAGGAGTTAGTTGGAAGTTTTTCCCTTTGGCTAAGGAAGAAGACTAAAATTACAGCAGAGTTGGAAAACTGACCGGCTGGGCCAGCGATGTCTATAGGCCTTGTAAATGGGCGCATGCAAAAATGAGAAAAACGGTTGGCAGTTGGAAAAGGCACAAATGAGGAACATGTGGGTAAAAGTTTTAAGTCTTAAAACTGTATCTGTAAAAATATATTGACTTCTTCCTTACAAAAGTTAAAGAGGAAATCTGAAGACTATCTCTTTACTGGGTTTCCCTGGTGGCTTTGGGGTAAACAACCCACCTGCCAATGCAGGAGACAGGGGTTCCATTCCTGGGTCTGGAAGATCCCCTGGAGAAGGAAACGGCAACCTACTCCAGAATTCTTGCCTGGGAAATCCCATGGACAGAGGAGCCTGGCAGGGCTACAGTCCATGGGGTTGCAAAAGAGTTGGACACAACTTAGCAACTAAATAACAACAATCTCAACTAGAATCTCTATGATTTAGATGAGAAGTTTATAAAGCCAGATTCCAGAAACATCCTCAGTGACTCAATTTGTTTGGAGAATCTTTAAGTAAATACATTGCTCAACTGAAAAATGGGCTCTAATTTCACAACTCTAATGTGCCAAGATGGAACATATGTTTTAAATATAAGAAACAATTCTAAGATATTTCCAACTATAGCAGGAAAACTTTCTGATTTTTTAAAAAATATCATAATACTGATTAATTTGAATATTATGAATTAGGTCTTCATTAGGATAAAGGAATACTCTACTTATTATTTCCTTTTAGGAAACATGAGCATATGAGCAAGCTATGATATAAATGCAACACTAAATGGAGGATGACAACCTTTTTAAAGAGCCTTTTGTTTCATTTTAACTTTATTTATTTTCTTTCTACAATAAAATCAAGATTCCTACTCTCCACATTTTAGGGACAAGCCTAAAAACAGTCCTGGCTTGGACAAGAGAAAATGGATGGAGTCTGTGGCCAGATACAATTCTAGCATCCATACAAAGTAAAGATTCCATACCATAGTCCCAGACATACACAAGCACCAAATTTCAAAGCATTTGACAATTGGATGCTGTCAAATTTGTATACATAGTCCTTGGTATAGAAAAATAAAGTTACTGGAAAGAACCAGCTTGATTTTAGCCCAGGGAAACTGATTTCAGATTTCTGACCTCCAGAACTATAAGACAGTAAATGTGTGTTGTTTTAAGCCACAGGGAAAAAAAAATTTGAGTTACTAATCCACAGTCAACAGACATATCCTTATACCATCTTCTTTATGATCTCTTGTTATACATTTATTTGAAAGCTGACTGTGTTTGTGGGGGGCATCATCTATGACTAGCAAAGAGAATAAAATTAAATGAATCCATAAATAAATACTTCCTTCAAAAATTGTTATGGAAACATTCCTTTGAATGAGGCATTGTGCTAGGTATTGGAGATATGAGGAATAAAATACAGTCCCTTGTCCTTGAGTAGTTTCTATAATAGAGGAGATTATTGTTTTAATGAGAAGTCTATACGAGGTCACTGAGATTCAAGAAAAAAGATCACTCTGGTCTATCTACATGAGATGCAAACATAAAAACATTGTTCTGAAAAAGTATGAAGACGGAAATGTAAACATACTATAAACACATAACTAAGCAGTCCTCTCTGGGGCGGCCCATGTCCTCTGTGCAACTAGCAGGCCTGTTTCCGAGAGCCACAGTATGGGGCCTTAACACACAGAGAGAGTCAAATGAGAGAAAACACGTTATTTTCTTAATGCCCTCTTCTGGTATAGAACTAAGAAAATCAAAGAAATTGGACTAGATATAAAATTTGATTTCCTTTATTTGTAAGCTGAATTTATTTCAACAAGTTTTATGCTTGTTAAACATTTGCTTGATATACTGGGTTGACCAAAAAGTTCATTCAAGTTTTTCTGCACCAGAAAAACCTGAACAAACTTTTTGGTCAACTCAATATATTAACAACATTTTTTTTTTAAATTAACACTTTTTAAAAAAAGAATCTATTACCAACAGGAATACAATTTAGAGGGTTTTTTTTTTTCTTTTAATGGATAAAAGGCTATTTAAAGGGTAAATTCAAAATGAAAAATGCTACTATAATGAAAAATATCTTAGAAGTACACATGTTCATTCATTTATTCACTAAGTCAACCAAAATTGATTACCTGCTATGTGCCAGATACTGTACATATGAAACATACCTTTGATTTATGTGCTTGATGAACAATCTTCAGTTTATCTGAAAGAAAAAAAGTCTTTTTACTAAAATTATTCTAAAGCTTCATTTCAAACTTATTGAAGTGAGATTAAAAGGCTTCCCTGGTGGCGCTAGTGGTAAAGGATCTACCAATGAAGGAGACACAAAGAGATGAGGGTTCGATCCCTGGGTCAGGAAGATCCCCTGGAGAAGGAAATGACACCCCCTCCAGTATTCTCACCTGGAAAATCCCACGGACAGAGGGGCCTGGTGGGCTGTAACCCATGGGGTCACAAAGTCAGACACAAGTGAGTGCACACATACACAAAGTGAGATGAGGTGTGTGGTGAGCTGGGGAGTGTGGCAGCTAGGAAAGTGAGGAATCTGGGTCCCTGCCTTATGATCAGGTTCACTTAAAAATCTAATACGCAGTAAAAGAAATATTACATTTGCATATCATTAAAATTAAAGATCACTGTATAAAATATTTTAAAGCCCTTTGACACAGAGAGCTGTGTTTATACCATAACCTGTAGTCAACTCAGCCCTTTTTCCCTTAGAAAACAGCTGAATGATATAACTCTATCTTGTTTGTTAGAGTCCCTAAATACTAAGATTAGCAAATAAGGTTTTTTAAAAAGTCTGTCTTTGTTAATGTCTACTACTACTATTTTTCTACTAATCTCTCAGAAGAGATTCAGTGACAGGAGGTCAAATGATCATAGCAACAAGTTGCTACCACTCTCAGAATTTAAACACCATCAAGGATGCACTGGTAATCTGATCAAGGCTGCTAATACTCAAAGACTACCAATGTCTGTCTCCTGGTTTTCAAATACTGCACAGGCTCACACTATCTAATCTGCTTTATTCAATCTCTCCTTCACTCCTTAATCTGTTTATCTTGAAATCAGGCTACACTGTGTTTTTCCAGTAAGTAGTTTCTCTACATTGGGTACTTCTAACTGGACAATAATCAGTTCTTAATTATTTAACAGACATAGCATTCAACAGGTTTAAATTCAGAAAGTTACTAATTCTCCACTCAGTTTTACCTAGCCATTTAATTAATTTACTGTGAAAGTGAAAGTGAAAGTGAAGTCACTCAGCCGTGTCCGACTCTTTGTGACCCCACAGACTGTAGCCTACCAGGCTCCTCCATCCATGGGATTTTCCAGGTAAGAATACTGGGGTGGGTTGCCATTTCCTTCTCCAGGGGATCTTCCCAACTCAGGGCTCGAACCCGGGTCTCCCGCATTGTAGATAGACGCTTTACCCTCTGAGCCATCAGGGAAGTCTAATTTACTATAGTTATACATATAGTTATAGTTTATATACATATATATATATATAGTTATAGTTTACATATATTATTATATCTGAATAAACTCTTAACCTTAAGCTAAAATTCATTTCTATCAATCATGCTATTTGATTCAACAAGGAATTTCAGTGAAATGAAAGACTCTGTTAAAGAAAAAAAAAACCTTGATTTAACTATGTTCTAATAATAAAGAAGAATTAGGGTACCTATTTAGTTAAGAACAGGCACTCTGAAATGCTCATTATTTTAAATAGTAAACTTTCAATTGCCTATTACAATTTTTAATATAAGGTAGCCTTATAAAAATCAATCTTACCTAAGTGAAATATACACATTTAGGATATAAAATAGGTCACAATGGCTAAAAATAAGCTTACAATGTACACAAGAAAACAAACAAATGTGACTTTTGAATTATCTATTATACTGAGTTACCTATTATAGTCTTTTTCTCACTATAAATATATATTGTTTGTTACTAGAGATAAGTTAGAGAAGCCAATAGTAGTTGCTTTTTTCTTTTTAAACAAAAGGACCTTGATTAAAGTCTGTTATAATCGACCTGCAAAATTGCATACTGACCTCTCCAAGTGTCATCATGTTCTATATATTTTGCTAATAACCTTTAAGTTAGAAATATCTTTGCTCCGATATGCTCTGCAACCCCACAATAAGGAGGCAACGTTTTATTTTTATTAGAAAAAGAAATGCTTTGAACATAAATTTTCACCAGATTTTTCTCTCCAACAGAAATTGGTAAGAATTGGGAAGAAAAGAAATGCCCCGCAAAACTAATACAATTATGTAAAGTTTAAAAATAAAATAAAATTTAAAAAAAAAAGAAATGCCCCTTTCTTTGTTAAATCATCTTTTTCACTTGTTTTTACTTCTTAAAAAAAACAATGTTAATTATTAACAGAAACAACTTCTGCTGGTATTGTTTCCTTAGTGAAGATTTCTTGAGGAAAACAACCTCATAAAGATAAAAACAAGATTTACGTTTGCAGAGTATTTAATGTGTTCACATTGTTTAATGTAATCTCACAAGCCTTAGAAACAAACAGAATTAGCAGCCTCACACTGTACAACAACAAACATTCACTGCACACATACACCATGCCTAAACAAAAAGAATTTAAAAATAAGACAACATCCCCTGTGCTTTAAGAACACACTATCTGGCCAGGGTAAATCAGTAATAGACACAGATGCCAATTAAATGGGAGGCAGGGCTCTGAGAAATCTCTGACTCTTGGCAGCCTGGCAGAGAGACTGGACCTTTGTCCAAGGGCACAGAGATGGCAACCAACAAAAATGAAATCTGACTCTGTGCCCTTTCCACTCCCCAACACCTACTGTGTTCAGTCCCTCAGAGAGTGTAGCAATACTGCAGGACGAGGACAGGTGAGCAAGGAACACTTCAGCGTTTCTTGTCAAAGACAAAGTGGCAGATTGTTAAAGAGCCAAACACAGTCACTTGAATTCTACCAAAACCATGGTGGTTCTCTAATTTCCTCACAGGTAAATGTGTTAGTTTTTCCTGCCAATTCATCTGAGTAGTATAGAAATAATAGGACAAGTGGATGTTAATAAGGTGGACTAATAAGAAAGATATGTTATCTACCACCATGGTAAAAGAAAAAGGAACAAGGAAAAAGTACAAAATCAACTGCAAAACAAGGTTTAAATGGCAATAAAAACACATCTGGCAATAATTACCTTAATTATCAATTAACTAAATGCTCCAATCAAAAGACTTAGAGTGACAGACTGGATAATAAAACAAGCTTACAATATGTTGCCTACCAGAGACCCACTTTAGGGTGAAGGACACACATACACTGAGAGTGAGGGGATAGGAAAGACTCACGTACAGAGCTATAAAAGACCACAGCTGCCAGAGCACTCCTGAGGGAAAAACAAAACAGGAGGCAAACTCTCCCCAACTTCAGGAAGGAGTCGATTGATACTATAATACTAACAATACTGCAAAGCTACAGTAATCAAAATAGTGTGGTTTGGGGCAAAAACAGACATACAGATCAATGGAACATAACAGAGAGCCCAGAAATAAAGCCACACATACAGTCAATTAATCTTTGACAAAGTGGCAACAGTATACAAGGGGAAGTCTCTTTAGCAAGTGATTCTGCCACATGTAAATCAGTAAAGTCAGAACACATCCATACAACACACACAAAAATAAACTCAAAATGGCCTAAAGATGTAAACATAAGACAAGACACCACAATACTCCTAGAAGAGAACACAGACAAAACATTTTCTGACACAAATTGTACCAATATTTTCTTAGGTCAGTCTCCCAAGTTCAGTTCAGTCACTCAGTCATGTCTGACTCTTGGCAACCCCATGGACTGCAGCATGCCAGGCTTCCCTGCCCATCACCAACTCCCAGAGCTTGCTCAAACTCATGTCCATTGAGTCGGTGATGCCATCCAACCATCTCATCCTCTGTCGTCACCTTCTCCTCCTACCTTCAATCTTTCCCAGTATCAGGGTCTTTTTCAATGAGTCAGTCCTTCATATCAGGTGGCCAAAGTATTGGAGTTTCAGCTTCAACACCAGTCCTTCCAATGAACATTCAGGACTGATTTCCTTTAGGACTGACTGGTTGGATCTCCTTGCAGTCCAAGGGACTCTCAAGAGTCTTCTCCAACACCACAGTTCAAAAGCATCAATTCTTCGGCACTCAGCTTTCTTTATAGTCCAACTCTCACATCCATACATGACTACTGGAGAAACCATAGCTTTGACTAGACAGATCTTTGTCAGCAAAGTAATGTCTCTGCTTTTTAATATGCTGTCTAGGTTTGTCATAGCTTTTCTTTGAAGGAGAAAGAATCTTTTAATTTCATGGCTGCAGCCACCATCTGCAGTGATTTTAGGGCTCAAGAAAATAAAGTCTCTCACTGTTTCCATTGTTTCCCCATCTATTTGCCATGAAGTGATGGGACCAGATGCCATGATCTTTGTTTTCTGATGTTTAGTTTTAAGCTAGATTTTTCCCTCTCCTCTTTCACCATCATCAAGAGGCTCTTTACTTTCTCTTCACTTTCTGCCATAAGGGTGGTGTCATCTGCATATCTGAGGTTATTGACATTTCTCCCGGCAGTCTTGGGTTTTGTAGATGCAAAAATTACATATAGAATGGATGGATAACAAGGTCCTATTGTATAGCACAGGAAATTATATTCAATGTCCTGGGATACATCATAATGAAAAAGAATACACACACACACACACACATACATACATACATATATATGAGTCACTTTGTTGTATAACAGAAATCATAAATTAAGTATAATTCAATTAATAAAAAAAGATTTTAAAAGATATTTTATGCAAACAAAAAGGATAAGAAAGCAGGGGTGGCAAAATACTCAAGTCAGACAAAACAGACTTTTTAACAAAGGCCATAAAAGAAAGAAAGACACTATAAAATGATAAAAGAATCAATGCAAGAAGATACTCCACCCATTAACAAACTAATATACATACCCAACATCACACCTAAATATACAAATACCAACAAAGGGAAAAATTGAAGGAATACATTATTTACCATCATGATGATTAGTAGCCAGATATTTTGATAACTTCATTATCTAAAACTTATCTTTCAAAATAATTTACATGGAACACAAGTTTGAATACACATCTACAGCATGTAAAAAAGGGAACCCATATGTAACTATGCCAATCTGAAGTGGCATCTGTAGACAGATTCAAGTTTAAGGTTGTATTTCAAGGCTTGACACTTTGAAAGCTGTGAAAGACAGAACTGAAAAGTTTCATATTTACTTAATCATGCTTTTTATTCCTTTCTCTTATTCAATATTTAGTATGTAAATTCTTGAAGTCCAATAAATCAAAGTACTTTCGACTCAGTGCCTTTAACTTCTGCTTGACTACCCCTTGTGACCTCACAATTAATCTCTGAATATTAAAATGCACACACACGGTGAAGATTGTGATTTCAAAGTATTTTATGTCATAAGTTGCTCTACCAAATGGCAGCAGAATTAAAAACCACTCCAGAAATGATCTAGGGTAATTAAAAATTTATGCTTTAAAATGTCTGCGCCAATTAACAGAAATATTTATTAGGTGCATCATAATTCTCAAGTGAAGTCTCAAATCCAAAGTTTGGTGAGTGTCAATATCCTGAAGGTTAATAACTGTGCATCTTTATAATGAATAATGAAACCTAGCTTCTTGACTTATTACTACATTTTAAAGTCAGTAACTGCAACGTATAAAATTACTGTGTAACATGCTCAAGTTGTTGCTGTTGTTGTTTAGTCAGCTAAGTAGAGTCCGACTCTTTTGCTAAAAGCCCTATGGACTATTGCCCACCAGGCTCCTCTGTCCATGGGATTTCCCAGGCAAGAATACTGGAGTGGGTTGCCATTTCCTTCTCCGGGGGATCTTCCTGACCCAAGGATTGAACCTGCCTCTCCTGTGTTGGCTGGAGAAGGCAATGGCAACCCACTTTAGTACTCTTGCCTGGAAAATTCCATGGACAAAGGAGTCTGGTAGGCTGCAGTCCATGGAGTCTCAAAGAGTTGGACACGACTGAGTGACTTCACTTTCACTTTTCACTTTCATGCATTGGAGAAGGAAATGGCAACCCACTCCAGTGTTCTTGCCTGGAGAATCCCAGGGACAGAGGAGCCTGGTGGGCTGCCGTCTCTGGGGTTGCACAGAGTCAGACATGACTGAAACGACTTAGCAGCAGCAGCAGCAGCAGCTCCTACGTTGGCAGATGAATTCTTTACCACTGAGGCACCAGGGAAGCCAACATACTCAAGTTATTGACATCTAAAATGTTAAATCTCTTCTTTTAATTCCCAGTCTTTAATCATTTCTCCTTTTCTGATTACCTGACAAAGAAATTCATTTCAAATCATTTTCCAAACATGCTATTCCTCATAAATACGCCACTTGATGACACAAGTAGTATTTACTTTAACGATATACTAGAATTCCTATATTTTAAATAACTTCCATATTGGTTTGTATATACAGATTGCAAACTCATTTTTGAAAACCAAATTTAAATTCACTTCAAAATAAAACTAATGTGAAATTATATGTTTTAAAAGAATAAGAAAAATTGGTTACCATATTTATAATTTCTGAATGGTGGTGGGAGGCTGGTCCTCAAAGGGATATCTGTAAGATAAAGAGTATTTTTATTATAAAATATTCAAATAGTCATAGTATTAAGAGAATTGGCATTTTATTATACAATAGCATCTACATACACTTGAAATATATAGTAAGTATGTGTGAAACATTATTATATAGTTGATGTTCATTTAGCACATGAATCTGAGAATCCCTTGGGGTCAGTAGTAGAAACCAAAGATCTGGAACAATCTTATCACTCTTATCAAAATTCATACAACCTATAATGTAACTACTCTAACTCAGCAAAGAAACTGTAAAATTTTCTTAAAACAGTGTATTCAAACACTAGTATTAGTGTTCATTTATAATTAATTAAACTACAACCCTTACAGAGGGAATTAAGTAACATATATCTAAATTACATATGCATATATCCTTTGACCTAACAATTCCACTTGGAGAATTTACCATAGAAATATACTTTGCACACTCGTGTGTGTGTGTGTGTGTGTGTGTGTGTGTATGAAATGACTTAAACAAAGGTACTAACTGTAGCACTGTTCGCAATAGCAAATGCCTGGGAAAATCCAAGTATCTTTCAATGAGGGGACTTCCTAAATAAACTATAATATGTCCAAACAACTAAACATATTTTTCAACAACCAGTAAAACAACCAAAAAAGAAGGAGAAGGAAGCTCTTTACTAACATTGTTAAGATCTTCAAGATATGTCAAGAGTAAAGAACGCAGATTTTCCTGGTAGTCCAGGTGGTTAAGAATCTGCCTGCCAGCGCAGAGAACATGGGTTCAATCCCTGGTCCAGAAGATCCCACATGCCACAGAGCAACCAAGCCTATGCGCCACAACTACTGAACCCACGCTGTAGAGCCTGGTGCTCCTTAACAAGAGAAGCCACCACAATGGAAGTCTGTGCACAGCAATTAGAGAGTAGCCCCCGAGTGCCGCAACTAGAGAAAGCCTGTGCGCAGCAACAAAGATCTAATGCAGCCAAAAATTAAATAAAATTTTTTTTAAGAGCAAAGCAGGTATAAGTCAGAGCATTATTTTTAGTATGCTACCTTTTGAATAAAAGAGAGGAAAAATAAGAATATGTATTTGCTTTTGTTTATACTTCCATGGGAGAGAGCATGATGCACTGGTCTGATAAAGAACAGAAGTGGGAAGGAGATTTTTCACTGTATTCCTTTTTACATATTCATCCTTAAAAACCATAGGAATGTGTTACGAAAGAAAACTTTTTAAAAAACCTACACATCTGAATTAGGAAAAGTGTTCAAGTACATTTAACCTTTTAAAGGTCAGTGAAAGTGAAAAAGTGTTATTTACTAAGTTATGTCCGACTCTTTTGCAACCCCATGGACTGTAGCCTACCAAGCTGCTCTGTCCATGGAATTTTCCAGGCAACAATACTGGAGTGGGTAGCCATTCCCTTCTTCAGGGTATCTTCCTGACCCAAGGATTAAACCCACATCTCTTGCACTGCAGGAAGATTCTTTTACCACTGAGTCACCAGGAAAGCCCAAATTTTAAAGGTCAAATAAATACCAAAATTAAAATATAATTTATTCATTTACGTTACAAGCATTTAAAGTACCCACTACCAAGTATTCCAGGGACAGGGAAAATAAGAAGTTACTGAGACAAGTCCCCACTTTTGAGAGGGCACGCTCCCTGTGAATCTTGTAACAAAGGTGTGTTCACAGCTAGGGCTATGATCTCACCTGCCACATGCTAGAATCACCCAGCCCCACACCTGTAAATCAGACTCACAGCCGGCCAGTCCCAAGCATATTTAGACTCAAAATGAAAACCTGCTGAGATGATTCTTAGACAAACACAATCACAGGAGGCCAACTAGATGACAGGAATGAGTGAGGCTGGGCAAACAGGAGGGCCATGAGGTAAGAGCAAGCATCCCATAAAAGGAGGTGCAGTCCCTTCATTCTAATTGGTCACCTAAAGATTTAAATGGAAACACTAAGTCTAGGGTGAGTGGGGAGGGAGGTTAGGTGAATTGTATTGACTTTTAAAATACTGTAGGCAGGGACTTCCCTGGTTATCCAGTGGCTGAATTCACCTTCCAAAGCAGGGGACACAGGTTCGATTTCTGATTGGGGAACTAAGATCCCCACATTGGTGGTGGTTTAGTCCCTCAGTCATATCCTACTCTTGTGAACCCATGGACTGTATCCCACCAGGCTCCTCTGTCCATGGGATTTCCCAGGCAAGACATGCCACAGGGCAACAAGCCCACGTGCCACAATGAAGATCCTGTGTGCAGCAACTACGACTCAATGCAGCCAGAAAAGAAAAAAAGAAAAAAAAAATGCTGTAGGCCAAAGGAAACCTGTCTGTGGAGTCCACATTCGCCTGCCCAACCTCCGTCTGAAACCTCTGTTTTAGCCTTAGCGGAGCACAGAACTTCATTTTATCTTTTGTTTCTCACTTTTGAATTATAAGCCAAAGAAGTGTTGACTAAATATCAGAAAGAAGAATTAAATCTGTTTAATTTATTGCCATTGGTATTTCCTAAACTAGACAGCAAAACTCCCTGAAGAAAGGACTAAGGTACAGAACAAACAGTGCCATGAAACTATTTTCATTTAGAGATGTCTACAGTCAGGACACCAAATCACCCCCTTAGACCTCACAAGTCTAGGCTTCTGAGAGAAGAGACTATGACAGAGATGAAAGGAGTAGTTTTTTTCCATCTGTGGATCTCAGCTCAGCTGTCACCTCCACAAAGAGGCCTTCCAGGACAGCCCTACTAAAATAGGGGTCTCCTCTCATGCCAGGAGCCGGCATATTGCATATTGAGTGCATAGTGCATATTGCATATTGAGTGCAGCACTTTCCACAGCATCATCTTTCAGGATCTGGAATAGCTCAACTGGAATTCTATCACTGCTGGGAGCCAGTGAGGAACTCCGCCCATGACAAAGGTCATGAGGAAGGAGGCTCGGCACACGCAAAGGCGGGATCGAGCCTCAGGAGTCCCCCTGGAAATTCTCGAGCATTTACACCCAAAACCAGAGTCTGCCTACTTTCTGCTTTGTGCTTTCACCTACACCTCTGACTTTACGGGGGGCTGTCCCCCACTACCTCTCTGAAAAAAGTTAGCTTACAGCTCCAGTTAATAATTCCTGGGTGTGACAGTGTTTAACCTACAAACTCCTTTGGAAATCCTCTAGCCTGCCTGAATAGGTTTTTCCGGCCACATGTGATTGCTCAGAGCCTCCCAACTGTGAGAGGCAGGAGATGTTCTAAACTGTCTAAACACAGATTCTTTTGAGTAGTTAAAAGATTGATTAGAAATTGTATTGGTGAGGGATTTTCACTTGTTGGGCCAATGTTTGCTGCTAAGTTTCCATATCCCTTACCTGCTGTGTCCCTGGCAGTGTATTGATTAATATAATTGGTGTAAGTAGTAGCTTTAATGTTTGTAACCTGTTAATTCTTTTTCTTGTTATAGCCCACCACACCTTTGCTCTGTAGGAATGCAACTTTATCTAATGCTTTTGGAGGGTGGCTCCTGACCAATCACCTTTAGAGAAAAATAAGTTTTCTGAAGAAAGGGTCTTAAAATGTTAACAGGCCTCCAGGCCAGAAGATGATGCAAATCACCTAAGCTTTTGCATATGATAAGCTTGCAGGAAGAAAGCCTGGCTTGCTTCAAGACTCTACCCCTTCCCCCATTATCCTCTATGCATAACTTAAGGTATAAAAACTACTTTGGAAAATAAAGTGCGGGGCCTTGTTCACCGAAACTTGGTCTCACCATGTCGTTCTTTCTCTTACCTTCTGGCTGAATTATTCAGCCTCTTTTCTCCACTGAATTTCCTCACTGAGCTATCCTCATTCTATTACTCTTTATATCCTTAATTAACATTTAATTAAGCAATTGTTTCCTGATCTTCGCCTACGCTGTCTCTCCTTCGAATACCCTGGATCAGCCGGGGCTGGTCCCCGGCAGGCTCCTCTCATATTCCTTCATTCATAACATTTTTTACAATTAGAGCTTTGTTTACTTAGTTTGGTCTCTCTTCTCTACTAATTCATAAATTTCTAGAGATTAAGACACAATGGCCTGTCTTCCCAAAACCTAGGACAGTGCCTGGCACATCATATGTTAATAAATACTGGTTCCAGTGAGGGCGAGGACTACAGCCTATTTCCTTCATCACGTTGCCAAAGCCTAACAGAGTGCCTGGCACACGGCAGGTGCTCAAAAACAGACATGAGTAAAAATGCATCATTTAATCCCTTTAATCAGCAGGTTAGGGCACTGAGGTCCCAAGAAGGCAGTCGATCAGCCCAAAGTGTCAAGAGCCAGGACTAGAAACCAGCCCTCCCAACTTCCATCTGCCACACTAAGAAGGGTAGGACTAAAGCTGGTATCTTCTGCAGTGGCAAAAGAAAAGAAAGATTAGATGTTAAACACATTCTGGTGAGGTGAACTTTACATATAAAAATGCTTGAAGAGGAAGAGGAAAAGAACAAACACTTCCTTATGAAAAAGGTTGTTTCCCATTTTATACCGCTATGAATACGGCCATGAGCATTCATATGTAGACATATACTTTCATTACATCTACAGGTGGAATGGCTGGGTTGTACGGTAGGTTCGTATGTTTAACTTGTCAAGAATTTGCCAAATCATCTTCCAAAGTGGTACCTTTTTAACGCTCCCACTAGCAACAGATAAGAAGCTCCAGTTTTTTCACATCCTAGCCAAAAACTTGGTTTTTAACTTCTAAAGCTTTCTTATTTCAGTCTTGTTAAGTGGGTGTGTTATGCTCTCATTGTGGTTTTAACTTGCATTTCACTAAAGACTGATGATGAGTATCACCGAATGTGCTTATTCGTCGTCCATACATTTTCTTTGATGAAGTGCATGTTCAAATATTTTGCCCATTTTTTTAATTGGGTTATATGTCATATAACTTGAGTGGTAAGAGTTTGGTTTCTTTCTTTAGTTACTATTATTCTAGACACAAATTCCTTGTTGAATACATGTTTTACAAGTATTTTCTCCAAAGTCTGTGGTTTGCCTCTTCATTTTCTTAACAGTGTATTTTAAAAAGCAAAAGTTTTTAATTTTGATGAACCCTAGCTAGATTTTTTTTGGAGGGGGGGGCTCATTGTACTTTAATAAATTTTGCAAAATCAGTCTTTAAGATTTTCTCTTATGTTTTCTTTCAGAAGTTTTTATAGTTTCAGATTTTAAATTTAGGCCTTGACCAATCTCAAATCATTTTTTGTGTATGACAACAGGTGAGAGTTCAAGTTCATTTATTTGCATGTGAATATCCAATTGTTTCAGCTCCTTTTTAGAAAGATGACAGCTTCCCCCTAAAATGCTGTGATCAAAAACCAATTAAACATACGTATAAGACTATCTCTGGACTATTTTTCATCGATATACATGTCATCTGTATAACAATACCACTGAATCCTGCCTGACATAGTTTTACAGTAATAAGTCGTGAAATCAGATAGTGTAACTCTTTCAACTTATTTCTTTCTGTGATTTATTTATATCATTATTTATTTATATATTATGTCTTTTTTACTTTCCTTATAATTTTTGAACATGTTAGAGTAACTTATTCATAGACTTTAGAATAAGTAGACATTATCTGAAGGAAAAAAGAAAGCTTGCTGAGATTCTGATTGGGATTGGAATCCATACATTATTTTGAGGAGTCATGACGTCTTAACCATATTGAGGTTTCTGATCTATGAACATAGTATATCTCCATTTATCTAGGTCTTTAAACTTCTCAGTGATGTTTTAGAGTTTTCAGTGCAAAAGTCTTACAACTCTTATCGAATATACCCTATTTCAATTTTTTGGATGCTATTATTCTTTTTTAGTTTCCAACTGTATATTGCATAATTAGTTTTTATATATTCATTTATATCCTACAACCTTGCTAAAAGCTCAAGTTACTAGTTACAGTAGTGTTTTTATAAACTCCATAGGATTTTCAACAAAGATAATCAACTCACCAGTGAATAATGACAATTTTACCTCTTTCTAACTTGGATCCATTTATTTCTCTATCTTGTCTTACTGAACTGGCTAGAACTTCCAGCACAGTGTTTAATAGAAGCAATTTCTAAGAAAATACCTTGCCTAGTTCCTTATATTAGGAGGAAAATCCTCAGTCTTTCACCATTAAATATGATGAAAGGTATCATTTTTTTCACAATTATCTTTAATCAGGTAGAGAAAGTTCCCTTCTATTCCAACTTTACTGAAAAAGTTTCTAACAGAAGTGGATGCTGTAGAAGCATATACACTACCAATATGTAAAACAGACAGCCAATGGACATTTGCTGTACGACTTGGGGAACTCAAACCAGGGCTCCGTGACAACCTAGAAGGCTGGGAAAGGGTGGGATGTGGGAGGGAGGCTCTGGAGGAAGGGGACATAAGTACTCCTATGGCTGATTCATGTTGATGTTTGGCAGGAATCAAAGATTTCTTTCCTTAGTACCATCGACCTCCCTTCCCAGAAGTAACCACCAACTATCCTTAAGTTAGCATTACTTTCTTCATTGCTTATATTTTCATTCTGTTAAGTCATAGCCACAGAAGATAAAGTATTATTTCACGTTTTAAATTTATGGAATATTTAAACTAAGGAATCTATAGTACATTTGTAATACAAACAAGAGAGTATTACCCTAACACTGTATTGAAGGAATGGTCCCTTTCTGATAAGGTGATAATGTGCTATGATTTTGCTACTATAAAACTATCCTGTTCCTTTCTAAGTAGGAGGGGCACCAGGGGAGTGCCTCTTTACAGAAAAAAAGTGCTAGATAATAAACATGGAAGGAGTCACAGGGTTAGAAAAAAATCCCAGTTACTGCAACTACCAGAGATTTGGGTAAAGATCATCAATGGATACTAAAACTGGGACTTCCCTGGCAGTCCTGAAGTTAAAACTCCAGGCTTCAATACAGGGGACACAAGTTCGATCTCTGGTTGAGGAACTGTTTTGGTGCAGCCAAAAAATTTAAAAATGAATTTAAAAACAAAATAGATACTAAAACTATTGGAAACAACATACACATATGGTCTCAACTATTTATTAGTTGAAAAGATACCTTTACAACAGAGAAATCTAGTAGACAGCATCTTAACCAAATGATTTAAACATCTATCACGAGAGCTTCCAGGCTGCTGAACACATGGTGATACCAGGGAGAATGGTGCACTCCAAGAGGGCACGGAAGTTCCACCCCCCTTCCCCATGCTTTGTCCTATGCATATTTTTCATCTGGCCATTCCTCAGTTTAATTCTTCTCTAATAAACGGCTGATCCGGTAAGTTCATAAATACTACCAATAACCAAGTGCTTCCTGATATGATGCAGTGAGGAGGAATCACCAACGTTAGGGATCAGCAAACTATTTCCGTAAAGATCAGTAAAAAATATTTTAGTTTTTGTGAGCCACATGGTTTCCGTCACAACTATTTAAGTGCCAATGAAATACAAAAGCAGTACATATAATATGTAAATAAATGGGTGTGGCTGTGTTTCAATAAACTTTATAAAAACAGGGGGAAGGTCAGACTGACCCATAGCTCGTGATTTTGTCAACCTGCAACCTACATGGTAATCCTGTCAAAAATGTCTAATCTGAATCTAATCATATGAAAACAATCTGACAAATTCAAATTGTGGGGCATTCTATAAAAACTCAGATTTGGATTTTTTCTCAAAAATAAAAAAAATCAATAAAATGACAGATAACTGAAGGTGAGACCTGTTCCAGGTTAAAGGAGGTTAAGAAGATAGGACTTGCAATGAAAACATACAGAAGATCCTTAAATGCATGTTTCTAAGTGAAAGAAGCCAGTCTGAAAAGACTGCATACTGTATGATTCCAAGTACATGATATTCCGGAAAAAGCAAAACTAGAGACAATAAAAAGATCGGTGGATACCAGGGGCTTGCAAAGAGGATGAAAAGAAGAAGCATGGGCGATTTTTAGAGCAATTAAACTATTCTGTATGATACTATAATGGTGGCTACAAAACCCATAGAACTTTACAGCACAAAGAGTGAACTTTAATGTATGCAAAACAAAACAACTACAAAAAAAAACAGGACAGAGGGTCCCAGGAAAGAACACAGAGGGTAAGAAGAGAATATAAATGTATTGTAAATATATGAAACAATCTTACTGGAGAGAGAGAAAAAAGGTGCTGACCTAAATAACTCTGGCAATGAACAGATTTTGTAAGACTAAGGCAAAAGGATGGAGAAGGCGATGGCACCCCACTCCAGTACTCTTGCCTGGAAAATCCCATGGATGGAGGAGCCTGGAGGGCTGCAGTCCATGGGGTCGCTAAGAGTCGGACCCGACTGAGCCACTTCACTTTCACTTTCATGCATTGGAGAAGGAAATGGCAACCCACTCCAGTGTTCTTGCCTGGAGAATCCCAGGGACGGGGGAGCCTGGTGGGCTGCCATCTATGGGGTCGCATAGAGTCAGACACGACTGAAGCGACTTAGCAGCAGCAGTAGCAGCAGCAAGGCAAAAGGAAATCACAAAAGCACTGTATTCTAGTTAATATCAAGTTGTTTCCCACAGAGTACCAAATAACAACTCTAATACAGCTATACCTGTATGTTAAGTTTAAGTTGCTCAGTCGTGTCTGACTCTTTGAAACCCCAGGGACTGTAGCCTGCCAGGCTCCCCAGTCCATGGAATTTTCCAGGCAAGGATGTTGGAATGGGTTGCCATTTCCTTCTCCAGGGAAAGTGAAAGTTTCTCAGTTGTGTCCAACTCTTTGTAACCCCATGAAATATATAGTCCATGGAATTCTCCAGGCCAAAATATTGGAGTGGGTAGCCTTTCCCTTCTCCAGGGGATCTTCCCAACCCAGGGATCAAACCAGGGTCTCCTGCATCACAGGAGGATTCTTTACCAGCTGAGCCACAAGGGAAGTCCAAAAATACTGGAGTGGGTAGCCTTTCCCTTCTCCAGGGGATCTTCCCAACCCAGGAATCAAACCAGGGTCTCCTGCACTGCAGGCAGATTCTTTACCAACTGAGCTATCAGGGAAGCCCATACGTGTATACTGGAATTAAACAGGTAAATAAATGGATGGCAGATGATGGGAGCCAGGTTTCTCACAATTGGGAGTGAGGATGTACAGATAAGCAAACAGAGAAGGCTGAAATGATCCACGTGATAATGGATTAGAGTTGGAAACATCAGTAAGAACTCACATTTAACATACAGATTCAGGTGGTAAATATGAAAATATTTATACATATGTGTAAATACACAGGTTGACATATTTCCTTGCTCTGTCAAGAAAGCCTAAGAAATTAAAGTAGTGAAGAGCATACCTAGCACCCAGATTTTGGTCTAAAACCATACTCCAATAAAAGCAACCAAGGCTCCTGGAGAAATGGCTGGTTCTAGGACTGGCATGGGAAATACACAAAATTAGCCTGGACCATCTTAAAAACCACACACAGACGGCATACGTCAAAGGGGCACAGAAGACAACTGAAAGTTTTCAGTGACCAAATCTATAACAATCTGAGCAACAAATATCTCCCATGCAAAAGAATTTCAAGTAAATTATGTAGCTATTGTACGCTAAAGGAAGGAGAACATAATTCCCCACTCCTTAACTGTGCGCTGTGCATAGTGACTTCCTTCCAGAGTACCTTATGAACAGGGAGATACCAGAGTAACCAGTGATACAGTGGAGAAACCTGTACTACTTCAGCCAAGTGGTCAAAGTCAACATCAACAACCATAAATCATTTAGAAAATATGTACCCTTGATATGATGTGATATGATAAAAGTGACACTATCTGTGTGATCTTCCTCTCGAAAACCCATAACTCCAGTCTAATCATGAGAAAAATCATCAGGCACATTCCAATAGAGGGATATCCTACAGTAAGCTTGATCAGTACTCCCCAAAACTGTGGAAGTCCTCAAACAAGGAAAATCTGAGAAATTTCCACAGTTCACAGACCCTAGAGAGACATGACAACTACGCGTCATGTAGTATCCCGGCTGGGATCCTGGAGCAGAAAAAGGACATCAGTAAACACTAAGGAAACCTGAATCAACTATGGACTGTACTTAATACGACATCAACATTGGTTCATTAATTGCAACAAATGCAGCATACTAATATGTTAATAATAGGGGAAACTGTGGAGGGGAGAATTAAATATAAACAAATAAATAAAGATTTAAAAGATAAGGAAAATTTTTCTAACTATTCTAGTAGTCACCCATCAGAACAGACTGCTCTACAAAGTAACAGTTCACTGGGAGTAACGGGGTATAAAGAATTGAGTTCTGAGTTGGACGTTTGGATAAAATCTCCACAGCTTTTCTTTATTTAATAGATGAAATGATTTTACATTCAGAACCCAAATCTAAAGTATTGCAAAGTATTAAAATGCCAGATCAAGAAATAATTAAAATGTCATATAGTCTAGATAATTGGTTTGTATATTATTCTGAAAATTTGTCATCTAAATAAGGTAATACATGATATCTCTATGATCAAAATATCTGATCAATATCCATTTCCCCTATGTTAATAATAGATTTGTTTTACTATATTTATATGCTTATATATGGATACAATCTTAGGTATTATTATATTTACACTTATTTATAAATGCTAGTTTATATCCACTACACTTATTTGTTCTATTTACACAACTTTAGATTTTAATGGGATGGTATAGTGGTTCAATGATTCTCAAGGCAGAATGGATCCAATTTAACCAAAGTTTCTTGGTTGAGGGAGAAAAAGACAATTATGGGAAGAGACCATGTTAAACTATGGATGGCAAAAGTGATTTATCAAAAGGACAGCTGGAAAGGCAAGAAGGCATCTAAAATAACCCCAATGAACATTCGGTTTGTATACAAGATTCTCTGTGCCATGATGTCAAGCATCCTTCCAGCTTTCAGTGTTCAAAACATTAAAGCAAGGCCAACAGGCACATGAAAAGATGCTCAACATTGCTAATTATTAGATAAACGCAAATCAAAAGTATAATGAGATCAGACCAGACCTCAGACCAGTCAGAATGGCCACCCTCAAAGTCTACAAATAGGCGACTCCCCTGGTGTCCAGTGGTCAAGACTCTGTGTGCCCAGCACAGGGCGCCTGGCTTCAATCCCTGGTTAGGGAACTAGATCCTACGTGCCCAGAGACTAAGACCTGGTGCAGCCAAATAAATATATAAATGAAAATATTTTTAAAAGTCTACAAATAATAAACGCTGGAGAGTGTGTGGAGAAAACAGGACCCTCCTACACTGTTGGTGGGAATATAAATTGGTGCAGTCACTATGGAGAGCAGGATGGAAGCTCCTTAAAAAACTAAAACTAGAGTTACCATATGATCTGGGAACCCCACTCCTGGGCACATATCCAAAATAGACAAAAACTCTTAACAGAAATGTTCACAGCAGCACTATTTACAAAACCAAGACATGGAAGCAACCTAAATGTCCATCATCAGAGGAATGGATAGAGGAGATGTGGTATACAAATAAAATGGGATATTACTCAGCCATATTAAAGAACAGAGTAGTGCCATTTGCAACAACATGGATGAACCTAGATATTATCATACTAAATGAAGTTAAGTCAGACACAGAAAGACAAATATTATATACTTATCTGTGGAATCTAAAATAATAATACAAATGAACTTTTTTACAAGACAAAAATAGACTCACAGACATAGAAAATAAAATTATGGTTATCAAAGGGAAAGGGTGGGAAGGATAAATTAGAAATTTGAAATTAACAGATACACACTACTATGTATAAAATTTAAACAAGGACTACTGTAAAGCACAGGGAGCTAACTATATTCAATATAATAACCTATAATGGAAAAGAATCTGAAAAAGAATATGTATGTGTGTGAATCTGTTTGTTATATACCTGAAACATGGTAAATCAACTATACTTCAACTAAAAATAAAACAGTAGAGCATGATGAACTAAATTCAAAGACTCTTTTGAATCTAAGCAAATCCATTTATTTCAGAGATTCTATTTAAGCAAGTAAGGTAATAGAGAAGAATAAAGAGGCAACTGAGTGTACTGCTTAGGCGTACATGGTTGTATAGCTAAACTGCAAGGTTGGACTGCAGCTTTGCCTTGTTTTTGCCATGTAATCTCAGGCAAGCTTCTCAACTTCTCTCTCTGCTCTTTAGTTTCTTCATCTGCAAAATGGAGATAATACCAGTTCCTAATTTAGAAGGATGCTGTGAGGATGAAATGAGAAAATCTACATAAAGCTCTTAGCACAAATTAGTTCAAAAATTCCTCAGTAATAAGCTATTTGGTCTTTGTTATGTACACAATTCATAAAAGGTAAATTCACTAACTTTGCAGAGTTCCACTGTACCTCAAATTAGAGGACAAAGGTAGGCACAGAGCACACAGCTCAGAAAGGCCTGAAGCCCAAAGTTTATCTTTTAATCAGTGGAACACATTTCCCACATGTACAATATTAATAGAAACAGGTAACAGATGAAAGATGTGAGTAGGCTGTGCTGAGCATTTGCAGTGATCCACACCACTGCTCTAATGGGGAGCAATTCTATGGTACTTGGGAAGGAAAAGAACACAGTGACCCTGGGGAGAATATATCTTCCCTTGGCACTAGAGCAGCCTGATGATTACATCTTGTTCTCAAGGGCTTCAGAGAATCTATTCTGCACTGTACCAAGCAGAGCACTTACTGTACTAACACTAAGAAACACTGTAACCCATAATACACACAAAGATTTTAAAATAAGAAAAGTAGGGATTTGTTTTTATTTCAAAATCTGAGTATACTTTTGGTGATAGCCTTTCAAAAACAGGACACTCTGTAATTGGCAATATCTTAGCACCAACTCTCAATCTCCCCCTAACAAGTAGAGTGACTAGCCTGTCTTCTCTATGAGTTAAAACACCATGCTTTCTTCTTAGGCAAGTAACACCGAGCAGTAAAGCCACTTGAATTAGATGGAAAAAAAAAAAAAAAGGAAGGGAGAAGAGTTTAGAAATTTTACAAAGTCAATCAGGAAGCAAAATGTCAAGAATTCACTACATTTTTAAAAGTTAACTATGTACACTTACATTGCACACATATAAATCAAGTTTGTGGTTTCCCAATAACATTCCCCAGTAATGGAATCACAGCTCCTCAGAGAAATGACTGATCCCAGGGCTGGGGTAGGAAAAGAACAGGACACATCTGCAACATCTTAGATCAAAAAGTAAGGAAGTGCTCAAAGAAGGATGTGGACATGTTAAAAGGACATGGAGCCTTGTCCTTCCTTTCTGTAACAAAAGAAAATCCAAGGACATATGTTAGTTCAGTTCCTTTAATCTGAATTAATTTCTTCATTCAGGAGTTTTTTATTGTCTTTCATTGGCAATTTTGAATAGTGTTTTTGGCTACCCCCAGCCAAAATGAGGATGATTAGACCATCAGAGTATAATAAAAATAAAGAATTATAATCCTCTGAATAAAGTAAGTATCCGTGAGTGCACAATGATATAAACCAAAGATTAAATACATGGGGCAGGAGTAGGAATGGGGGGGTAGGATAAAAAGCTCTTCCTTACTGTAGAAAAACAACTAATATATGTAAAAGGAATGATGGAATAAGAAGAATCATTGTTTGCCGAATATCATAACTGATTCAGGCAAGAATCATCAAATAATGCTAAACTAGTGGATGAAAGATTGGGAAGTAACAGGACATTCACATAGTCTCAGAATGTATCCCTAACAAGTTACTTTTCAAGTACAATCAAAATTTACAGTAGAGAAACTTGGCAGCTATCACCTTCAGTTCAGTTCAGTATAGTCGCTCAGTCGTGTCCAACTCTGCGACCCCATGAACTGCAGCACGCCAGGCCTCCCTGCCCATCACCAGCTCCCAGAATTTACTCAAACTCATGTCCATTGAGTCGGTGATGCCATCCAACCATCTCATCCTCTGTCGTTCCCTTCTCCTGCCCTCAATCTTTCCCAGCATCAGGGTCTTTTCGAATAAGTCAGCTATTCGCATCAGGTGGCCAAAGTTTCAGCTTCAACATCAGTTCTTCCAATGAACACCCAGGATTGATCTCCTTTAGGATGGACTGGTTGCATTTCTTTGCAGTCCAAAGGACTCTCAAGAGTCTTCTCCAACACCACAGTGCAAAAGCATCAATTCTTTGGTGCTCGGCTTTCTTTATAGTCCAACTCTCACATCCATACATGACTACTGGAAAAACAATAGCCTTGACTAGATGGACCTTTGTTGACAAAGTAATGTCTCTGCTTTTTAATATGCTGTCTAGGTTGGCCATAACTTTCCCTTCTAAGGAGTAAGCATCTTTTAATTTCATGGCTGCGGTCACCATCTGCAGTGATTTTGGAACCCAAAAAAATAAAGTCAGCCACTGTTTCCACTGTTTCCCCATCTATTTCCCATGAAGTGATGGCCATGATCTTAGTTTTCTGAATGTTGAGCTTTAAGTCAACTTTTTCACTCTCTTCTTTCACTTTCATCAAGAGGTTCTTTAGTTCTTCACTTTCTGCCATAAGGGCGGTGTCATCTGCATATCTGAGGTTATTGATATTTCTCCCTGCAATCTTGATTCAAGCTTGTGCTTCCTCCAGCCCAGCGTTTCTCACGATGTACTCTGCATATAAGTTAAATAAGCAGGGTGACAATATACAGCCTTGATGTACTCCTTTTCCTATTTGGAACCAGTCTGTTCCATGTCCAGTTCTAACTGTTGCTTCCTGACCTGCATATAAATTTCTCAAGAGGCAGGTCGGGTGGTCTGGTATTCCCAGCTCTTTCAGAATTTTCCACAGTTTATTGTGATCCACACAGTCAAAGGTTTTAGCATAGTCAATAAAGCAGAAGTAGATGTTTTTCTGGAAATCTCTTGCTTTTTCAATGATTCAGCGGATGTTGACAATTTGGTTCCCCTGCCTTTTCTAAATCCAATTTGAACATCTGGAAGTTCACAGTTCACATAGTGCTGAAGCCTGGCTTGGAGAATTTTGAGCATTACTTTGCTAGCATGTGAGATGAGTGCAATTGTGCGGTAGTTTGAGCATTATTTGACATGGCCTTTCTTTGGGACTGGAATGAAAATTGACCTTTTCTAGTCCTGTGGCCACTGTTGAGTTTTCCAAATTTGCTGGCATATTGAGTGCAGCACTTTCATAGCATCTTCTTCAGGATTTGAAATTGCTCAACTGGAATTCCATCACGTCCACTAGCTTTTTTCCTAGTGATGCTTCCTAAGGCCCACCTGACTTCACATTCCAGGATGTCTGGCTCTAGGTCAGTGATCACACCATCGTGATTATCTTGGTCATGAAGATCTTTTTTATGCAGTTCTTCTGTGTATTCTTGCCACCTCGTCTTAATATCTTCTGCTTCTATTAGGTCCATACCATTTCTGTCCTTTACTGAGCCCATCTTTGCATGAAATGTACCCTTCGTATCTCTAATTTTCTTGAAGAGATCTCTAGTCTTTCCCATTCTATTGTTTTCCTCTATTTCTTTGCACTGATCACTGAGGAAGGCTTTCTTATCTCTCCTTGCTATTCTTTGGAACTCTGCATTCAAATGTGTATATCTTTCCTTTTCTCCTTTGCTTTTTGCCTCTCTTCTTTTCATAGCTATTTGTAAGGCCTCCTCAGACAGCAGCCATTTTGCTTTTTCGCATTTCTTTTTCTTGGGGATGGTCTTACTCCCTGTTTCCTGTACAATGTCCTGAACCTCCATCCATAGTTCATCAGGCACTCTATTATCTAGTCCCTTAAATCTATTTCTGACTTCCACTGTATAATCATAAAGGATTTGATTTAGGTCATACCTGAATGGTCTAATGGTTTTCCCTACATTCTTCAATTTAAGTCTAAATTCAGCAATAAGGAGTTCATGATCTGAGCCACAGTCAGCTCCTGGTCTTGTTTTTGCTGACTGTATAGAGCTTTTCCATCTTTGGCTGCAAAGAATATAATCAATCTGATTTTGCCTTAACCAACTGATTGAAGTCACCATTGTCAGCAATGTGGCCATTCGACAGCATGTGTGACTTGGTGTAAATGCACTGAAGGTCAGCATCATTTCAATGATTTCTCTGCCAAAAGCATAACCTAAATCTAATAGAGAAAACACTGGAAAAACCCACCTGAGGGAAGCATTCTACAAAAAAACTAGCCTGTACTATTCAAAATTGCCAATGTGATGAAACACAATAAAAGACTCCCAAATGGGTTTATTTCTGGGTTTTCTATATTGTTCCATTGGTCTATATCTCTGTTTTTGTGCCAGTACTATACTGTCCTGATGACTGTAGCTTTGTAGAATAATCTGAAGTCAAGAAGGTTGATTCCTCCAGCTCCATTCTTCTTAAGACTGGTTTGGCTATTCAGGGTCTTTTGTGTTTCCATAGGAATTGTGAAATTTTCTGTTCTAGTTCTGTGAAAAATACCATTGGTATTTGTTAGGGATCACACTGAATCTGTAGATTGCATTTGGTAGTATAGTCATTTTCACAATATTGATTCTTCCTACCCAGGAACATGGAATATCTCTCCATATGTTTATGTCATCTTTGATTTCTTTCATTAGTGTCTTATAATTTTCTATGTATAGTTCTTTTGTTTCCTTAGGTAGTTTATTCCTAGGTATTTCATTCTTTTTGTTGCAATGGTGAGTGGGACTGATTCCTTAATTTCTCTTTCTGACTTTTCATTGTTAGTATATAGAAATACAAGTGATTTCTGTGTATTGATTTTGTATCCTGCAACTTTGCTAAATTCACTGACTAGCTCTAGTATTTTTCTGATATTATCTTTAGGGTTTTCTATGTACAATATCATGTCATCTGCAAACAAGGAGAGCTTTACTTCTTTTCCGATCTGGATTCCTTTTATTTCTTTTTCTTTGATGACTGCTGTAGCTAGGACTTCCAGAACTATGTTGAATAATAGTGGTGAAAGTGGACACCCTTGTCTTGTTCCTGATCTCAGGGTTAATGCTTTCAGTTTTTCCCCATTGAGAATAATGTTTGCTATAGGCTTATCATATATAGCCTTTACTATGTTGAGGCAGGGTACTTCTATGCCCATTTTTTGAAGAGTTTTCATCATAAATAGGTGCTGAATTTTGTCAAAGGCTTTTTCTGCATCTAATGAGATCATCATATGGTTTTTATCTTTCAATTTATTAATATGGTGTATCACATTGATTGATTTGCATATATTGAAGAATCCTTGCATTCCTGGAATAAACCCAACTTGATCATGGTGTATGAGATTTTTGATGTGTTGCTGAATTCTGTCTGCTAAAATTTTGTTGAGGATTTTTGCATCTGTGTTCATCAGTGATATTGGCCTGTAGTTTTCCTTTTGTGTGTTGTCTCTGTCTGGTTTTGGCATCAGAGTGATGGTGGCCTCATAGAATGAGTAATGGAACAAGATTCAAAGCCCAGAAATAAACCCATGCACCTATGGGTACCTTATTTTTGACAAAAGAGGCGAATATACAATGGGGCAAAGACAGCCTCTTCAATAAATGGTGCTGGGAAAACTGGACAGCTGTATGTAAAAGAATGAAATTAGAACACTTCCTAATACCACACACAAAGATAAACTCAAAATGGATTAAAGACGTAAATGTAAGACAGAAATTATAAAACTCTAAGAGGAAAACATAGGCAGAACACTTGATGACATAAATCAAAGCAAGATCCTCTATGACCCACCTCCTAGAGTAACAGAAATAAAAACAAAAGTAAACAAGTGGGACCTCATTAAACTTAAAAGCTTTTGCACAACAAAGGAAACTATAAGTAAGGTGAAAAGACAACCCTCAGAATGGGAGGAAGTAATAACAAATGAAACAACTGACAAAGGATTAATTTCCAAAATACACAAGCAGCTCACACAACTCAATGCCAGAAAAACAAACAACCCAATCAAAAAGTGGGGAGAAGATCTAAACAGACATTTCTCCAAAGAAGACATACAGATGGCTAACAAACACATGAAAAGATGCTCAACATCGCTCAGTATTAGAGAAATGTAAATCAAAACTACAATGAGATATCACCTCACACCGGTCAGAATGGCCATCATCAAAAAGTCTACAAGCAATAAATGCTGGAGTGGGTGTGGAGAAAAGGGAATGCTCTTGCATTGCTGGTGGGAATGTAAATTGATCCAGCCGCTATGGAAGACGGTATGGAGAGTCCTTAAAAAACTAGGAATAAAACCACCATATGAACCAGCAATCCCACGCCTAGGCATATATCCTGAGGAAATCAAAATTGAAAAAGATACGTGTATCCCATTGTTCATTGTAGCACTATTTACAATAGCTAGAACATGAAAGCAACCTAGATGTCCATCAACAGATGAATGGATAAAGAAGTTTTGGTACATATACATAATGGAATATTACTCAGCCATAAAGAAGAATGCATTTAAGTCAGTTCTGATGAGGTGGATGAACCTAGAACCTATCATACAGACTGAAGTGAGTCAGAAAGGGAAAGTTAAATATTGTATTCTAATGCATATATATGGAATCTAGAAAAATGGTACTGAAGAATTTATTTACAGGCAGTGGAGAAACAGACACAGAGAATAGACTTATGGACATAGGGAGAGGGGAGGAGAGGATGAGATGTATGGAAAGAGCAACATGGAAATTTACATCACCATATGTAAAATATATAGCCAACCATCTATTTGCTGTATGGCTCAGGAAACTCAAATAGGGGCTCTGTATCAATCTAGAGAGGTGGGATGGGGTGAGAGATGGGAGAGAGGTTTAAAAGGGAGGGGATATATGTATACCTGTGGCTGATTCATGTTGAGGTTTGACAGAAAACAACAAAATTCTGTAAAGCAATTATCCTTCAAAAAAAATAATTAAAATCAACAACAACAAAAAAGACTCCTGGATGAAGAAATTAATTCAGATTAAAGAAACTGAACTAACATATATCTTTGGATTTTCTTTTGTTCAGAAAGACCTTACTGGGACAGGTAAAATCTCAGTAAGGTCTGTAAATTAGTTGATAGCATTGTTTCAATGTTAAGTTTCTGATTTTCATTACATTAACTATATATAGTTAATATATAATATAAGCAAATTCCCTGTTTTTGGAAAATACACCCTGAAATATTCAGAGGTAAAAGGGAATAATGTCTGCAACATACTTCTAAATGGTTCAGAGAGGAAAATGAAGTGGAAAAGTAAGAAAGGAACTGGGGAGGAGGAGGAGAGAGAAAAACAAATGTAACAAAATGGTGACATTTGGGGAACCTGTGTGAAGAGCTTTCAGGAGTTTCCACAACTTCTCTATCTCAAATTATGTCAGTTGAAAAAACTTAAGTTGGATATAAAGTGCTACATCTGCCAAAATTCATAGAAATGTACACTAAGATCTGTAAATTATACCATATATAAATCGCAATTCAATTAAAGCAATAAAAGCTTATTCTAGATGTTTCATCAAATGTTGATGACCGGAACACTTCTGTAATTAAGACCAGAGGATAGAAACCCACCAAGGACCTATCTAAATGAAGACTACATTCACACCTGCTGTATGCTGAGCTTGGAATGATACACTACACCAGTGAGGCTGGTCATCACTCTGTGCCCACAATGACCAGGTGCTCTCGTGATCTCCTAGCTGGACAGATAGAGGCCTGCTACCTTCCTGTCATGCTCCCCAGCATGCCCTCTGTGTGCTCAGCCAGGTAACACTACCTTCTCTTGTTAACTAGCCTCCAAATACATAAAGCCATTTTTCATGAGGAATCATAGATCTTAAATTTTTTTAATTAAAAAAAAAAAAAAGGAGAAGTCAAACATGATAGTGACAATCCCTGAGGAAGGCACACGTTGCTAAATAAGCCTTGGAGAGATACTGCTGCTGATATCAAGGCCCAGAGCAGGAGCAAGCCTCACACCTGGCTTAGAACACAGATTGATATCTTTCAAAGTGCTTTTAAAAGATTACTATCACTCTAATACTCAACTATTCTTTTTTGAAACACTAATAAAACAAAGTGGCTGAGACATCTCATACCTTGCTTTAGAAATACTATAAAATCCTTTACAGTTTGGTCCAAATGAACTCCATGATATACTACAGGTCTGAAATTGCGATGCTCAAATGAACGAATGAGGCGAACTGTAATGGTCACATCTTCGGAAGCCATGTGCAGAAATTCCTGTGGCAAGGGATAATAACATCAGCTCATTATTATCCACCAGCCTGCATTTCCTCCATCAGCTCTCAGGCACCCAGCCCATCTCTCCCACACTGCACAGTTAACGACAGAATTCCCAGAACCAGACCAGATTCCGAGACAACCAAAGGGTCCCAAGGTCACTCCCACCTACCCACTGTGATCCTGGACAGCTTTACCACAGTTCCTGATGTTCTGACAGGTAGAAAACTGACAAGGTACAGAAGATGAACACCGACTCAGAAGTGTGGGTGTATGTGGAGACGTGGGGCTGCACACGTTACTGCTCTGGTGTGCTATACCACCAATCTCATTTGGCCCTGAGAGGAAGTTCACTTATATTAGCATCAAATATCAGGCTGCATTTTCATTTCACAAATGCTGCCAGATTTCAGAACTGATTTAATCATGTGTCACAGTACTACCCAGGCTTCCCAGGTGGTGCTAGTGGTAAAGAATCCACCTGACAATGCAAGAGACGAAAGAAACTCAGGGTTCCATCCATGGGTTGGGAAGATCCCCTGGAGGAGGGCATGGTAACCCACTCCAGTATCCTTACCTAGAAAATGCCATGGACAGAGAAGCCTGGTAGGCTAGAATCCATAGGATTGCAAAGAGCTGGACACAACCGAAGCAACTTAGCATGCATAGTATCACCCATTGTCCACACTATTGTTTAATTTGAATATGTTTATTTCACCCTAAACTATGTAACAGTCCTACATGCCAGTGTTAATATTATCAGATTTAATTCTATTACCAAACCATACTTTAATTTTATTACCAAATCATACTTATTTTAAGATGAGGAAAAATTCATTGCACTAAATGCCCAAGGTCATAAAACATGGAGCCAGGATTCAAGCACCAACTTAATTCCAAATTTCATGATCTAATATATAATATACTGTTAAAAAAAAAATCACCCCAAATAATTTCCTCCAAAAAATCTGCAAAGTTGACAATGTTTTAAAAATAAAATTATGGTACATTTCTAATTAGTAGCAACTACTTCATGCTTTCAACTTTGCATATAACTTTCAGCCATAATACACAAGTATTAAAAACAAAATACCTGTAATGCTAATAAGATAAAAGAAGATGTCCAACCTCACCAGTAATCAGAGAAATTCAAAATAACAATGAGCTATATATTACTCATCAAACTGACAAACGAAAAAGCCTGACAATACCTACTGTTGGCAAGAGTGCAGAACAATGAGAGTTTAATCAGTTAAGGTGGGCATCCAAGTGGATTCTACTTCTGGAGACAACTGGGCAATATTTAGTAAAGCTGAAGATTCATATACCTTTCAATCCAGCAACGTCATTCATATGTAGGTACTCTTGGGAATCTCTCACATGTGTGCACAAGGAGAACTGTAAAAAAACATCAGTACTAACATTGTTAATTACAAAAACTGGAACCAACTAAATGTCCATCAGCAGGAGAATAGATAATTATGGAACTTTCATTCAACAAAATACTTCAAGCAGTGAAAATGAATGAACTTGAACTATGCACATCAACACAGATGAAATCTCAGAAATAGTATGGTGAATGCAAAAAAAGCAAGTCACAAAAGCATCAGAATAACACATCATTTACACAAAATTAAAAAACATAGGTTTCATTATGTTGAAAAAGAGATGATTCTTGGAGCAAAGAAAGGATATGCAATTAGGGAGAAGTAAAACAGGTGTTTCCGTCATACTGGTTGCATTTTATATCTTAAGCAGGATGTTAAGTATAGGGACAGTATAGCTACTATTCTTTAAGCCTTTTAGTATGTCTGGAATATTTCATAATATACACAAAGAAGCCACACTAATTTGATCTGGAAAGTTTCTCTGAATCACAAAATGCTTATACAAATATCTCACTAAGTTTGAGAGAATATACAGCACATTACGTGTGAAAAGCAAAGGTTCAAGCTGTTTTAATGCATAAAATAATCTTTGATTATAGTGTACTGTTTATAATTAAACAAATGGTTTTAATTGAATGGTCTTGAATTAAAAATAGTATTTTTCTTTTAAAATAAAGGATTCATTGTATAATCTTATTTTGTGGTTTGAGAGCTTAAATTAAATCTTTTGGAAATTCCATTATTAGCTGCTACGCTATTTGTTATTAAATCTGGTTTTACAGGGCTTCCCCAAAATTCTGACCCTAAAATTTACCAAATAATGGCAGTTTAGCAAGACATCTACAAAATTACAATTTAAAATTTACTGAGATACCTAATAAAGAATCTCTCTCAAGAAAGGGATAGCATAAAAGACTCTAGGAACTTCCCCTGTGGTCTAGTGATTAAGAATCCATTGCAAGAATCCCTTGCAATGCAGGGGACGCAGGTGTGATCCCTGGTGGGGGAACTATGATTCCACATGCCGAGGAGCAACTAAATGCTGCAGTTACTGAGCCCACTCACTCTGGAGCCTGCAAGCCACAGCTGGAGAGCCCCCACCACAACGAAGATCCTGCATGCTACAACTAGGACCTGAAGCAACCAAATAAATACATAAATACATTTAAAAAAGAAAGAAAAAAACGACTCCATATTTTAGAGGCAGGGTTAACAGGTTTGTGAAAATTATGACCAATTTCTTCCTTCTCTCACTTAGCCCCCAAAACAACAAAGAAGCTCTCCAAAACACACTACACACACACACACACACACACACGGAAGCCCTATAATTCAGTACACACATACACACACACAGACAGAAGCCCTACAATGAAGTCCAAATTCCTAAAGAGTTCAGAGCCGGACAAATCAAACTTAATTATTGACTCTACTTCTCAGCCCGAACATATAGTTGGATCTCAATAAATAGTAGCTGCTTTTATCAAGGGTCTACTTGGGATTAAACAGGTTTGGGCATAAAGACAGCTCATGTAGGCAGCAAACAAAGATACAAGATTCCCAGGTGCAATGAAATAAATTATGTAAATGGACTAACGAAAGAGGCCAAGCAAGCTAGCACATGTATGCCTTATGAAACTTTTATAACTGTAGGCTTTTTTTTCCACTTTAAAAAAAGCTGCCCCATATGCTGTACTTAAATAGCTGAAGTTTTCAGTTTAAAACTCCAAATGTGCATTACTGTCTAATTTGATTAACAATGTATTGTCATCTTCATCAGAAATTTGTAGTAATTTATACTCAGTAACTAAGCCATATTAGCTACTATTAGAATGAGGCCATTATTTAATTTGTCTCAAGGACTGTGGGAAATCTATGTTGTTAGTTTAGGGAGCCAGACATACTGAAGAGACAGCTTGGAATGCAAGTATTACAAATTATAAGTGTGATGTTTTCCCAGAAGGTTTGACCTACTTTTAAAAAATGAATCTGATCAAGTTTAAAAGGTATCCTTCAAATGAAGGGACAGAGAAAGCAAAAGCAAAAATTTAGAGGTAAATTAACAAAACATATTCAAAAACAAGAAAAAAGGTGTGAATAAATGAAATGATAGACCATGTTCTTAACTATGAAAGCTCAGAGTTGTAAAGAAATAATTCTCCCTAAATTAATCTATAAATTAAATAAAATCCCCATCAAAATGTAACAGGGTGGTCTGGACTTAAAACAAGTATTTCTAATCTAGAAGAAAATGCTTGTGAACTTAGCAAAGTCATAAAAGAAAAAAAAAAGAAAAGAGAGAGAGAGACAGAGAGACCAGCAGTACCATAAATTAGGTGACACTGCTGCTGCTGCTGCTGCTGCTGCTGCTAAGTCGCTTCAGTCTCGTCCGACTCTGTGCGACCCCAGAGACAGCAGCCCACCAGGCTCCCCTGACCCTGGGATTCTCCAGGCAAGAACACTGGAGTGGGTTGCCATTTCCTTCTCCAATGCATGAAAGTGAAAAGTGAAAGTGAATTCGCTCAGTCGTGTCCGACTCTTAGCGACCCCATGGACTGAAGCCCACCAGGCTCCTCCGTCCATGGGATTTTCCAGGCAAGAGTACTGGAGTGGGGTGCCATTACCTTCTCCGTATGTGACACTGAAGACTGACAAATCAGTAGAAGAGAATAGAAAACTCCGAAAAGACTCAAGATTCAAGAATTTAGTATAAAAATGGCATTTCACATTTGTGGGGAAAAGACACCTTAATCAATGGCATTAGGAAAACTGGTCAGACATTTAGAAAAAGGTAATTCTGGATCCTTACTTCATGTCTTATACAAAATAAACTATATGTAGAACAAATATTTAAACTAAACTGTAAAATCACAGGAAGGCATCAAAAAATAGGTATAAACTTTTATAATCTTAAGGTAGAAAAGACCTTTCTAAGCAAATAAAAATCAGCAACCACCAAGGAAAAGGTTGACAGATATAGCAAAAAAAAAAAAAATTATAAGAAAAGACAAATGTCTTTATAGAAACATGGATAAAGGTAATCAATGAGCAATAGGCTAAATCTTTAAGTCAATATTACTGGTAACTATAGAACTGAAAAATACAAATAGTAACATACTGATTAGCCAAAGATTGGTAAATATATTTCAATTAAAAACTGGCCACACCAGTGTTGGCAAGGATATAGAAAAATAAATATTTTACATACTCTTGTCAAGAACATTAAATGATAGACTTTCTGGAGAGGAGTGGGATAACCAATATCAAAATTTTTAATTTGCCTACCTTTTGACATGACAATTTTCATTCTACTAATTTACCCGGAGAAGACAATCACATCAAATATTTAAAAATCCATGAGATTATAATGATTTTTTTTAAGTCGATTAGTCACTTGGGAAGCTAAAGGAGCACTTATTTGTTTTCCTGAAAACTGGCTTACCAAGGTAGGGAACGGGGCATTGAAAATGAGAAAAATAATCAGATTCTTATACAGTTTGTATTTTAAGATTACCAAATAGCTGATGAAAAGTTTTTTCTTTAAAGAAGAATGACAGCTAAAAAGCCCTGAAGGAATGACAGAATTTAAAAATTATGATTTACACAAATATAAAAATGGCTAAAATAAAAACAATGATAACACCAAATACTGGTGAGGGTATAGAGAAACTAATCTTTCACTCACTACTGATGGAAATGCAAAATGGTACAGCCACTCTAGAAAAAAATACGATAATTTCTTACAAAACACATGCTTATCATAGACCTAGCAAATGCACTCTTGAGCATTTATGGCAGAGAAATGAAAACTTATGTTCACACAAAAAACCTATATATAAATGCTCATAGTATATCCATGTTTAATACCCCCAAACTGGAAACAACCCAAACATCCTTCAACATGTGAGTGGTTAAACCAAGTGTGGTATATTCATATCATGAAACACTGGGGAATAAAAAAGAAAAAACTACTGATACACATAACAATTTTGATAGATCTTAAGGGAATTAAATTGAAAAGAAAAATCAATCTCAGAAGGTTACATACTGCGTAGTTCCATTATACATCATTCTTTTTTAACAGTAGACTTTTACTTGTTTGTTTATTTTCGGCTGTTCTGGGTCTTCACTGCTGCACACGGGCCTTCCCTAGCTGTGGCAAGCAGGGGCTACTCTCTAGTAGCAGTGCACAGCTACTCACTGCAGTGGTGTCTCTTGTTGCAGAGCATGGGCGGTAGGGCACCTGAGCTTAGCTGCCCTATGGCATGTGAAATCTTCCCAGACCAGGGATCAAATCCATGCCCTCTGCATCAGAAGATGGATTCTTAACCATTAGACAACCAGGGGAGTCCTGTATGTCATTCTTGTAATGACAAAAGTATAGAAACGGAGAATAATTAGTGTCCCTGGGGTTAGCAAGGAGGGAAGGAGGTGGCTCTGGCTATAAAAGGGTAACAAAAGAGATCCTTGTGATGGCAAGTTTCTAATTCTTGACCATGATGTTATCCACACTTATCTACATATGTGATAAAATTGCCTAAAACCAAATACACGTGCACATGCACACAAGCCTACAGAAGAAGATGTAAAACTAGTGACATGTGAATATGGTCCATGGATTGTATCAACATCAATTCCCTAGATGTGATTAATATAAGACCACCATGACACAGGATGTCACCCTTGGGGAAAGCTGGATAAGGGGCAGAAAGGATCACTGGTATTATTTCTTATAACTGCATGTGACTCTGCAATTAGCTTAAAATAAAAAGTTGCTAAAGGCCATCATTTTGGAAACCCTAATGAAGTAATGAAAGTAGGCATTGGAGAAGGCAATGGCACCCCACTCCAGTACTCTTGCCTGGAAAATCCCATGGATGGAGGAGCCTGGTAGGCTGCAGTCCATGGGGTCACTAAGAGTCAGACACGACTGAGTGACTTCACTTTCACTTGTCACTTTCATGCATTGGAGAAGGAAATGGCAACCCACTCCAGTGTTCTTGCCTGGAGAATCCCAGGGACGGGGGAGCCTGGTGGGCTGCCGTCTATGGGGTCGCACAGAGTCAGACACACTGGAGTGACTTAGCAGCAGCAGTAACTTCTCCCCTGGAGAAGGAAATAGCAACCCACTCCAGTATCCTTACCTGGAGAATCCCATGGAAGGAGGAGCCTGATAGGCTATAGTCCTCGGGGTTGCAAAGAGTTGGACATGACTGAGTGACTTTTTACTTTTACTTTTTACTTAGTAGCTACATAACATCCAGCTAAAGACTGGCAGGCAGGTATTTAGAATAGGGCAGAATGGTGGGATGTGACTTGTGAGATTACATTATAAAAAGATTATGGCACTGTCTTGGTGTCGTTCTCTCACTGTCTCTAGGGTAACTCATGCAGGGGGTGAGGGTGAGGTACCAGGTGGGAACAGCAGTCCCCAAGGAGCCAGGCCCTCAGTCCATCATCAACCTGCTTGAAGAGCTGAAGCCTCCCCCAGCAACCACATACAGGAGCTTGTAAGGGGAGCCCTTCCAATCAGGGCTTCATATTAAACCGCCTTCTCCAACCACCAGCTTGACTGCAACTCGGTGAAAGGCCTCGAACCAGAGGCATCCAGCTAGGGCAAGCCTGAATTCCTGACCCACAGGAGTGAGATAATAAATGTTTGATGTTTTCAGAAAAAAAAAAAAAGAAAGTAGGCAGTGATCATAAAGGGGTGACAAAACCATTAGGTAAAAGATTGATGGGAAACTTTAGAATGGATACTTCAGGGGCTAAACTTAGTAATCCAACTTAACAAATGAATCCAACTTAACAAATGAATTAAGCCTCTGGATCTAACTCCCAGTTTAGGGGTTATGACAGTGTCTGCAAGAACAAGTTAAATGACACCATAAGGAGGTCATCAGTAGACTGTGGAAACTCTACTGAATAAATGACTTGTTTTCTTCAACAAATAATTAGCATGCAATACATAGAAGGGGAGGAAGGTTATAAACTAAGAGACTTAAAAGAGATATATCAGCTAATGTTTAGATCATGCATGGATCTTAATCTGCGTAATACTAGAAGATATTAGGAATCAATATCAATTCTGTTTATTTAATATTATTATGCTCGTGAGTCTAACTTAAAAGACTGAGGTATATAGGTAAAATGATACTATGACTGGTACTTGCTTTCAAATATTCTTGACAGAGGAAAAACAATTATGGATGTGTAGATTGAAAAAAAAAGTAGAACACTGGTAACTGCTGAAGCTGAATGTACATGGGACCTTATCATACTACACAGTTTTTAGATGCTTGAAGTTTTTTAATAATAAAATCATTTTAAGAAAAGATAAATGTACAAAAATGTACATTCAAGGAAGATTTTTTCCACTGATGTGCTTCTAATAGTTTATAAAAATTAGAATTCAATGAAGTAACTGAATTCATCAATTGAATCAATTGAGTTCATCAATGAAGTAAATTATGTCATGCCATAAAATGAAATCCCTTGCAGCCATTAAAGGGTGAAATGAATCCACAGATATTAACTTTAAAAGATGGCTATTCCAATCCCAAAGAAAGGCAATGCCAAAGAATGCTCAAACTACCGCACAATTGCACTCATCTCACACGTTAGTAAAGTAATGCTCAAAATTCTCCAAGCCAGGCTTCAGCAATATGTGAACTGTGAACTTCGTGATGTGCAAGCTGGTTTCAGAAAAGGCAGAGGAACCAGAGATCAAATTGCCAACATCTGCTGAATCATGGAAAAAGCAAGAGAGTTCCAGAGAAACATCTATTTCTGCTTTATTGACTATGCCAAAGCCTTTGACTGTGTGGATCACAATAAACTGTGGAAAATTCTGAAACAGATGGGAATACCAGACCACCTGATCTGCCTCTTGAGAAATCTGTATGCAGGTCAGGAAGCAACAGTTAGAACTGGACATGGAACAACAGATTGGTTCCAAATAGGAAAAGGAGTACGTCAAGGCTGTATATTGTCACCCTGCTTATTTAACTTATATGCAGAGTACATCATGAGAAACGCTGGACTGGAAGAAACACAAGCTGGAATCAAGATTGCCGGGAGAAATATCAATAACCTCAGATATGCAGATGACACCACCCTTATGGCAGAAAGTGAAGAGGAACTCAAAAGCCTCTTGATGAAGGTGAAAGTGGAGAGTGAAAAAGTTGGCTTAAAGCTCAACATTCAGAAAACGAAGATCATGGCATCCGGTCCCACCACTTCATGGCAAATAGATGGGGAAACAGTGGAAACAGTGGCAGACTTTATTTTTCTGGGCTCCAAAATCACTGCAGATGGTGACTGCAGCCATGAAATTAAAAAACGCTTACTCCTTGGAAGGACAGTTATGATCAACCTAGATAACATATTCAAAAGCAGAGACATTACTTTGCCAACAAAGGTCCGTCTAGTCAAGGCTATGGTTTTTCCTGTGGTCATGTATGGATGTGAGAGTTGGACTGTGAAGAAGGCTGAGCGCCAAAGAATTGATGCTTTTGAACTGTGGTGTTGGAGAAGACTCTTGAGAGTCCCTTGGACTGCAAGGAGATCCAACCAGTCCATTCTGAAGGTGATCAGCCCTGGGATTTCTTTGGAAGGAATGATGCTAAAGCTGAAACTCCAGTACTTTGGCCACCTCATGTGAAGAGTTGACTCACTGGAAAAGACTCTGATGCTGGGAGGGATTGGGGGCAAGAGGAGAAGGGGACGCCAGAGGATGAGATGGCTGGATGGCATCACTGACTCGATGGACATGAGTCTGAGTGAACTCCGGGAATTGGTGATGGACAGGGAGGCCTGGCGTGCTATAATTCATGGGGTCACAAAGAGTCAGATACGACTGAGTGACTGATCTGATCTGATCTGATCTGATGAAATACTAGTGAATGAAAAAATAAGTTAGAAAACCATGGGTGTATGGTGTCTGCATAAGATCAGAGACAGGTTCAGAGCAGCATTGACCAAAATGTTCACAGTAGCTATGAATGGTAGAAATCCCAGAGACTGTGACTTGTTTTATAAATTTTTAATATTTCTTGATGTTTTAAGAATGAGTATGTGTTTTGAAATTAGGCTAATTTCTCTGTATACTTACATTTTCACTTTTCTGAGGTATGTGGTACACATCAACAAAAAGTTATTTTTAAACTAAGGTATTTCTATTTCCTTTAAGAAAAAAGAGCTTACTGAGCAAAGGCAAACAAAACAGAACTTAGCAAATACTGGAAAGGACAGAGAGGGTCAGAAACTTAGTTATATTACTGATATGTATTGAAGGATACCAACTATTGATAAATCCAGAAAGTATTACTCAGCAGTCAAGAAGCACTAGAAACAGGTCACACGCCCAAGACGAGTTTACACTTGTCTAAGAAGCACAAAAGGCCTTCCATACTCAGCCCCTCCCTGCTCCTCTGATGGTATTTGTCACCACCACAACCCACTTTGTACATATTACACCAGCAGTAATGTCAGCCCATAATTTTCCACACACATCACGCCGTTCCCAAGCCCCTGCCATACCTTTCCACCCCCAGATTTTCTCTAAACTCCCTTTGTCTCTCCACTCTTCACCTTACTACAAAGGCAAGCCTCCAAAACCCAGCCTGGCACCATGCTCCAGGACAGCATCACAATACTTTCTCCTCTGCCCCAACTCAGCTAAAGGCCCTCTGTCCACCCACAGCACCTGACCACGTCATACTGCAGTCATCTGTTATGGCTTGTTTTTGTACCAAAGCAACATATGTGTCATGAGGCACGTCCGAGCCCCCATCAGTGTCTGGATAACTGCAATGCTGAGGAACACCTGAATTCCTGACACAGTCCAGCACTACAGACATGGTTATTGTTGTTTAGTCGCTCAGTTGTGTCTGACTCTTTGCAGCCCCATGGACTGTAGCCTACCAAGCTCCTCTGTCCATGGGATTCTCCAGGCAAGACTCCTGGAGCGGGTTGCCATTTCCTCCTCCAGGGGATCTTCCTGACCCAGGGATCAAACCCACATCTCCTGCACTACAGGAGGATTCTCTACCGCAGAGCCACTAGAGAAGCACTCAGGTACCTATGAGTTTTTTCCAGGGTCTATGAAAATGCTTGAGATCTGAAGAAAAAACTTTCTGCTCTAGAACATGAAATTTAAAAAAAATCAAATTTAACATTTAAGTAACTACAACACAAGTAACGTTTCAACAGCAATTCAACTCTACTTATAAATCTTAGATTTAATACAGGATACAAGACCATTTTCTACAATGTAGGGAGGGGATTTGAAAAGTAACAGTGCCTAGGGCTTAGGAAGGCTTCCCTGGTGGCTCAGACGCTAAAGCGTCTGTCTGCAATGCAGGAGACCAGGTTCGATCCCTGGGTTGGGAAAATCCCCTGGAGAAGGAAATGGCAGCCCACTCCAGTATTCTTGCCTGGAAAATCCCACGGACGGCGGAGCCTAGTAGGCTACTGTCCATGGGGTCGCAAAGAGTCGGACATGACTGAGCGACTTCACTTCACTTCAGGGCTTAGGAAGGTCTTTAAACTTCCCTGCCTTAGAAACCTGTTCTGGCTGGTACCTTACCTAGCTGGTTTGGGATAATGAAGAAAAACCCATGACCATAGCCAAGCAAAACTCTTAAAAAACAAAGAAACAAACAAAGCAAGCACAAAACCCACAGAGGCAGGCCCTCATGAGGAGCTCCCACATCCCACGTCCCTGCACCATCAGAGCCAAGAACCGATGCAGTCCAATATCCTCCCCTCCTGGACCAGTGTCACAGGTCAGGTCGGAGCTGCATTTCATGGCCCAGACTGCAGCAGCGCGAAAAGGGAAGGTGGAAAGTCAGGATGGAGTGGTCAGGGAAAGCCAAGCCAAGCTGCCAGCCAGGTTCCCTAACCATCCAATGGCTCTCATGCCAGAGCTGATGCCTCTCCCTGAGGCAAAGCTCTGAGCTGATGAGTTGTAAACTAGCTAGGGCACTGAGCTGAGATGAAAGTGCACAGCCCAGCATTAACATAAACACCAAACACACATATGCCTAAAATACTTGACTGATGATCTCTATCAGTTCAACAAAATAAAATAAAATAACTACAGCTGATTCTAGTTACTTGCAGTGGATGCTGTCTGTAAAGTGGTCTCAAACACTGAACTCATGAATACTAGACCAGTGCTCCAGGGGAAATATAGAGTCAGGTTCTGGGACACCTGTTTCCTCTAGTCACAATGTTCATTAACTGGTAAATACATAACCTTGTTTTATGTGCATTTCTGTTTAAAGACACCTTATTTGATATATACTGTACACTGCTGATTCATAAATTTTAAACTCACAGCCAGGAGTATTAGAAGATGCCTGAACAAAGTTTGCAAAACACACATGTTTTCTAAGGCACACACAGACAGCAAGATATTTGGGGGCCATTTTAAAGTGACATCACCAATAAACAACCATGAAAATGTGAAAAGCATGGCATTAAATGAAGCACAATGTGGACACCTGTTTACAATATGAACTGAAACAAGAAGGCAGCAAGTTGCCTCATTTCACCTCAGGTGGCAATGTGAATTTTGTTGATTCAAATGTGTCACAGCCCTGCAGACTGGAGAATGACCAAGAAAGTACCTGGGTATTGCTTTGGGGGTTGCAAGTAAATTTTAGTGAATAGGCAAATCACAAATACACAGTCTGTGAATAACAAGGATTGACTGCATTACAATTAAAAAAAAAAAAAGTATATGTGTTTTCCGGGTTTCCCTGATAACTCAATTGGTAAAGAATCCACCTGCAATGCAGGAGACCCCGGTTCGATTCCTGGGTGGAGAAGATCCACTGGAGAAAGGATAGGCTACTCACTCCAGTATTCTTGGCCTTTCCTCGTGGCTCAGCTGGTAAAGAATCCACCTGCAATGCGGGAGACCTGGGTTCGATCCCTGGGTTGGGAAGATCCCCTGGAGAAGGGAAAGGCTACCCACTCCAGTATTCTGGCCTGGAGAATTCCATGGACTATACAGTCCACGGTGTCGCAAAGAGCTGGACACGACTGAGCAACTTTCACTTTCACGTGCTTTGCAGTATATGAAGAAAGCACACTCTTCACTTTTTGTCAGAGAATGGAAGAGAATCCAAATGTCCTTGAGAGTTAAAAGCTTTTTTTAAAAAACTTTTTATTCTGTACTGGCGTATAGCCGATTAACAATGTTGTGATAATTTCAGGTGAAGGGACTCAGCCATACACATACATGTAAAGAATCAGAAGTTTTAAGTGTAGAAAAGCACTCACCATTCAGGCAGTTAGCATTCAGATTTTATAATCACCAGGAAGGATAAAGGGTGTACATAACTTGAAATTTAACAGATTCCTAAGGTGAATCATTTTGAAAAACTAAAATATTTTGTAGTTATATCTACCCCCTAAATTTAAGTATTGTAAAAACAAAATTGTCATAATACCAAGTTTGCTTTAAAACTTGTCTTACCCATATGAAAAAGGTACAGCTTTCAAAAAACTAATGTTCTAAGCACATACAAAAAACATGTATTACACTAAATGCTTAATTTTCCTCTAGATTTAGGAACTAATAAAACACAGCAAAGAGTTAATCTGCCTTCCTTTTGAAACAAATCAATAAAAAGAAGAAATACAGTTTATTGTTCTTTTATATGAGGAAACTAAACTGGCATAAAAGTAGGAAAAAGAAGAGTACTACTAAGATGAAAATTACTCAATATGCAAGCGAGTTTGACAATGATTCTGAAGAAAATAAACACATGTACTATTAAATATCACCCAAATATGTGATTTTACCCCTAGAAAAAGTTGTTTGAGGCCAAAGAGAGGGGAGAAAACCTACATTCTTTTTTCCTTTAATGTTTTTGCCTTTTTTTTTTAATTGGAGAATAACTGCTTTACAATGTTGTGTTGGTTTCTTCTAAACAACTTGAATCAGTCATAATTATATACACACACCCTCCCTCCAGTGTTCCCCTCCCCGGTTCCATCGCACCCCTCCAGGAGGTCACAGAGCTCTCGGCTGGACTCCCTGTGTTATATAATGGCTTCCCACTAGTTATCTATTTTACACATGATAGTGTATATATGGTACGTGTAAGAATTGATGCTTTCAAATTGTGGTGCTGGAAAAGACTCCTGAGAGTCCCCTGGACTTCTAAGAGATCAAACCAGTCAATCCTAAAGGAAATCAGTCCTGAATATTCATTGGAAGGACTGATGCTGAAGCTGAAACTCCAATACTTTGGCCACCTGATGGGAAGAGCCGACTCATTGAAAAAGACCCTGATGCTGGGAAAGACTAAAGGCAAAAGGAAAAGGGGGCAGCAGAGGAAGAGATGGTTAGACAGCATCACTGACTCAATAGCCATGAATTGGAGCAAACTCTGGGAGACAGCCAAGGACAGAGACTGGCGTGCTGCAGTCCATGGGGTCACAATGAGTCAGACACAACTTAGCGACTGAACAACAACAAAGTGTATACATGTAAATGCTATTTTCTCCATTCATCCTATACTCTCCTTCCTCTGCTATGCCCCTATGTCCGTTCTCTACATTTGCATCTCCATTCCTTCCCTGTAAGTAGGTTCATGAGTATATGCTTTAATATATGATATTTGCTTTTTACTTTCTGACTTAACCTCACTGTGTTTAACAGGCTCTGGGTTCATTCACCTCACTACAACTGACCTACATTCTTTATACTATTCTTAAAAATACTGAACACCTAGCACACTGCTAAATAGGTGAATGAGAAATGTTCACCTTTTAAAGAGAACATAACCTTGGCAAATTAGTAAGTTTATATAAAATTCCAATTTAACTGAAGTTGATAAGAATGACAAATTATAATCAAGGCAATTATTTTAGACTATGCCTAAAATGTTAATTCCATTCTAATCTATTCCAGCCTACTTTAAAAGTGTAATTATTTTTAAACTCATAAATAAAGAACAAAATTTTATTCTAAAAATAGACCTTGGTAAAAATGAAATACCAAAAACTAGTCATTATAATAAAAAGAAAAAAGTTAACAGAAATTTGCTTTAAATATTTTCAAAAGTATAATTTTTAAGATCATAAGCGAAAACTTTTTAGAATAGGTCCATGAGAGAATCAAATAAACATGTGAAAACCTCCTAGCCTTTTTCTTCCAAATGTTTAGTTGTATAATTCAAATCAAAACATTACTATATTAGAAAAATCAGTTCATTCATCTTTCAGTGACAGAAAACTTTTGAAAAAGAGATTTTCAATGTATTAACTTATGAAAGACTTTAAAGTCTTTGACCTCAGCCATTTTTTAGATAGGTCAGAAAAATAAAATCTCCAGATGTTTAAGATAACACAAAAGGTGTAAGACAAATAATTAGCTAAATTAAGGCTTCCCTTATGGCTCAGTGGTAAAGAATCTGCCTGCCAATACAGGAGACATGGGTTCAATCCTTGGGAGGCGAAGATCCCCTGGAGAAAGAAATGGTAACCCATTCCACTATTTTTGCCTGGGAAATCCCATGAACAGAAGAGCCTGGCAGGCTACAGTCCATGGGGTCGATAAAATCAGACATAGTTTAGTTTAGAGACTAAACAACAAATATTAGCTAAATCAGATGATTATGCAAATAATTCTCATACTGTAACTGCTTCACTGTAAGATGACATTAGCAGCTAGCCTTTTCAGAGAAAGAGTCATGGTCAATTCTAATAAGTAAACTCTTGCTGTTTACCCTGAGTGTATCACTCACTGACAAATCAACACCTACAATTCCACAGACCTGCCTTTATGACCTTCGATTTGGGGCAAATACACAAAATCATAATCTGGTTTCTCTGCTCAAGGACGAAAACAAAACTCTCAGAGAACTATCTATTCTGGACAGTTGAGTTTTCCAAAGGGTTTAAGAGTTAACCATTTGGTAAAAATATTTCATGCCGTCCTTCCTGTTTGTAACAAGGTACATGGAATACCAATTCGATTTTTCTTGATACACAATCATCAGTGAGAATGTCAATCCTTACACAGTGTGTTGGAGATACTTCATGGTGCTCTCACACTTCTGCACACCTTGTGAGCAGAGGCACTGGCTGCTCTAGCTCTCAAATACTCTTTTCAAGGATGTGTACAGAGCAAACAGTCCAGGAAGACAGATTTCTCCCCCTCCAGAATAGAGGGCGGTTGTGTTTCCTGTCTGCCGCTGCTGATGCTGCTGCATCACTTCAGTCGTGTCCAACTCTGTGCGACCCCAGAGACAGCAGCCAACCAGGCTCCGCCGTCCCTGGGATTCTCCAGGCAAGAACACTGGAGTGGGTTGCCATTTCCTTCTCCAATGCATGAAAGTGAAAAGGGAAAGTGAAGTCACTCAGTCGTGTCTGACTCCAGCAATCCCATGGACTGCAGCCTACCAGGCTCCTCTGTCCATGGGATTTTCCAGGCAAAAGTACTGGAGTGGGGTGCCATTGCCCTCTCCGTGTTTCCTGTCTAGTATAACAAAAACAATGATTCCCTCTGGGCTAAGGTTGGGTAGGCTCGCTATAGTTCTTTAAAAATATTGCAATATTTGGATTACCTAAATTCAGGGTTCTACAGCTGTGGACTCATGGGACTAAAAAATATTGCAATATTTGGATTACCTAAATTCAGGGTTCTACAGCTGTGGACTCATGGGACAAAAGGAAATGACACAGACAGGGAGCTCATGCTGTTGACTGTGCTGATATACAGTCCCTTGTCTCAGAACCAGGAGTCCCATGTCTTCTGCCAGCATCCAGGAAACTGACAGGCTGACTTGCTAGCTTCCAAGTTGGGTAAAATCTCAAGACTCTTCACAGTTAGGTGACAAGGATGGGATGCTGGCAGAAACATGGCTTTCTGGAACAGAAAAGACAAGGGTCCCATGGGTTTAGGGTACACAAGAAGATTCCCTGGGATCCAGTAACAAAGGTTCTTCTCCAAGTGATGGGTGTGGGGGTGTTAGGGCTAATTAACCTTAGAGGACAAGCAGCAAAAGGTAGGACTGAAACAACCTGCCCACCTTTTGTTGTTGCTCACTCTCCCTTGAGTGGGAGGAGGAAGGGATATTACTGAGGCAGTGAAGCACAAGCCCCTGACTCCAGATGAGAAGCAATGTGGCTGCAGCTATTGAGTAGAGTCCTCAGAGCTGAAACAGATTATGTCATCAGTGAGGATGCAGAGCTTTTGGATAACTGAAAAATTCATTAAGTTGAGCCATGTTTAGTCACCAAGCCATATGAAACTAAAGATAAGTGGGGCTTCCCAGGTGGCGCTAGTGGTAAAGAACTTGCCTGCCAGTGCAGAAGACGTAAGAGAAACAGGTTCAGTCCCTGGGTCGGGAAGATCCCCTGGAGGAGGGCATGGCAACCCACTCCAGTATTCTTGCCTGGAGAATCCCATGGACAGAGAAGCCTGGTAGGACAGAGAAGCCTGTGTCCATGAGGTCACAGAGAGCTGGACACGACTGAAGCGACTTAGCGCGCACACACACACACACACACACACACACACACACGCTTACTGGCACAAAGCTCCTCTATCCCTTTGTAACCCTGATCCTGCCCTGTGCCTTCTACCCTGACCTCTGCTTTTAGGAGAATCATCAGGGGTGGCCTGAGGCCTCTCTGCTCCCAAGAGAGACTGAAGACCTGACATACCCAAGCATACTGGAGAACTCCAAGGAAAGGAGGGACTCAAATATCTGTGGCTCTGTGGATACAGGCACCCACGTCACTGTGCTACTTGGCCCTGTGCAGGAAGAGGTACTCAGATTCAGCTAACAGAATCTGGACAAGATTTACAATGGGAGAGGAAAACTAACACGATGTAGCAGATGGGTGCTTCAGGCCAATTCAAAGTACTGCTGTTGTTTCTACATCTGATTGTACAAATGATGCTTGTATATCCTTAATACTTCCCCATCCACAGTGCCAGAGGAGATTCTTCCCCATGAGGAAGAGCTATAGATAAATGCTAGTGAGAGAAGCTCCCCTGCTGTGTATCATCAGTGAGTGGGTCAAGACAACATGTAATTGCCCTACCCATTGATGTTCAAAGTTTTCAATATATAAAAGATGTCCTGTTGGCTGGCAAATCAGACACCTCAGTCTCCATGGTCCTGCCTGTGCTGTTACCACACCTCTGCCAGCCAAATCCAGGGCCCTACTCAACAAGTAAAGTTTCCTGGGATTATGTGGGTGGATTCACAATGCCCAAGCCCTTTGGTGATCAAGGAACAACAGCTGCCTCCTCAGCCTCCCACCACCAAAGAGAAAGCCTAGCACCTTGCTACACTCTTTGGGTACTAGAGACAGTATATGCCTGGGGTGGCTCATCGTGACCAGGCTGAGCTACAGTCCCCAGAATGCACAAGGGATATTCTCTCCAGAATGTCAGAGGAAGAAGGGGGCAGTGATCATTTTGTAGCATATTCATTTTGTAGACATAATTAAAGTCCATAATCAGCTGGCCTTAAATTAATCAAAAGGGAGATTTTCCTGGGCGGGCCTGACTTAATCAGTTAGAAGCCCTTTAGGAGGACTTCCCTGGTGGCTCAGGCAGTAAAGAATCTGCCTGCAATGCAGGAGACCTGGGTTGGATCCATGAGTTGGGAAGATCCCCTGGAGGAGGGCGTGGCAACCCATTCCAGTATTCTTGCCTGAAGAATCCCATGGACTGAGAAGCCTGGTAGGCTACGGTCCATGGAGTTGCAAAGAGTTGGACACAACTGAGCAACTAAGCACAGCACAGGACATAGGTATCCCTGAGCTCAAAGAGTCCAAACTACAGTGAGGCCTGCGCTTGTTCTCCCTCCCCCTGGGTCCTCCCTCCTGACCGCTGCCTGGGACCACGAGCCTTGGTTGGCGTCTGTGGGGTCCAGTCTGCTCCTCATGGGCCCTTCCTGACTGCTGGCCTCTGGATTTCCAACCTGCTTATCCAGTCCCCACCATGGAGTAAGTCAATTCCGTGTGTATGTGTGTGTGTCTGTGTATTTTGTCCCTACTGGTTCTGCTGCTTCTCCAGTTGAACCCTGATTGATACAGTCCTCACATGGACACTCTACATGGTCTTTTAACCTACAAGGCAGCATCCTGAGTGGTGCCCAAATCAATTGGCTGCATCAAAAGTAGTCCAACAAGCTGCCCTACATGTCTAACTTTGGTTCCCACAACCCAACGACCTCGTTGAGGTACCAGTCTCTGTGGCTGATGATTTTGCAAACTACAGCCTCTAGCAAAGGGAGACAGCCTCCATTCGGAGGCACTCCTTTGTGTTTGGGGCTCCTCACCTCCTTGACACAGCTACTGACTCAGCAGGACACTCTGTTCACCGAGGTTGCCCTAAATGCCTGGACTTAGTTCACGGATGGTTTGGCTAAGCTCAAACCCAGCAGTGTCCACGGGCTTGGAATGTGACACACAGATTTTTGTGGAGGTGAAGGGAGGGAATTAACCTCATCATTGAAGAACAGAACAACTTGTACCCCAGGAGATACGAGTGGGAACGATCATTCCCTAACAATCTTTCATCTTTCCAAACTGTCCCGGAGCAGTTCACGTGAAGCAAAACACCCTGACAAGCTTCCCCAAAATTGGTATAAGCACTTCAAATTTAATTGACTCCTGAATTTGCCACCCCTGACAGATGGCTCTGACCCCAATGTGATCACTGTTACCAAGAAAACAAGTGTCTTAGAACATCTGTCCCAGCTCCTGTACTTCTCATACAAGACATCTGTCCACACCTCCAGACATCTTCTCCACCCCATTTCCACAGCCACTGCTCAGCATATCATGTAACAGACAATGACACTCAGCAAGCAACCTAAACAAACAAGACAGACTGACTGCCGGCCCTCATGCAGTGCCTCCAAAAACAAGGCCTAAATGCAATAATGTGAACCCAAGTGATACATTTGGGTTGAGCGGGTCAAGGGTCATACTGGAGGCCCTGATAACCTATGTGTTCCGAACCACGTGAGTACCAGTTGCAAACTGTAAAGAAATTTTTTTCCAGGGATACCAAATGCACCTCCAGGCCTGTGACTGGTTGTATGCGTGAATGTGTATGTGTGTATGCGTGCACATGCACACCACTTGCCTCTCTCCCAAAAAACAGGTCTAAGAACACACATGAGTAAGATCTCAGATGACCAGCAACTAGATTAGAGGTAGCAATCTCTCCAAAAGAGCTCTAGGGAACTCAGGAAAGCTTCTAGGAGGGTTAACTATCTTAAGTAGACCCTATGGACAGTTTCCCCCACAGTGAGCCATCCAATCAGAAAGGGTGGTTTGAAATCCATCCCCAGCTTAAGCTAAAGCGATAAGTAACACCACGTCATCCTGCAGGTTAGCAAGGGTCACTCACTGGCCAGAGTGGCTATGGGTGGCAGACTCTAGACTCCTGCCTTTTGCCCAGGATAAAGTCTCTGCCAAGGCTAATACAAGCTGCTGCACCTGGATTGATGTCTTGTACCCAGAGGGAAGATCAATACAGAAACTTAAAGAGAAAGGGCCCTGGTTTTTCAAGGCCCATGGTTGGTTTCTGGGATTTGCTCAGGACCCTGGTGGTATGGTGGAGGTCGATACAGCAGGTTCCCCTAATCCTGCTGCTTGGAGTCTTACTGACAGTAGTCCTAATGAAATGCTGTCTGAGATGAACAGAACTGATTTAGTCCCAGCCTGTCAGTAGATTAACCAGACTGGCTGAGAGAGTGGCATACTCAGAGGAAAATTCACTGGAATATGCTATAGAAATGAGGAGTGGCTCTTGCCATGTGTGCTAAGTCACTTCAGTCATGTCTGACTTTTTGTGACCCCATGGACTGTAGCTACTAGGCTCCTCTGTCCATGGGATTCTCCAGGCAAGAATACTGGAGTGGGTTGCCCCTTCTTCAGGGGATCTTCCCAATCCAGGGATCAAACCGCATTCCTTAGATCTTCTGCACTGGCAAGCGGGTTCTTTACCACCAGTGCCACTTGGGAGTGGCTCCTAGCCAGAGACAATTTTCCATGAGTCTGAGTTTCTGCATATCTTACTGAGCAGAAGCACTGGCGGCCTTTGTTCTCAGCTATCTTTTCTCAGGATATCTATATAGTCTATGGCCTTGGAAGATAGTATCTGCCCCCAGCATAGGGCTGGTATGTTTACTCTGCTGATCCAATTCCCCACCTCCCATTCTCTCTTCAATCTATTCTAAAGAAGACTTTAGAATAAAGGTTCCTAATATTGTACAGGAGTCGGTGATCAAAACCATCCCCAAGAAAAAGAAATGCAAAAAGGCAAAATGGTTGTCTGAGGAGGCCTTACAAATAGCTTAGAAAGAAGTGAAAGGCAAAAGAGAAAAGGAAATTTATATGTTCATCTGAATGCAGAGTTCCAAAGAATTGCAAGGAGACATAAGAAAGCCTTGCTCAGTGATCAATGCAAATAAAGGAAAACAATAGAATGGGAAAGACTAGAGATCTCTTCAAGCAAATAAGAGCTACCAATGGAACACTTCATGCAAAGATGGGGACAGAAATGGTAGGGACCTAACAGAAGCAGAAGATATTAAGCAAGAATATAGGATATTAGGAAGAATATACAGAACAACTACACAAAAAAAGATCTTAATGACCCAGATAACCATGATGGTGTGATCACTCACCTAGAGCCAGACATCCTGGAATGCAAAGTCAAGTGGGCATTAGGAAGCATCATTACCAACAAAGTTAGTGGAGGTGATGGAATTCCAGTTGAGCAATTTCAAATCCTAAAAGATGATGCTGTGAAACTGCTGCACTCAATATGCCAGCAAATTTGGAAAACTCAGCAGTGGCCACAGGACTGGAAAAGATCAGTTTTCATTCCAATCCCAAAGAAAGGCAATGCCAAAGAATGTTCAAACTGTTACAAAATTGTACTCATCTCACACACTAGCAAAGATATGCTCAAAATTCTCCAAGCTAGGCTTCAACAGTACACAAACTGAGAACTTCCAGATTTAGAAAAGGCAGAGGAACCAGATATCAAATTGTCAACATTCGTTCCATCATTGGAAAAGCAAGAGAGTTCCAGAAAAACATCTACTTCTGCTTTATTGACTATGCCAAAGCCTTTGATTGTGTGGATCACAGTAAACTGTGGAAAATTCTTCAAGAGATGGGAATACCAGATCACCTTACCTCCCTCCTGAGAAATCTGTATGCAGATCAAGAAGCAACAGTTAGAACCAGACATGGAACAATGGACTGGTTCCAAATTGGGAAAGGAATACGTCAAGGCTGTATATTGTCACCTTGCTTATTTAACTTATATGTAGAGTACATCATGAGAAATGCTGGGCTGGAGGAAGCACAAGCTGGAATCAAGATTGCCAGGAGAAATAGTAATAACCTCAGATATGCAGATGACACCACCCTTTTGGCAGAAAGTGAACAGGAACTAAACAGCCTCTGATGAAAGTGAAAGAGGAGAGTAAAAAATCTGGCTTAAAACTCAACATTCAAAAAATGAAGATCATGGCATCAGTCTCAGCATTTCATGGCAAATAGATGGGAAAACAATGGAAATAGTGACAGACTTTATTTTCTTGGGCTCCAAAATCACTGCAGATGATGTCCACAGCCATGAAATTAAAAGACACTTGCTCCTTGGAAGAAAAGGTATGACCAACCTAGATAGCATATTCAAAAGCAGAGACATTACTTTGCCAACAGAGGTCCGTCTAGTCAAAGCTATGGTTTTTCCAGTAGTCATGTATGGATGTGAGAGTTGGACCATAAAGAAGGCTGAGTGCCAAAGAATTGATGCTTTTGAACTGTGATGTGGGAGAAGACTCTTGAGAGTCCCTTGGACTGCAAGGAGATCCAACCAACCAATCCTAAAGGAAATCAGTCTTGAATATCATTGGAAAGACTGATGCTGAAGCTCCAATACTTTGGCCATCTGATGTGAAGAACTGACTCATTGGAAAAGACCCTGATGCTCAGAGAGACTGAAGACAGGAAGAGAAGGGGGCAACAGAGGATGAGGTGGTTGGATGGCATCACCGACTTGATAGACATGAGTTTGAGCAAGCTCTGGAAGTTGGTGATGGACTGGGAAGCATGGCACGCTGCAGTCCATGGGGTCGCAAAGAGTCAGACATGACTGAGTGACTGAACTGAATAGAACTGAAAGACTTTGCACTCACCCCTCAGTTAAAATAGCAGAGGTCAGATCCACTGAATACATTTCTCTCCTTTTCTTCATATCCCTTTGATCACACTCAACTTCTTAGAAGCACTCAACAGAGCTGAAGAACCTGCTCATCCTCGTCTGCCTCTCTCCAGCTGTCTATTACTGCACTTTTCCTTTCCTAGATCTTCTCCAGGCTCCTCTCCTCTCTGAGACCTTGAAATGTTACTGCTCCTCTGACCATTCTCTCAAATACATTTCCAGACCTAAGTTCAAAACTCAGACATCAGTGGGCTACTTAAATCCTCTAGTTAGTTATCACCCCAGGCATTTAACATATCCCAAACTGAACCTGGCAGTTAAATCTGACCTCAACTCCTAGTCCTAAATTCCCCATCTCAGTCAATTACACTGAGTTACTCAAGCCATCAGCAGAGCATTCCTCCTTCCCTACTCTTTAGCTAATCCAGCAAATCTTCTCAGCTCTTTCCCCAAAACTTATCTTGAATTTCCCCATTTCTCTCCACCTCCATTACACTAGTCTAAGCCTCCACTCTCACTGTCTCTACTGAAATAATAGAAACTGGTCTTGGTCCCAATACCAGTCCAGTTCTCTCAATCCATGTGACATATAGCAGCAGGAGTGATCTCCATAATATGTAAATCTGAATATGTCTCCCCTGCTTAAAATTCTTCACAGGCTCCCCAGAGCCCCTAAAGGAAAGAAGTGAACTCATCATTACGCCAGCTAGTCCCTGCATGGTTTGGCCCTAGACACCATCTCCCCCTATGCCACTGCTCAACAATTACACTGGTCCTCCTTTGGTTCTTCCAATACATCCAGCTTTCTGAATTATTCCAGAAACTAGACAACAGGTTGTTCTCTAGCTTGAAACATTCTTGCTTTTTCTAAAACTGGATCCTCCCTATCAGGAGGACCTTTTCTGACTGACTCAGCTCCACTTATTATTCCTTTGCTCTGTTTTCCCCTACTATAGAACAATAATGCTTGAAGAAGAGCACTTGTTTTTAATACCAATTCATTTATTTCTGATTTTTAGGTGAATGTTCTTGTGGGTATTACTGTGTTCTCCCTAAAAAGACAAGTTGACAACCTAATACCTACCCCTTCCTCAGAATGTGACCTTACTTGTAAATGCAGTTGCTGAAGATGCAACTCATTAAGGTGAGATCATACTGGGATAGGCTGGGCCTCATATCCAATACAACTAGCGTCCTTATGAAAGCAGAGGGCCTTGTAAAGACAAGCACACAAGAAGACCACCATGTGAAGATGGGGGACTGAAGTGATGCCTCTACGAGCCAAGGAATGCTTGGGGCTACCAGAAAATAAGAGACAAGGAACAGATTCTCTCTCACAATCTTCACAAGCAATCAGGCTTGCTCATTGATTTTGGACTTCTGGCCCCCAGAACTATGGGACAATAAATATCTGTTATTTGAAGTCTCCCAGCTTACGATACTTTGCTATAGCAACCCTAAGAGACTAACACAAATGCCAAATTGCAAAGACATATATAGAAGTGAAAGGTGTTCTTACAGAGGGAGGCAGTGGATAAAGGGGCATGAATGACAGTTTTAACATTTGTCTGCTTCAACTAAAACTTTCATTTTTGAAAGTAACCTAATTATTAAAATATGAACAACAGGAGTTCCCTGGTGGTCCAGGAGTTATGAATCAGCACTTGCACTGCAGGGGGCATGATTTGGATCCCTGGTCCAGGGAACTAAGATCCTCCATGCTGCATGGTGCAGAAAAAAAAAAAATACATATGAGCCACAGTGACAGTGAAGCCTCACTACACAGAAATGTCATGACTTATAGGAAATACATATATATTTGGTCCTCATCCACAGTTCCTGCTCACAGTTTCCAAATCTCTTAGAATCTCCTGAACAATGGAATGGAATTTGGTCTCTCACCCTCAGTTTCTGAAAACCACTCCAGGGAAGATGACTCTTGGGGTCTATACAAAGGTGGGGGCTGTGTTAGGAAAACTAACTTTCAGTCCCACCCTGTGCTGGAAGTTGAATCGATCACCACTGGCCAGTGATTTAGTTAATCATAACCATGTAATGAAGCCTCCATAAACAACTCCAAAGGACAGCTTTTTGGATCTTTTTCAGAGATCTTCCATGTTGGGGAACCAGAACACTTCCACATGCCCCCATGCTCAGCTTCATCAGCCATGACAACAGAAGTCCCTTTGTAGGACCTCAACCCATGTATCTTGTCTGACTGTTGATGTATATCCTTTAATATCCTTTTATAATAAGTTGGTAATCTAGTGAGTAAACAGGTTTTCCTGAGTTCTGTGAGCTCTTCTAACAAGCTAATTGAACCCCAAGAGGGAGTTGTGGGAACCTCTGATTTACAGCCAATTGATCAGAAGTATGGGCTGCAACCTAGACTTGCAGCTGGCATCCTGAATTGGAGGGGTCAACAGAACCTCCAGTCTGTAGCTGGTCAAAAGCACAGATAACAACTTGTGTGACTGGCCTCTGAAGTGGAGAGCAAACTTGTGCAACTGAGCCCTTTGTCTACGGAATCTGATTCTATCTGGACAGGTACTGTCAGAACTGAGTTGAATTTGTGGATACCCTCCTAGCATCAAGAACTGCTTGTTGATGTGGGGAAGGCTCCATATATGTACACTGGAATTGAGTCTAGGAACCCAATTCAACAAGCCCCCCCCCCCCACCAAAAAAAATCTCTATTATTACACCAATCCGTATTAAATGGCACTGCAAACAGTTCCTGAAAAACTACAATGGAGTCAATGAAGAAAAGTCACAGATTCCTCAATCTCAACTCTATGATCATTTATAACAAGGACTGGGGCAAGTTATCCCTAATTTTGTTATGAATATGCTTCAAGGTTTTTGCTTTAACAAAGTGCATTAAGGATGATAATAATAGCTACTCGGAATGTGCTAAACGCTTTAGAAATATCATTAGGTTCAGATCAGTCGTTTAGTCATGTCTGACTCTTTACGACCCCATGAACCGCAGTACGTCAGTCAGGCTTCCCTGTCTATCACCAACTCCCGGAGACCACCCAAACCCATGTCCATTGTGTTGGTGATGCCATCCAACCATCTCATCCTCTGTCATCCCCTTCCACTCCTGCCCTCAATCTTTCCCAGCATCAGGGTCTTTTCAAATGAGTCAGCTATTTGCATCAGGTGGCCAAAGTACTGGAGTTTCAGCTTCAACATCAGTCCTTCCAATAAACAATGATCTTTAGGATGGACTGGTTGGATCTCCTTGCAGTCCAAGGGACTCTCAAGAGTCTTCTCCAACACTACAGTTCAAAAGCATCAATTCTTCGGCACTCAGCTTTCTTTATAGTCCAACTCTCACATCCATAAGACTACCAGAAAAACCACAGCCTTAACTAGACGGACCTTTGTTGGCAAAGTAATGTCTCTGCTTTTGAATATGCTGTCTAGGTTGGTCATAACTTTCCTTCCAAGGAGCAAACATCTTTTAATTTCATGGCTGCAGTCACTATCTGCAGTGATTTTGGAGCCCAAAAAAATAGTCAGCCACTGTTTCCCCATCTATTTCCCATGAAGTGATGGGACCAGATGCCATGATCTTCGTTTTCTGAATGTTGAGCTTTAAGTCAACTGTCTCACTCTCCTCTTTCACTTTCATCAAGAGGCTCTTTAGTTCTTCAATTTCTGCCATAAGGGTGGTGTCATCTGGATATCTGAGGGTATCGCTATTTCTCCTGGAAATCTTGATTCCAGCTTGTCCTTCATCCAGCCCAGCATTTCTCATGATGAACTCTGTATAGAAGTTAAATAAGCAGGGTGACAATATTCAGCCTTGACGTACTCCTTTTCCTATTTGGAAACAGTGTGCTGTTCCATGTCCAGTTCTAACTGTTGCTTCCTGATCTGCATATAGGTTTCTCAAGAGGCAGGTCAGGTGGTCTGGTATTCCCAGCTCTTTCAGAATTTTCCACAGTTTATTGTGATCAACACAGTCAAAGGCTTTGGCATAGTCAATAAACCAGAAATAGATGTTTTTCTGGAATGCTCTTGTTTTTTCAATGATCCAGCGGATGTTGGCAATTCGATCTCTGGTTCCTCTGCCTTTTCTAAAACCAGCTTGAACATCTGTAAGTTCACGGTTCATGAACTGCTGAAGCCTGGCTTGGAGAATTTTGAGCATTACTTTACTAGCGTGTGAGATGAGTGCAATTGTGCGGTAGTTTGAATATTCTTTGGCATTGCCTTTGGGGCTGGGATGAAAACTGACCTTTTCCAGTCCTGTGGCCACTGGTGAGTTTTCCAAATTTGCTGGCATATTGAGCACAGCAGTTTCACAGCATCATCTTCCAGGATTTGAAATAGCTCAATCGGAATTCCATCACCTCCACTAGCTTTGTTCGTAGTGATGATTCCTAAGGCCCACCTGACTTCACATTCCAGGATGTCTGGCTCTAGGTGAGTGTGAGTGATCACACCATCATGATTATCTTGGTCGTGAAGTGCAGTAAGCCAGGCTTTCTTCCTGCTACAAGATTTAATGCGATCACGACGGTTTGTGGGCTTGCTTATCCTATCACGACGGTTTGTGGGCTTGCTTATCCTGGAAATAGCAGCTTTAATAACCACAATTACTTCTGTTACTGTGGCAGCAATATCATTGACTCAACAAGTGCATACTGCCCAATATGTTGATACCATGTCTAAAAATGTTTCTCTAACTCTAGCAACACAGGAAGCTATAGATAGAAAGTTGGAGATGAGGGTAGATGCCTTGGAAGAGGCAATAATGCATATTGGGACTGAGTTACAGGCTTTAAAAGTGAAAATGGTTCTGTCTTGCCACACTGATTACCGGTGGATATGCGTGACATGTTTGAAGGTGAATGAGACAGATTATGAACGGGAAAAAATCAAAAATCATATCTCAGGTGTTTGGAACAGCTCTGACATTGGCCTGGACTTAGGGAAACTTCATAATCAAATACAGACCCTGGAACACTCTCAACTGGATTTTACCGCTGCTGGAGCAGCTAATGACTTTTTTCACACTTTCTCTAACTTCATTTCAGGAAAAAACATTCTGTCTAATCTGTTGGTGCTTTAATTTTGCTTCTCATAATCATTCTTCCTTGTATTGTCAGGATTCTTCAGCAGAACATTCAGAAACTCGCGACTGAGCTGCATCTGGCTGTTTTAAGAAATAAAAAAGGGGGAGATGCCGGGAGCCATCTCCCGGCATATTGCATATTGAGTGCAACACTTTCACAGCATCATCTTTCAGGATCTGGAATAGCTCAACTGGAATTCTATCACTGCCAGGAGCCAGCATGAGGAACTCCGCCCGTGGCAAAGGTCATGAGGAAGGAGGCTTGGCATACGCAAAGGCGGGATCAAGCCTCAGGAGTCCCCCTGGAAATTCTCGAGCATCTACCCCCAAAACCAGAGTCTGCCTACTTTCTGCTTTGTGCTCTCACCTATACCTCTGACTTTACAGGGGGCTGTCCCCCACTACCTCTCTCTGAAAAAAGAGTTAACTTACAGCTCCAGTTAATAAAGTTCCTGGGTGTGATAGTGTTTCAACCTACAAACTCCTTTGGAAGTCCTCTAGCCTGCCTGAATAGGTTTTTCCGGCCATGTGATTGTTCAGAGCTTCCCAACTGTGAGAGGCATGAGATGTTCTAAACTGTCTAAATACAGATTCCTTTGAGCAGTTGAAAGATTGATTAGAAATTGTATTGGTGAAGGGTTTTTCACTTGTTGGGCCAATGTTTGCTGCTAAATCTCCATATCCCTTACCTGCTGTGTCCCTGGCAGTGTATTGATTAATATAATTGGTGTAAGTAGTAGCTTTAATGTTTGTAACCTTGGACCCTTGAGTTAATTCTTTTTCTTGTTATAGCCCACCACACCTTTGCCCTGTAGGAATGCAACTTTATCTAATGCTTTTGGAGGGTGGCACCTGACTAATCACCTTTAGAGAAAAATAAGTTTTCTGAAGAAAGGGTCTTAAAATGTTAACAGGCCTCCGGGCCAGAAGATGATGCAAATCACCTAAACTTTTGCATATGATAAGTCTGCAGGAAGAAAGCCTGGCTTACTTCATGACTCTACCCCTTCCCCCATTATCCTCTATGCATAACTTAAGGCATAAAAACTACTTTGGAAAATAAAGTGCGGGCCTTGTTCACTGAAGTTGGTTTCCCCATGTCGTTCTTTCTCTCACCTTCTGGCTGAATTATTCAGCCTCTTTTCTTCACTAAATTTTCTCACTGAGCTATCCTTATTTAACCACTCTTTATATCTTTAATTCTATCATATCCTGATCGCCAAAGCCGTCTCCCCTTCGAATTCCCTGGATCCACCGGGGCTGGACCCCGGCAGTGAAGATCTTTTTTGTACACTTCTTCTGTGTATTCTTGCCACCTCTTCTTAATATCTTCTGCTTCTGTTAGGTCCATACAATTTCTGTCCTTTATTGAGCCAATCTTTGCATGAAATATTCCCTTGGTATCTCTAATTTTCTTGAAGAGATCTCTAGTCTTTCCCATTCTGTTGTTTTCCTCTATTTCTTTGCATTGATCACTGAGGAAGGCTTTCTTATCTCTCCTTGCTATTCTTTGGACCTCTGCATTTAAATAGGTGTATCTTTCCTTTTCTCCTTTGCCTTTCACTTCTCTTCTTTTCACAGCTATTTGTAAGGCCTCCTCAGACAGTCATTTTGCTTTTTTTGCATTTCTTTTTCTTGGGAATGGTCTTGTTCCCTGTCCCCTGTACAATGTCACTAATAATCCTCAATTACCTATCAGCAAAGCAGGTGCAACTGCCCCTATTTTGCCGATGAGGAAACAAAGGATATGTGAGTCTAGAATAACACAGCTAATTCAGTAGCAGAGACAAGACTAGAACACATGCCTTCCATCAAGAGCTACCTACACACAAATAATGTATTTGGCAGACTCTACTAAAGAACAATCAGTGTCACTGCAGCAACATTTCAGGTACTGTTACACATAATCAGAAAATACTGTCATGTGCTAAGTCACTGTAGTTGTGTCTGACTGTGTGACCCTATGGACTAAGGGACCCTTCGGACTCCAGGCTCCTCTAAAGCCAGGGATTCTCCAGTCAAGAATACTGGAGTGGGTTGCCATGCCCTCCTCTAGGGGATCTTTCTGACCAAGGGATCAAACCCATGTCTCTTCTACCTGCATTGACAGATGAGTTCTTTACCACTAGGGCCACCTGGGAAGCCCGAAAATACTGTTAAGATAAATTCAAAACTTACTTTTTGTATCACCCATCCCAGGAAGGATGCTTTTTAAAATAAATTGTTTCTAAGTTAATATTTTAAAACATACATTATATTAAGCACTAGCTAAAGTTGGATTTGGCCTTACCGAAACTCACTTTTTGGGCTTCCCAGGTGGGGCTAGTGGTACAGAACCCACCTGCAATGTGGGAGACACAGGTTCGATCCCTGGGTCAGGAAGATCCCCTGGAGGAGGAAATGGCAACCCACTCCAGTATTCTTGCCTGGAGAATCCCATGGACAGAGGAGCCTGGTGGGCTACAGTCCATAGGGTTGCACAGAGTCGGACATGACTGAAGCCACTTAGCATAGCACAGCACAAACTCACTTTTAATGGCAAACCACTTGGCTTGTATTTGACCACTTGGCTTCTTTTTTTTTTTAATTGAAGAAGTTGCTATAGAATACTATATAAGTTATAAGAGAACAACATTTTTTAAAGGTTATACTCCACTTATTACAAAATATTGGCTATATTCCCCTACCACTTGGCTTCTTAAGAAGAAAATAATCCTGCTATTGAATTTGGGAGGTTGTAAGCTTCAACCACATGAAACAACCTTCAAATAGCCAAAAGAGAACTAATGCTCTTCTGAAAAGAATGGAGAACACTGAGTTTTTATTCAACTTTAAAAGCCACAACTTGGGTTATGAATTCAGAATCTAGTCTAACTCACGGAGAAACTAATGATGAATTTTAAGTGGCACTATTCTTCATTTCTGTGTCTAGGAAGATGGAGTAGATGTATCTTTCCCTATATGTCCTGATTAAAATACAACTAAAAATCCTGAACATTATCTATAAAACAAATGTAAGAGGATCAGAAAGGTGGAGGGAGGGCAACAATTAGCTAGGGATCTACAGACCTAAGGAACATGGTGGAGAGGTCCCTGGGTTTTCATATATCTCAGACACAGAGCTGAAGAAGTCAGCAACCCAGAATCACAAACAGGTGCAGGAAAAGGAAAAAAAAAAGCTTGAACAAGTCTTCTCTATCTAGCCAAAGGACCAGGAAAGGGGCAGCCTAGCCAAGAAAGAAAACTTTTAGACAAAGGAGCCCTCTAATCCAGCCAGAAATCACATAAGAAACTGCTGCCCAACCCCCACTAGCAAAGGTAGAGCTGGAGCCTAGACTTCTACCCTCCCCAGGCCTTAATGAGGAGCCCCAACCCCCCCGCCAGGGTCACATTAGAGAAGGCTGAGTAGGGAGCTGGATAATCACCAGCTTGACTCCTCGGCATCCTGGAGTCAGTAAAGAGCTCAGACTCCCACCTCCACAGTAATAAAAGGCCCCCGCCTTCCCCACGGGGGCGCTGTGGAGAGTTTAGCTAAGCTACTACGTGATACTGCTGCCCCAGCAAACATTTTGTTTGGCTGTGTAGCCCCACGAGGACCTTAAACTGAAACTTGCCCCCTCACGGAAGAATGTGCCCTAGATAACAGCCCTGAATCACAAAGAAATACAAGCTCCTGATAAGACTTCCCCCACAGCCCTTGTGATCACCAGTTTCCCCTGCCTCCAGGGCCTGCCCTTTGACACTCCTTAGATAAAACCTCCACAGAGCTTACTGGAACCCTGCATATTTGGTTTGAACTGATCAATCCAGTGTTAGCCAGGGAACCCCAGGGATTCCACCCATAGACCACGTGTTCCAGGTCTTACAGCTCACTCTCTCCCTGTACTCAGTCTTGACCTCCTCCCCATGTGGGTCCTCGAGTAGTGCCATGTACTTCCTTCAGGACGGGTGAGTAATAACGATCTCTATTTCAACTTCTCTGTGGTCCTCCGTTGACCACAGCTCGCCATCCAGCAACCTGTGCTCCACTTCACAAATGTTAATATTAGTGTCACAGGGGGCCTGGTGAAGAGTCAGAAGCTTTCATCTCAGGAACCTAGAAAAATAAAAGCAAAACAACCCAAAATAGGCAGAAGGAAAGAAATAATAGAGGACAGAAATCAATAAAGTTGAAAACAGAAAGACAATAAAGAAAAAATCAATGAAAAAAGGGCTAGTTCTTTGGAAAGACCAAAAAAATTGACAAATCTTGTGCAAGACTGGCCAAAAAAAGAGAGAAGATCTAAATGATCAATATCAGAAATGAAACAAATATTCGCTAAGACTCTGTACATTTCATAAGGGAATACTATGAAAAAATCTACATACACACATTTCACAACATAGGTTAAAGGGGCCAATTTCTTGAAAAACACCAACTACCACCATTAATCCAATAAGAAATAGATAATCTGAATGGAACTTTTAAGGAAACTATTAAGGAAAATCCATAATTTTGATACTCCCAAAAGAGAAATCTCTAGGCCCAGAAGGTTTCACTGAAGAATTCTACACATTCTCTTCTAGAAAACAGAATAGGAGGGCACATTTCCTAATTCATTTTATGAAGTTAATAGTTACAGGATAACCAACCAAAGGCACTATAAAAACAAAAGCCACAGACCAATATTCTCTACAAATCCAAGGCAAGTATATATACACTCTCATCACTCTTATTCAATATAGTTATGGTTCTAGAACATAGTTCTGGAAGTTCTAGACATAGACAAGTTTATTCTAAAATTTATATGGAATGAGAAAGGAACTAAAATAACTAAACAATTCTGCAAAAGGAGAATAAAGTAGAAAGAATTAGTTTACCCAATTTCAAAATTTATTATACAGCTACAATAATCAAGACTGTGTAGTATTGGTGGAGGAACAGATGCACAGATCAACAGAAGACAGGACCCAGAAAAGACCACATAAATATGCCCAAGAGATTACAGACAAAGGTGCAAAAAGCAATTCATTAAAGGAAAGATATCTTTTCAACAAATGGTGCTGGAACAATTAGACATCCAAGGTAGGGGAGGGGAGGAGAACCTCAATCTAAATCTTATACTTTATACAAAAATTAACTCAAAATAAATTATGTGAATTTTAAAATGCAAAACTATAAAACTTTTACTAAAAAAAAGAGAAAATTCTCAGAATCTAGGGCTAGGTCAAAATTTATTATACATGACACCAAAAGTGTAATCCATAAAAGAAAAAACTGGAAAAACTGGATTTCACCAGAATTAAAATTTTATGGTTTGTGAAAGACTCTGTTAAGATTAAAAAAAAAAAAAAACTAAAAATTGGAAGAAAATATTTGTAAACCACATATCCAACAAAGGAATAGTATCTGGAATATATTAAGAACTCCCAAAACTCAACATCTAAAAAAATCCAATTTAAACACAATCAAAAGATACAGAAAATTCAGAGAAGAGATTATACATGTGGCACAAATACACACACACAAAGATGCTCAACATCATTAATAATTAGGGAATGCAAACCTAAAACCACAATGAGATACCACTACACACATATAAGAATGCCTAAAATAAAAAATAGTGATAACACCAAATTCTGGCAAGGATGTGGAGAAACTGGATCTCTCCTTTACTACTGGTAGGAATGTAAAATGGTACAGACACAATGGCAATTTCTTACAAAACCAAATATGGAATGGCCATATGGCCCAGAACTGCACTCCTGGGCTTTCATTCCAGAAAAATGAAAACATTCACAGAAAAATCTGTACATGAGTGACTAGCAGCAGCTTTACTGGTAACAATTAAAATGTGGAAACAGTGCAGATGTCCTTCAACAGGTGAACAGTTAAACAAACTGGTTCATCTATATGATGGAATACACTCAGCAATAGGAATTACTGGTACATACAACAATCTGGATGAATCACTAGAGAATTATGATGAGTAAAGAAGCCAATCCCAAAAGGTTACAAACTACATGATTTCACTTATATAACATTCTTGAAATGACAAAATTATAGAACTAGAATAAATTGCTGGTTGCCAGGAGCAGAGGAAGAGTCAGGACAGGAGGGAAGTGGTTGTGGCTATCACAGGGCAATAAAAGGACGATGATGAAAATGTTCTGTATCTTCAACCTATTATTGCCAATATACTATTTGTGGTATGTACAATAGTTGTGCAAGCTGTTACCATCAGGACAAAACAGGTAAAGAGCACAGAAGGACGTCCCTGCTGTCCAGTGGTTAAGAAACTCCACACTTCCACTGCAGGGGGCACAGGTTTAAACTCTGGTTCAGACCATGAACTCCTTATTGCCAAATTCAGACTTAAATTGAAGAAAGTAGGGAAAACCACTACACCATTTAGGTATGACCTAAATCAAATCCCTTATGATTATACAGTGGAAGTGAGAAATAGATTTAAGGGCCTAGATCTGATAGATAGAGTGCCTGATGAACTATGGAATGAGGTTCGTGACATTGTACAGGAGACAGGGATCAAGACCATTCCCATGGAAAAGAAATGCAAAAAACCAAAATGGCTGCCTGGGGAGGCCTTACAAATAGCTGTGAAAAGAAGACAAGCGAAAAGCAAAGGAGAAAAGGAAAGATATAAACATCTGAATGCAGAGTTCCAAAGAATAGCAAGAAGAGATAAGAAAGCCTTCTTCAGCGATCAATGCAAAGAAATAGAGGAAAACAACAGAATGGGAAAGACTAGGGATCTCTTCAAGAAAATCAGAGATACCAAAGGAACATTTCATGCAAAGATGGGCTCGATAAAGGACAGAAATGGTACGGACCTAACAGAAGCAGAAGATATTAAGAAGAGATGGCAAGAATACACAGAAGAACTGTACAAAAAAGATCTTCATGACCCAGATAATCATGATGGTGTGATCACTGACCTAGAGCCAGACATCCTGGAGTGTGAAGTCAAGTGGGCCTTAGAAAGCATCACTACGAACAAAGCTAGTGGAGGTGATGGAATTCCAATTGAGCTATTCCAAATCCTGAAAGATGATGCTGTGAAAGTGCTGCACTCAATGTGCCAGCAAATTTGGAAAACTCAGCAGTGGCCACAGGACTGGAAAAGGTCAGTTTTCATTCCAATCCCAAAGAAAGGCAATGCCAAAGAATGCTCAAACTACCACACAATTGCACTCATCTCACACGTTAGTAAAGTAATGCTCAAAATTCTCCAAGCCAGGCTTCAGCAATATGTGAACCGTGAACTTCCTGATGTTCAAGCTGGTTTTAGAAAAGGCAGAGGAACCAGAGATCAAATTGCTAACATCCGCTGGATCACGGAAAAAGCAAGAGAGTTCCAGAAAAACACCTATTTCTGCTTTCTTGACTATGCCAAAGCCTTTGACCGTGTGGATCACAATAAACTGTGGAAAATTCTGAAACAGATGGGAATACCAGACCACCTGATCTGCCTCTTGAGAAATCTGTATGCAGGTCAGAAAGCAACAGTTAGAACTGGACATGGAATAACAGACTGGTTCCAAATAGGAAAAGGAGTTCGTCAAGGCTGTATATTGTCACCCTGCTTATTTAACTTATATGCAGAGTACATCAGAAGAAACGCTGGACTGGAAGAAACACAAGTTGGAATCAAGATTGCAGGGAGAAATATCAATAACCTCAGATATGCAGATGCCACCACCCTTATGGCAGAAAGTGAAGAGGAACTAAAAAGCCTCTTGATGAAAGTGAGAGTGGAGAGTGAAAAAGTTGGCTTAAAGCTCAACATTCAGAAAACGAAGATCATGGCATCTGGTCCCATCACTTCATGGGAAATAGATGGGGAAACAGTGGCTGACTTTATTTTTCTGGGCTCCAAAATCACTGCAGATGGTGATTGCAGCCATGAAATTAAAAGACGCTTATTCCTTGGAAGGAAAGTTATGTCCAACCTAGACAGCATATTCAAAAGCAGAGACATTACTTTGCCAACAAAGGTTCGTCTAGTCAAGGCTATGGTTTTTCCTGTGGTCATGTATGGATATGAGAGTTAGACTGTGAAGAAGGCTGAGCGCCGAAGAATTGATGCTTGTGAACTGTGGTGTTGGAGAAGACTCTTGAGAGTCCCTTGGACTGCAAGGAGATCCAACCAGTCCATTCTGAAGGAGATCAGCCCTGGGACTTCTTTGGAAGGAATGATGCTAAAGCTGAAACTCCAGTACTTTGGCCACCTCATGTGAAGAGTTGACTCATTGGAAAAGACTCTGATGCTGGGAAGGATTGGGGGCAAGAGGAGAAGGGGACGACAGAGGATGAGATGGCTGGATGGCATCACTGACTCGATGGACGTGAGTCTCAGTGAACTCCGGGAGTTGGTGATGGACAGGGAGGCCTGGTGCGCTGTGATTCATGGGGTCGCAAAGAGTTGGACACGACTGAGTGACTGATCTGATCTGATCTGAGAAGCTAAAGGTTCCACATGCCTGGTGGCCAAAAAAATGAAAAACATAAAACAGAAGCAATATTGTAACAAAAGCAATACAGATTTTAAAAATGGTCCACATCCAAAAAAAAAAATCAAAAATAAGCAAATAAATAAAACTGTATTATCTCGCTAAGAGTCGGACACGACTGAGGGACTTCACTTTCACTTTTCACTTTCATGCATTGGAGAAGGAAATGGCAACCCACTCCAGTGTTCTTGCCTAGAGAATCCCAGGGACAGGGGAGCCTGGTGGGCTGCCGTCTGTGTGGTCGCACAGAGTCAGACACGACTGAAGTAACTTAGCAACAGCAGCATTATCTCCAAAGGAATTATCAGCCACATCATTTGTCATCAAATATTAATATTTCTATTTTTTTGTTGTTGTTGACAGGCAATAGGAAAGCGCACTAGAAAATTCATCTGTAACAACCTAGTTTCAAAGCATTTACCAAGCACTTGTCACATGCAACTAGGAGCTAGGGAAACAGGCAAAGTGAGGAAGACAAAGTAGATTTAGAAGAGAGTTCATACTTCTAGTGAAGTTGAACAGGAACTACAGTACTGAACTTAAGTTATCTTTGTAGAGCACTTCATTATGCCTGCCCACATTCGTAAGTATTTCTAAACAGAACACAGGTAGCAGCTCACCAGTGCATGACCAACTTATAAGTAACTTTCCTTACTTCTTAACTCCCAGCCAGTGAAGGTCACTTCCTGCCAGGAATACCTCCACCTCTACCCAAGCCCTGGTCTTCATGTCTCAGCTAAGCCCAAACCACGCCCCCACCCCATGTTGGCTGGGCAGAAACAGGACAGGGGAAAGGTGAGACTCACACACTCATGTGTCTTACACCCATGCCCATTCTTCTCTCACCCAATTGCTCCAAATATAAATACCCAAAGGAAGAAAAGAATGGCAAAGGGGAAGGGCTGGTTAAGATCTCTGGTAACCAGGCCTCCTCTTACCAGTTTTTTCATCAGAAAAGGAAAAGAGACAAAGGAGGAGAAATGGCAGGGGGGTGGGGGGCAGGCAGGAGAAGAAAAGCTATGGTACATTTTCACCTCAGCTGGCAGTTCCCCCCACCTTCACAAAATAAAAGCCACAACTCTATCCAGCTCTCCCCACTCCTATCCCAGCAGCAGTTCCCAAGTGCCTCTGAACCCAAGCCTCCCTAAAATCAAGTTCCCTTACCAAGTTTATGGTTAATCTCTCTATCCAAAATTTTATTCCCTGTTTTATCCCCTCTGACCTCAATTGGGTGCTGAGCACTAAGAAACCAGAGTCAGATGGCTACAATCACTGTTACTGATAACATCTTTCTAAAATTACTATTATAGGTATCATCATTAATGAAGAAACTCAGGTTGTTTCTCCAGGACAACATGAGCTAATAGACCCCCAGGCCATGGACTACCTGGCCAGAGAACGGTAAACCAGAGCACCCTGACTCCTGAAAATAGAAACTACAATTTTAAAATGTCACAGAAATGATTAACCCCAGTCTCTTATGCCAAGAAACCAGAAAATACAAAATGAATATAATTCATCATTTGTGAATACACTAACTCTTGCCTTCTAGTAAAGCTTTACCGTAACGCTTTTGGTAATGATTTTCACATTTTAATGACTAGGTTACTCTTAGAAATTAGAGATTTAGTTTATACCAAGAAACATAATATTAAACTACTATTCACACCCACTGGGCAAGAACTGCTTTCACCTCTTAATATAACTTGCCTGGCTGGCTTTACACCGACACCCAGCAAGTGAAGCCTGTGAGCAGCCAAAACTGGAAAGACAAGGATGTGGGGGAAACTGCAGTAATGGTAATGGCCCCTCCACTAACTAGGAGGGTCAAGTGGGCGACACGTCGTCAGGTTCTCATCTTCCCTTAACATTTCAAGTGTTCTATTTCCAAGACTGAGGGCAGAACATAGAGATGACATAGCCCTTCCACCAGAGTTCATCTACTTTACTCTAGCTCATAGTTTCACATTTAGTTCTAATAAACTTGGTTGGTTTCTAAGTTCATGGCTAATCAGAAGGAAAATGTTTCATAGAGAGAAAAGCACTCTGTTCATTCACCCACCATTTAAGTGCCAGATACTTGGAGACAGAGCACTAACTGATACTCAGTAATCCCTATCCTCCCTGACTTAGGTAGGGCAGGGGTTCAGACAGTAGAGGAGTAAATTAAAATAAAAGTAATTGTAAATAAAATAATTACAAAAATAATTACTAACTGTGATAGCTGCTAACAAGAATATGAACAGAGCTAACAACCTTGTTCTTTCTTGGGATATGAAGACCCTTCCAGTAGTGTCAAATGTAGAATCAAAAAATTCGGGGCTTCCCTGGTGGGTCAGTGGTAAAGAATCCACCTACCAGTGCAGGAGACATGGTCCCCTGGTGCAGGAAGATGCCACAGAGCCAACTAAGCCCGTGCACCACAACTATTGAGCCCATGCTCTAGAGCCTGGGAGCTGAAACTACTGAGCCCATGTACCAAAACGACTGAAGCCTGCACGTGCCCTGGAGCATGTGCTCCACAAGGGAAGCCACTGCAATGAGAAGCTCTTACTCCACAACTAGAGAGTAGCACCTGCTAGCCACAACAAGAGAAAAGCCTGCCTGACGACAAAGACTCAGCATAGCCAAAAACAAATTATTTTTTTAAATTCATATCATCTACTGACCCCAAATATACTCTAAAATTTACTTTTAAAAGTTAAATACCAGCTGCTGACTTGTTACCCTCTCTTTATGTTAAAAGCTGAATGACATTCCAATTCCCTAGAGCAGAGATGGTTCAGTTCAGTTCAGTCACTCAGTCGTGTCCGACTCTTTGTAACCCCATGAATTGCAGCACGCCAGGCCTCCCTGTTCATCAACAACTCCCAGAGTTCACCCAAACTCATGTCCATCGAGTCGGCGATGCCATCCAGCCATCTCATCCTCTGTCGTCCCCTTCTCCTCCTGCCCCCAATCCCTCCCAGCATCAGGGTCTTTTCCAATGAGTCAACTCTTCACATGAGGTGGCCAAAGTATTGGAGTTTCTTCAGCTTTAGCATCATTCCTTCCAATGAACACCCAGGACTGATTTCCAGGGCATAAAGCAGTATTTGCATAGGTGAGGGAAGGAAGCACAAAGTAAGCATGCCTTCAGCTATTTCGAAACTTGGCCTAGGCTGGATCCCCTAACAAGGAAAAACATTCTTCCTTCTTCTCAAGATCACATAGCACCCGGTTCCCTGGGATCTGCAATCACTACTAGTTCTGAGGCAGGAGGCAGATGCCACAGCTCCCCTCCCACCCACCACCCCAGGGTAAAGCAATTGAAGATTCATTCTCTGTGGACCAGAACTCCACGTGGAGAAAAGCAGGACAATTGAGAGAGGAGGCTGTTCCCTGCCCAGACCACATATTTCCCATTCTTGAAGTCAGGAGGCTCCCCAGCTACATACGTTGTATGTAGGTTCTGTGGAGGTCAAAAGGGGAGTGATGATAAGAGATGTTCTACCTTTAGGCCTTTTCGGTAGAAACTATCTTGGCTAAGAGATACATATACACATGTGGGAGGATCCTGAGATGTATCTGAACCAGGCAATTCAAAATGACTGGCCAACAGAAACTTGGAAGAAATGCCCCATAAAAGTAATTCAAATTACCACGAAGGCACAACTCAGGGACTCTCTCTGTCCACTCGTGTCTCTATCCACATATAATGTACTCTTTTTCCTCTTAATAAATATTCCACATGCTTCACTACTTTCTGACTTCATTGGAAATTCTTTTCTGCAAAGCTGAAGGGCTGGGGCCCTTGTCACTGACCACTGGCCTAGTGGCTAGGATTTGGGGCTCTTACCACAGCGACCTGGCCTCAATCTCTGGTTAAGGAACTGAAGCCCCACTTCAAGCTGCTGCAGACTCAGGCTCCCTGAGATTAGCTCCATACTTCTGTCACTTTAAGCAACCTGGGCACAAAACCACCATGTGGAAGGTCGGTTTTTTCAAGAAATGTGGCATATATTCCAAAGAAGCAACCAAAAAATCAACCCCACTTAAGCTGGAGATTACCAAGTTAATTTAAAACACTAGCTTTGCTTTCTGCAATGTTGAACTTCAGTCAAAATTCAATCACACTAGCCAACCTTGGAGGAATAAAAAGAAAATTCCATTTTCAGAGGTACCTAATCTTTTCAAATGTGCCAAACACAACACAAACACAATAACTTTGTGTTTACCCATGTCTCCTGAGGCTCCGCACTGCAGGCAGAATCATTGCCATTGAGCCACCAGGAAGCACAAAACCTACCTACTAGAAAATATATTTGACTGCAAATATGATCCACACAGGGAATAATCTGAATTTCATCAAGGAAGCTGTAAGCACCAAATGATGGAGACAAAAGTGAATCCAAGTTTCATATGGGGCTAAGGGCAAAAAGACAGTTCTGAATTGTCATTTTGGAAGACACTCACATCTCTTACAATTCAAATGTAATTTTCCCCAAAGTTAGCTCCAAAATTTGTTAATTCGTTTGGCTTTGCTTTCTCAAACAAAATTACACATAGGCTGAAGACTCAAGATGTGCTCCCTGCTATTGCATCTCCATTTTTCCCCTTTTTATAAAGCCTGATCTCCATTAAGTTAGTAAGTTATATCTGAAAGCATCTACCTGGCCTTTCTTTAAACACCTACAGCTATAAATTAATGTGGGAAGGATCTGGAGGTTGATCTGCAGTCCACTCCTCCTTACAAATTAGGAATTGGAGAGGAATGGTCTCTCTTTATCAAAAGATTACAGGAGACTTATTTTCCATCAATTCCCTCCTTTCACCTAGCTCCTTTGTAGCTGCAGCCAGAAAATTCTCCCTTTGGTCTCTTAGGTATCACCTTCAAACTCCCCCACCCACCTCTCTCCCATGGAGACTATCAGCCTCTGCAACAACTTTGCAAAACTGCCCTAGTCTTCTTATCCTCTGCTCAAAAGCCTCTAATTCACTCAGAATAAAATTCAAGGTTCTGCATCATCCAGCCAGCCTGTCACCTCCTTAAACTTCCAGCCTCATCTCCTATCCTCCCCTCACTCCCTGCTCAGACATTTACACTCATTTCCTGCCTGGAATGCTTCCTCTTGAGGGGCTTTCTCAAAAGTTATTTTCCCTTAATCCTTCACCCTACGGTCTGGAGTGTGTAAGTAACCTGACAAGACTTCAGTACACACTCGTGAACGAAGGAAAGTCATAACAGATGTCTGCTGAGCACCTAGTCCGGGCCAAGTCTGTTAACGTGAAAGTGTTACTCGCTCGGTTGTGTCCTGCTCTTTGCGACCCCGTGGTCTGTAGCCCCTCCAGGCTCCTCTGTGCATGGGATTCTCCAGGCAAGAATACTGGAAGGTGTTGCCGTGCCCTCCTCCTGGGGATCTCCCCGATCCAGGGATCCAACCTGGGTCTCCCACACTACTGGGCAGATTCTTTACCGTCTGAGCCACCAGGGAGGTCAAGACAACTAAGACACTATCCCTGACTTAAGTGCACCAGACGGATTACTGCACACGAAACAGGACTGCAAATCACGGCCAACGGCAAGTCACAGAACGTGTCAAAAATTCAGAGGAAGAGGCCTCGGCTTCGACCCTCTGGGAACCAATCCAGCTTCCCTCCCTCGCGCAGTTCTCCAGGGACCACGCCCAGAAAGTCTCTTCTAAGTCCCAACAGAAGGACCGGGCCCCTCGCCCTCCCCAAGCGTGAGCGTTTACTCGTCCAGCGGCGCGACTTCCGGCATTTCACGCAGGACACAAGATTTAATGAAACAAATTTTAAAACCTCCGCTCTTCAACGTCCACCCCCTGTCTTCTGCCTCGCTGGTCAGTCCCCACGGTGACCCAAGAACCCAATTCCCGCTCTGACCAACTGGCAGTCACTACCGAGAACGCTCTACTTCCGCGATCCTCACCTGCTCCCGGCGTCCCCTTCGACTCCTCCTCGCTGCGCTTGCGCAAGGAAACCCCCGCGGGTTCAAGCGAGGTTGGCAGAGAGTTTGGCAGCTTGGGGGCAGCTTGGGGCGGTTGGGCACGCCCCCATCGTACATCTAGCTTCTGATTGGCTGTCTCTCCTGGTCCGAGCACTGGTGGAGAGGCCTAAGGTTGCGCTTCTAAAATCGCTGCCAGTTGAGTCTCTTGTGCTGCTGCTACCTTCTCTTCGCCGCCTCCGCGGGCTTCCTGGAATCTTTGCAACACCGCCGGCATGTCTCAGGTAATACGCGTGCCCAGCCTTGGCTGCGAAGGTGCCACGAGGCGGGAAGCTGGTGCGGGGTTATCCCGCAGACACAACCCCGCAGGGTCTTTCCCTTCCGTGCTCTGCTGTTATTTCTGGACCCTTGCCCAGCCCAGACTGAACAGAATCCTGTAAGCGGAACTTTCAGGTTTTGGGCTCCTAACATCTTTACTGAGTCCGCAACGGCTGGCAAGTTGCCCATAGGGAAGACTTCGTTCGCAGTGAAGCAGGAATTGAGGTCGGAGGCTAGCGTCCAACATGGACAGATGGGATGTAATGGTTTTTATAGATTGAAAGACTAAGGGGACGGAGTGCCCCATCCGGAAGGACACGGCAGGAGTAGGGGTGCCATATAGAGTGGAGAAGCCAGGAGGCCGCGGTTGAGAGCTTGGAGGTCAGGGGAAGCAGGGGCCGAGTGTCCAGCGCGAGGCCAGGGGAGGGTCACAGCCTGAGGAGGGGTGACCTCTTCTTTGACTGTAGACGATTTTCCGGGACCTAGCAGTGAGGGGGCGGGGGGTGGTGATCTTTGGCCCCTCCCCCGTCTTCAGTACGGACACCGGAACAGGGATCGGCGCCGGATCCCCTGGCCTCAGAGGGAGGGGACCAGCGGGCTCTGGCCGCTGACACCGCTGCGCTCATGCAGTTTTCTCCGCAGTTTCAGTCACCCAGTGCCAGCCCTATCGCAAGTCAGGGCTATCCTGAGACCTCTGTCTGGCCAGCCAGTTGGCCGTGCTGCTTTTTCTGTGAAGTGTGTGTCCACTGCAGCCAGTCTCAGCCTGCCTCCTTCACCACTGTTTCCAGCTCGTGATACCTGGTTTAGTGAGAGCCCCGTACATAGTTGTCCAAGTGAGTGAAGGGATGTGCTTACCCTCCTGGTTTTGCTGAATCTCTCTAGCTGCCCTGTTGAGATGAGGAAGACTGCTTTTCCTCACCAGCAGGGCAAGAGAGTGCTTCCTTTCCAACCCCTCCATCCTAATTACCGAACTCGTCAGGCCTCTTCTCTCACTCATATTTAGGCTGAGTTTGACAAAGCTGCTGAGGAAGTTAAGCATCTTAAGACCAAGCCAGCAGATGAGGAGATGCTGTTCATCTACAGCCACTACAAACAAGCAACTGTGGGTGACATAAATACAGGTATGTTGAGGTGGAGTTGGGAGGGCCCAGATTCATCAAAGTAGGCTTGGCAGCCTTGGTTGGTGCTGAAACTGTTAATCTCTGGGAACCTCATTCTCAAAACCACCCACAGCCCTACTCTTAAGGTGGTTCCTGGGGTTTAAACTGGGAGAGGTTGCCCAAAGATCATGTTCCTGAATGGGGTTTACAGACCCTGCACTGTTCTTGGTTTCTTGGTGGCTCAGATAGCAGAATTCAAATCCCAGTTTGAGGACTTGTCTCGTTATCACCAGCATTTTCCATCTGTTTGGGAGGAACAAAGATCCCAGCTTTGAAGAGCCTTGCTCCAAGCTCTCAGCTAGTAGTAATTTTGTTGAACCACACTATTTCCACCCCAGTCGGACAGGATCAAAGTCGGAGAGCTTGGCAGCTGGGCCAAGCCCAATGTCAGCTCCTACGGCCAGAGTAGCTGCTGGCTTTCTGCAGCAGGTCAGAAGCATTTTTGCTGACAGCAATTCCACCATTTGTTCCCTGTCAAAAAATCTAGGTACAGATTTGAAGCCTTAGTTTGGACCACCATATTCTAGAATGTCTTTTCTCCCTTGGACAGTTTTCATTCTGCCCCTAAGTTCTTCAAACTCCAGAGTATATGGCAATAGCATGATGCATTGTACACAGGGACTCAGAGATGGTGGCCACAGAAGCATAGAGGAGGTCACCCCTCGCTCCTGTTTAGGAGGGTGAGCATAGCCCCTAATTCCATTGCAGTTAGGGTAGAGGGTAGAGCAGGTGGGCTGGCTGCTTAAGGATCCTGGGCAGTGCCAAATCAAACATCACAGGGAGTGGGACTTCCCTGATGGTCCAGTGGCTAAGATTCCATACTCCCACTGCAGGGGGCCCAGGTTCTATCCCTGGTCAGGGAACTAGATCCCCTGGTCGGGGAACAGTTAAAGATCCTATATGCAACAACTAAGACCCAGCACAGCCAAATAAATAAAATATTTTAAAATAAAAATCACAGGGAGGGCTTAGTTAAGAAAGGTCTTGTGGTGAAGGTGAGTTTTACCCTGGGTTTATAAACTCTGCCTCTTCCCAGGGAGGCAGGGGAAATGAAGTAGGGGTGACCAGAGTGACTGAGACACTTTTCTGACAAACGTGATTGTCACAGAGACTGTCCTCTGCCCTGCTTTCGCATTAGTGTAGGTAGACTGGCTTGGGATTCTTATCACTTCCTTATCAGCTCCCTCTAGGGCTGTTCGGTCCAATACAGCAGCCACTAGGCACATGCAGCTATCTAAATTTAAACTGAGAATAGTTAAAATGAAATAAAGTCAACAGTTAACTCCCCAGTCACACTTCAGGTGCTCAGCTGCCACCAGTGGCAGGTGGCCCCTGAGTTTGACAGTGTAAATGTTGTATCACCTTTCCATCATCATGAGAGGGCTATTGGGATGTGCCAATCTCAGATCCTGATGATTCTGGGGCACGGTTTCCCTCAGGTGTCCCTGGGAATGCTTCCCAGCAAGCACTTCGGGGGAGACTTTTATGTTTCTCAGACACTGTGGTCCTGGTGCGGGCACTGCGATTGCTCCCCTGGGCTTTCTTCTTAGCATGGCAGTGAACTAGGTCAGCAGGGAGGTGTAAGTGTGTTCCCCAAGTGCAACTGATAACATGTCTACAGGTATAAAACCATGGTGTACCTTAAAGGAAGCTTGCCTTCGGGGTGAGGGGGGTGGAATAAAATTCCCATAAAACAATAAGAAATAGACTAACAATTTGATAGCAAAATGGGGCAAGGATATGAACAGACAGTTCACAGAAAAGGACACCTACAAAACTGATAACAATAACATGGGAGAGAGACCTTGGGTGGGAAGAGTGGAAGGAAACTTTATAGTAATCCCTTTGTGGTGGTTGAATTTTAAGCCAGGTGAATGGATTGTGGTACTTGTTTAAAAAAAATAAAGTATGGTTTTTAAAAGAAATTTTGGAGTTAATTTATAAGAAAGGGGCTATCTGGTAATGAAAACGGTTTTCCTCCTATTTTCTCTAGATTTTAAGTTTGAATTTCTGTACATGTAAGTTTCTGAAGGCAGAACCCACTATACTAGACCCATTTAACTCCACAGCAGAGCCTGGAAAAAGAAGATAAAATATGGCTATCATGGCAAGAAAATGGATAACGTTCCCCATTAGAACTTGCAGCAGGTCTAATGTCTTTCCTTCCCTTGTTTAAGAACGTCCTGGAATGTTGGACTTCAAAGGCAAGGCCAAGTGGGATGCCTGGAATGAGCTGAAAGGTAATTGTTTTAATACGCTTCCCTCATTTGGGAACCCCAGTCATGAAATACTGTTAAGGAGTGTAAGGGGTAAGGACAGAGAACAGAATTGATGAGGCACGTGCTGGGAACCAGTTTGACCTAGACCAGAATGGAAAAAAAAAAACAAAACTAGACCACTTATGATACCATGTGTGCCATTTCCAAAAACACCATCTCTGAGTCATAATATCATCTGGAGAGTGGAGGGGCAGGGGACCAGGCCACTGACAAACAGACTGGGAGGTGATGAGTTGCCTTGGGCTTTATGATATTCAGAATAGGGATGGTTTCCTGTCCACACCTTCCCTTCCCTCACAAGGCCAGCCAGTGACCCCCTGGCCCAAGTAGCACTCCCTAGTTCCCTTCCAGCCAGAAAGGCACCTAAAAACAGAAATGAATTAATGCATGGCAGGCTGCTGGCACATCATAGCTTCGGTGAATGGAGCTATTATATGCTAAGAACAGAGGCCAAGAAGTATCCCGGCTGTGACTTAATCACATGCCACCTGCGGCAGCAAGACCCAGAAGTTGGCACTGAAGTGCCTGCCAGCTTTTGTGTCCTAGCTTGCTCATTTCTGAATAAGCCCTCTGTCTTCCTGCAAATGAGAAACCCTTGAATTCAGAAGGGGCCAGAATACAATAAATACACTCCTAGGATCTGCAAGTAAGTGAAACAGGAATGCCCCTCTGACTGTCCATTCCCATTGGGCATTTCCATACCATTCTGAGGCCCCATGTACTCACCCTTGCTCCAGAACACACACTAATTCCCACTGAGTATCTCTCCTTCAGCATAGAATCCAGGACACCAGGCATCACTATCTCTGAGGGATATCTCCAGTGTCCTCTGTCTTCCCCTCCAAGGGCCAGCTGCTTGTCTTCAGAGTTCCCAAAGCTGCTCTCTGGGGAGAAGAGGGTATCTGGCTTTGTTTCTTCCCTGGCAGCTTAACAGCTCTGAGAGATAAGAGCCCAACAGAGAAATACTTGATAGATCAAAGCCAATCGTGAAAGTCAGTGGGACACAACAGTGGGATACTCACCTGGCCAGCAAGCCAGTGACAGGCCTCAGGCTGCTGCACACACATTATGAGCTCAGTGCTTTATGGAGCCTTCCCTGTGGGCCAAGCTCCTTAAGGACTTCAAAAGTCACATCCTGGCCAGGTCTGTGAGGTGTAGGTAGTGGAACCCCCATCCCCATCACAGATGAGAAACAGCCTCGCAGCATTAACCTGGGGCTCTAAAGTTTGCTGCCTTTCTACAGTACTGCCTCTCTGACAAATAATCTTGTTGATACCTTGCAGGGACTTCTAAAGAAGATGCCATGAAAGCTTACATTGACAAAGTAGAAGAACTAAAGAAAAAATATGGAATATAAGAGACTGAGTTTGGCTGCCAGCCATTCATTTCACCTAAACTGATTTAATGCCTTGTTTTTCTAATACTGGGGATGAAGTTCATAAATAACTAGCTAAGCCAGAAGCTCAAGACAGCCCAGGATATGACTAACAGATTAGGAGCTGAAACGGTTACTAATCCTTGCTGAGTAATTTTTATCAGTAGATGAATTAAAAGTATCTTTGTTACTTTACTTCGATAACTTGGGTTCTTGAAATAATGTCCTCTATTCCAATCTCTCTTCCTCACTTTTTCCAAAGATTTCATCTAGAAGTGTTTGAACTTACCTATCTCCCCCTGTACACTTTGTTGGAGGGTGAGCAGGCGCACCCACCTGTTCAGACCTGGCCTGTGTTCACCTTGGTGCAGAGGAGTTATTATAGCAGTGGCCTTCCCTGTCTCCATCTTCCCCAGCTTCAACTACACCAGTCAGGTGGGCTGAAACGTCAATCTGCAGGGACTGCCAACTCTCTGTCAAGAACATTGCTGGCCTCATACTCTGAGGAAGGCAGGGTTAATGAGCATTTGAGTTTTGGCTGAGGTCCAACCAGTCTGTGGTTGCAGGGTAAACAAGCAAGGAGGGAAACCCCAGTCAGGGTGAAACATGCATTTTCAGGAAGCATCCCCAGTGTCCTCTGGGGAAGCTTGGCCACATGCACCTGGGCAGGCAAAAAGCCAGTAGGGGAAGTGAGGGCTCAGCAGGGAGAACGGCAGTCAGGACCTCAGAAGGGCAAGGGGTTAAGGCTGCAAAGAAAACAGGCTGAAGCTTGACTTTGCAGGTGGTTGAATAGTAAGAATTAAAGGAGACAGCAATCAGACCCTCTGTGCCTCATGTTCCCCTTCAGTCACTTCCACAGTCCTGCAAGGGAGGCAGTCATATTTCCATTTTGCAGGTGAGGATGCTGAGGCCAAAAGGAATTAAAGAGAGGCTCTCTGAGGCCAGGCAGCTCTTAGATCTCCCCTCTAGAGCCAGTGCCCTGTTCCTAGACATAGTTCAGCCTTGCTCCAGAACAGTGAGACCTGAGCACTACAGTAACTTGCCTAAGGTCACTCAGCTGCTAAAGAAACCCAGGACCAGCATTCAGGTGCAGGTCATCTTGGTTCAGACACCTGTACCAGCCAAGGCAGCCTCAAAGGAGTGAGTAGCACTGGTGGGAAAAACAGGAGCAAGCAGGGAGGGCATCTGGTATGGCTGGATACAGCGTGCCTTCAATGTGGAAGGAGACTAGGTACTGGGAAGTTGACAACCAAGTTGAAAAGTACAGAATTTGACCATAGGTGATGGGGAGATGCAGGGGAGGCAACATGGTCAAGGCATTCAGACGGTCAGTCTGACCATCTCAGTGATTACTGAGAATAGTGTGAGTCATCCAGTTCCAGCCCAGGCTGCCTATGGAAAATGAAGCCCCACAGCTCAGATGTGCAGTGTAGGGGAGGTGATGTCCTGAGTAGCAGTGTCATTTGTGCAGCACCAGTTCCTAGGTGCTGATGTGATTAAGGGCATCTGAGGCAGGGAACCTGGCCTCCCACCTGGCTCCACTCCACCCAGGCTGCCAAGACCACCCAACTCAGGGGGCACCTCAACCCTAAGGGAGGCAGTAAGGAGCCATAGCCACCCACCTGGACCCATATTTAGATCATCTTTGCTCAGTTATTGGCTGTTTTGGGGAGTAAGCCAAAGGAAAAACAATCTTAGAGTCCAGGGTATGGCGCTTGTCTTAAATAGACCTGGCTCCAGGGTCAGGCCTAGTGTAGCCTCCAGGGGGTGTGAGAAGGTCCTGCCGTAAAGGAGGTACCACAGTGTGTAGCACTTTATCAGGAATTTCTCTCTCACCCTCCTTCAAACCAGTTTTTGTCCCTGGCAGCATCCCTTGCAGTATCTATCAGTCAGGGACCTACCCCAAGAGCCTAACACTGGATATAGTGTGGGTAAGAAAATCAACTACCTGGTACCCTGCCCTATTTCTAGCTTGGAAAGGCAGCGCAGACCTGTGCTCAGACGTCATTGCCTCCTTGCCAGCCAGGATCCCAGAAGAGTGGACCTGAGCTTAGGGAAGCCCTGACAAAGAGCACAGTATGGCCCTCTGCAGTTACACTCTGCTTAGATTGTACTATGATGACTCGTATCTCTTCTCCAGTGGATGCCAATGGGAGAGACACTGGAGTGAAAAAACAGACCCAAGGCCCCTCTGCCAACCAAGGGCATGGCCTCTGATGAATGGCCATTATTTGCAAAGGACCTGCAGGGTCAGGCTCTTTGCTTCAGTTCTGAAATTTATCCACGGTGCCTTGAGGTAGGAACAGTACCTCCTTGCTGTGTTACCATGCCCATTATTCAAATGAAGAAAAGAAGGCTCAGGTGATGAGTTGATCCAAACCCAGGGCTCTCTGACCAGAAAGGCCTTGCTTGTCCACTTCTGTCACATCCCCTCTGGTCTCCACTCATTACCTGGTGACCCCTGTCTCGCCAGGCTAACATAAAGTCAAAGTCACTCAGTCATGTCCAACTCTTTGCAGCCCCCATGGACTGCAACTCACCCCCAGGCTCCTCTGTCCATGGAGTTCTTCAGGCAACAATATAGAGTGGGTCACCATGCCTTCCTCCAGGGGATCTTCCCGACCCAGGAATTGAACCCAGGTCTCCTACATTGCAGGTGATTGACAGACTTACATGTGAATCCCACTCCAGCCTCTCTCAGGTGCTGAATCACCTATCTTCTTTGAGCCACACTTTCTTCCATCTGGAAAATGAGCCTATAAAATGGGGAAAGTGCTTGGCACAATGCCCAGCAAATAGTGACTGCTAGCAGCTTGGAGGCCTTCCCTAGCCAGCATCCTCACCCTCAGTACTTCCCTGCCCAACTGTTTGGACAAGCCTTGGTCTGAGGGCACAAGCTGCGGCTCCCCACTTTGTTGCTCTTTAGTTGCTGTTGTCCAACTCTTTGCAACCCCACGGACTACAGCCCCTGTCCATGGGATTCTCCAGACAAGAATACTGGAGTGAGTTGCTATTTCCTTTTCCAGGGGATCTGCCCAACCCAGGGAATGAACCCAGGTCTCCTGCATTGGCAGGCAGATTCTTTACCACTGAGCCACCTGGGAAGCACCCCCTCCTTAGTAGTGCTTCAATAATAAGGTTGGCAGGGATGGGGGGGCGGTCACCATGTTTCCCCTACACTAAAGTAGTTCCAAGATCCAAAAGCCTGGGAACTGCTGCTAGAAACCAGGCATCTTAGGGGACACAGAAAGGCCCCTGGATTGCAACTGGACAAGCACTTCTCAAGTTACATAGACATAGGGCAAGTTGTGTCACCTCTGTAACCCTCAGCTTCTTCATCAGTAAAATGGGGTCCAGTACAGAAAAGAAGGAGAGCAGAACAGGGGAATGAGAAGGCCCCAAGGGTTCCTGGCTTGCAGGAATCAGGCTGGAAAGTTTTGAGGGGGCAGTTTAAGCAGCATAAAGGTGTGTAAAGTAAAATTATAGGTATTCAGAGTTGAGGATGAACCAAAAGAAATAACCAGCGGAGGCAAGCTTTAAGGAGCTGAGGCTTTGGACTGGCTCAGGGCAGGACAATGCCTCTGCCCTCAGCAGCTCCCAGGAAAGAAAGGGGCAGAATGGTTCTTCCCTTTTATTTATTTGTGTGACCACACACAACCTGTCTTTTGAAAGGACTTGGGGTAGCTAAGAACAGACCCCCCAAATGAGCAAAGCCCCACCAGGATCCTAGGGTTTAAAGATCAGTCAGATGCCCTCCTTGTTCTGAAAGAGCCATAAACCAGGAAGTGCACCAGAAGGGCTCAGGAATGCCCTCTGTGCACACCTCCAAGCAGAGAATCCCCCTTGCTTCACAACACCCTCCTGCCTTGGATACAACTCGATCCTTGGAGGACCAGGAATTAGTCGACCTACACCTTTTTTGTTTTATGATTTTTTGATAAGTATCCTTGCTCGGGAATGAACGAACTAATATAAGTCTAGCCTGCAAACATTTAGATACCCCTACAAAGCCTTTCCAGAGTAATCAGTGAGATATCAAAGACAGTAAAGGACTCTGCACTTGGTGGGGGGGGTAATCTCAAGTAGCTTCAGTGTGTAACTTTTGGGGCTTCCAAATACTCTGCTAGAGTGGGGTAGATGGTGTACCCTCAGGATATAGGTCCAAGTCCTAAGCACCACCACCCCCAAATACACACACCGCACCTCAGGATGTGACCTATTTGGAAAGAGGATCTTTGCAGTTGCAATTGAGATAAGGATCTCAAGACAAGATCATTAAGGTTGGGCCCTAATCCAATAACTGTTGTTCTTATAAGATGAAAGAAAGTGAAATTTGAGACACAGATATGCACAGAGAGAAAGACAATGTAAACATGGGGGCAGAGACTGGAATTAGGCAAGGAATGCCCAGGGCTACCAGCAACCCCAGAAGTTAAGAGAGAGGCATGGGACAGAGCTTCTCTAGGTCTCCAGAAGGAACCAGGCCTGCCGACACCCTGAATCTGGATTTCTAGCATCTAGAGCTGTGGTAAAATAAATCTCTGTTGTTTTACACTATCCAGCTTATGTGATTTGTCAGAGGAGCCCCAGGAAACTAATATGCCTGCTAATAATCCTCATATGGCTGTCTGTGGGCTGGTCTTGTCCACCAGCGGCCCTTCTTCAGAAGACCCTCAAGGTCTTTGTCAAGTACAAATGAGACACCATTACCCAGAGGGCTCTCTAACGAATACCTGATTGGGCTCACCTCAGTTAAAAATCCAGAGAAGGCAATGGCACCCCACTCCGGTACTCTTGCCTGGAAAATCCCATGGATGGAGGAGCCTGGTAGGCTGCAGTCCATGGGGTAGCTAAGAGTCAAACACGACTGAGCGACTTCAACTTTCACTTTCATGCATAGGAGAAGGAAATGGCAACCCACTCCACTGTTCTTGCCTGGAGAATCCCAGGGATGGAGGAGTCTGGTGGGCTGCCGTCTATGGGGTCGCACAGAGTTGGACACGACTGAAGCGACTTAGCAGCAGTAGCAGTTAAAAATCACCAGCCTTAAGGTATGGGAGTTAGCACAGTTTTGGTGGAAATCATGAAAAAGCCAAAGCTCAGGTTTCTGCTAAGGTGACCATACTTAGAAATCACCCATGGGCACCAGGGCATGAGACTTACAAAAGAGAGTGGAGACTGCAAAGTGGGAGGGTGTTGGAAAGAATGATTACCTCAGCCATTCACACAGCTTTGCCTAAGTGTGGCCCTGAGGGACACTGTTCACCAGAAGATATGTAGTGGTGGAAATAGCGTGGGCTTCCCAGATCGATTTAAATTTGAACCACAAAGTGGCTACTTTTGCTCTTTCTGACCTTGAGCCAGCTTATTTTCTCTGAGCCTTGGATTTTTTTTTTTTTTTTTTTTTGTCTATAACATAGGGATAATCTCTATGGTGCAGAATTGAGTGGAGATTTTAATAAATGCCTAACACAAAAAAAGAAAAATGAATACATGCTTATCAACAAAAGCATTTAGGATGCCTAAAGAATGAATTCATCTATTTAGAATTTTAAAATTTGAGAGGTTCTGGTTGAGATAGCCCAGACTCTTCCCTGATCTTAAATTGTATCTTTTGTGCTCGTGTGTGCTTGGACCGGCATCCCTGCTTTTGAGGAATGACGCCTCCTCCCCTATTCCAGGGCAATTAGTCCACCAGAGTCCTGGAGTATAAGAGGGGTCATTTTTCCTGAAGGTCCCAGCATGAAAATCCTAGGGAAGAAATGTCTGGGTCACTTGACTGTCTTTGAACCAACTTCATGGCCAGGGGCATAGAACACCTTAAAGTGGCCAGGCCTTATTGGAAAGGTCTCCCATCCTCCACAATCTCTAACTGTAGGGACTTTATAAGAGAGAGCTGCTTGCTGCCATCTTTCCCAGAAGCACGGAAGAAGCTGTTTGGCATAGCAAAGAATGATTTCGGTAAAATCTCTTACCTGAGATTCTATTTGGATACCAGAAGAAAAAAGATATCTGTTGCTATAAAAGTCACCCCCAAGGTTAGTGACTTAACAATGATTTCATTATCATTCTCACGGTTCTGGACTTAACTAGGCTCAGCTGAGTGGCTCTTGTTCAGTCAGGATGGCTCATATGGTTGAGGCTAGATGATGGTGGGGATAGGGGTCACCTCAGAGCTTCCTCACTCGCATGTCTAGTGGTTAATGCTGGCTGTTAGCCAGGACACCGACCCACAATTCTCCACATGGCTTGGACTTCCTCACAGCATGGTGGCTGAGTTCCCAGAGTGAGTGTCCCAAGAGACTCAGAGTGAATCCGTACTGCCTTTTATAACCTAGCCTGGAAAGTCACATGGCATGACCTCTACCATAGTCACAAGCCTACCCAAATTCAAGGAGAAAGAACATGGACCCCATTCTTGATGGAAAGTCTCATGATCACAATGTAGGAAAGGCTGGTGAGATGGGAGACACTGTTGCTGCTCTTTTGGGAAAATATTAGTATAACCTGCCAGAGATTTATGACCATATAGCATGTGGCCACCATCAAACTGTCCTTTCCAGATAACTGAACCCCTACACTCCCATTCTGCTTCAGCTGGCTTAACATAGGTTTCTGTCACTTCCTGGTTACAACACTATATCAATATCTCACAGGGCTACTCTAAGGATTAGATGATTGCTAATGCTTGCAAAACACACAGCACAGTGCAAACTGTAGGAGCTCCATAATCAGAAGTTCCCTTACCCCTGCTCCTTTCCTTCCAATAACTCATTTCCCCTGTGGTTAGTGAGAATCCGCAACTAATGCCATCTATGTTGCAAAACAGCAGTAGCAGCAACCTTTATCATCATGGACAGTTCATACCCTATGCTTACAAGTACACTCAGGAAATTTGTAGTACATGGCTCCAGCCCAGTACAGACAGAGCTCTGCTCTTAAGCACCAATCTTTGTTCCTTCTACTTACCAACTCAACATTTACATCAATATGATCCAAAAGTGGGACCGGCACTGACTTTATATTATAAACAAAAGATTTTGCAAATTGATTAAGTTTTTAAACAAGTCTTTTAAGATACAGTTTTTTTTACAACATATCCCAAATCCTTTTGCAGATATCGCTCTCATATCCCAGTCCCAGACTGTGCAGCATTAAAAAAAATTTTTTTTTCTGGACATCCCTGGTGGCATAGTGGACAGGAGTCTGCCTGCCAATCCAGGAGGCACAGGTTTAATCCATGGTCCAGGAGGATTTCATATGCTCGGAGCAACTAAGCCCGTGCTCCACAACTACTTAGCCCACATGCTGCAACTGCTGAAGTCCGAGCTTCCCAGAGCCTATGCTCTACAACAAGAGAAGCCACCGCGTTAAGCCGGCGCACCACAATCGCGAGTAGCCCCCGCTCTCAGAAACCAGAGAGAGCCCATGCAAAGCAGTGAAGACCCAGCACAGCCAAAAATGAAATAAATACTAAAAAATTAAACAAATTCTTTTCTGATTTGAAAAACAATGTGCATGCATTGCAGAAAACTTGGGAAATGCCAGAAATGTGAAAAAGAGAACAACTCTGAGAGTCTTATAGCATATAATGGGAATCACATTGTATATGAAATTCTGTAACCTGATTCTCTTTTCCTAAAATCATTTCATGAAAAATGTCTGCATAATAGTTGCATCACTTTGTTGGACTATAATTAGTACCCTGATAGACAATATCTACTTTTTGCTATTATTATGATAATTTGTTAAACATCTTTATATACAGATCTTTGAAAACATTTTGATTTTCACTTAGAATGTAATTTATTGATTCAAAATTTATCATCTTTTATACATATTTTTAAATCATTTCCATGAAAAGTTCTTACTGCTAATGTACAATAGTGCCTTTTCACTATCACCTCCTTGCCAGCATTGAATATTATCACTTAAAATTTCTTTTGTTTTTACAATCTGGCAGGTAAAAAGTGGTGTCTTGCAGTTTGAAACTCCCTTGAAAGTAAGAGTGTTTGAGGGCTGTCTTTTCCAGGTTCTTTAGTAACCTCTGCTCCTACAGATTCTTTCTCCCTCTCTCTCTCTCTCAACCTCCCAGCCATCTTTCACCATCTTGCACAGTTTCTGCTCATTTATTTGGAACAGACGTTTCTTTCTCAGTTTCACCTCTGCTCTCCAAAGTATTCTGCCAGGGAGCACGAGGCCAGATGTTTTCCATTAATCAAGGCCATGTATATTAAATGGTCAGCTAGGAAGCCCCTGGAGATGGCAGGAGTGCAGAGTTGGACTGCACCCAGGAAAGCGGCATGGGGCAGAGATGCCTCCCCCAGGCAGGCTGGGCAGGCTGGATGACACAGGCTGGGAGAAGAAGGCTAAGTGCCTAGCCTTTCCTGGAGTCACCGCAGGCAGTAGGTGAGGACTCAGTCCTCCTACACCAGGCCAACCAGTCAAGACACAGAAGCCTGCTCGGGAACACGAGCTCCTGGCTAGGAGGGAGGAAGCCGCTCTCCTGCATGGGCAGCCGCAGGACAGGAAGACACAGATTGAGAAAGGATCTGCAGAAACAGGTGGCTGCAGAGCAAGAGGGGCGTCTCTGGTGGCTCAGCTGGTAAAGAATCCGCCTGCAATACAGGAGACCCCAGTTTGATTCCTGGGTCGGGAAGATCCTCTGGAGAAGGGATAGGCTACCCACTCTAGTATTCTTGGGCTTCCCTAGTGACTCAGACAGTAAAGAATCGCCTGCAACGCAGGAGACTTGGGTTCAATTCCTGGGTTGGGAAGGTCCCCTGGAGGAGGGCATGGCAACCCACTCCAGTATTCTTGCCTGGAGAATCCCCTGGATCAAGGAGCCTGGCGAGTTACAGTCCATGGGGTTGCAGTCCTATGCGACTAAGCACAGCACAGCAGAGCAAGAGAAGCTAGCCTTCTTTTAGCCTCGCCGAACTTTAAAGGACTTTTCAAGGACTTTCAACTTATTTCTGCCCATTTTTAATGAAACTGAAAACATAAGGTGAAAATACTATTTTTTACAGTGAGCTCTCGAGTACTCCCTACCTAGATTTTTACCACAGCATTTTACTCTAGACATTTTATCACAGAGCTAGCTCTCCTTCCACTACTCTATCCATCAACCTGAATGATTTTTGGATGCCGTTCAAAGTAAGTTGCAGGCATTCATATGCTTCTCACTGAATATTTCAGAGTATATATTGGATTGGCCAAAAAGTTCATTCTGGTGTTTCTGTAAGATGTTATGGAATATTATTAAGTACAGTTCAACATTTGCTTACAGTTTTATTATTTCTTTGGAATAAAATTTATTTATAATAAAATGCAAAATCTTAAATATACCAACTGTAAGTTTCAACAAGTACATGTACCTGTACAACCCAGATCCCTATCTTAGGGGAAACACTGACTGAAACCACTCACCCTGGGCCAGGCACCATAGTAATCATCTGCACCAGTTACTTTTACATCAGGAGGTCCTGGTAAGGAACATGGAACTAACAAGCCACCACCAACCACAGGAGTTCGGGAAAGGTCAACCAGAGATGCCAAAAGCCCTACCAATCTCCCACAATCCTCCTTGCTGGAATCCATCTTGGCTAAGCAATGTGTATACCACAGGAAGGACCTTGAGCCAGAATGATTGATCAGAGAGAATCTGGACAGTACATCACCTAAAACCAGAGACTGCAAGCCACATGGTAGACATGTCTCCTGGGTTCATTTACCCTCCTGCTCTCCACTGGGGTGCCCCTTCACAATAGTCTCTTGCTTTGTCAGCACTGTGTTTCTTGTTAGACAATCCATTTCTGAGTGTTAGACAAGAGCTCAGTCTAGGGCCCAGGAAGGGGTCCCCCTTCCTGCAACAAAAATATAGAACACTATCATTGATCCAGAAAGTTCCTTCACGTTCCTCTCCGGTCACTGTCTGTCATCATGCTCCCAGAGGCAAACATCACTCTCATTTTTTTTCTACCATAAATTAGTTTTGCCTGTTCTACAACTTATGTGAGTGAAATCATACCTGTGTATCCTTTCTGTAAGGCTTATTTCACTTCATCTAAGTACACTTTATTATGTGAGAGGAAAGTATCAAACTATCGGGCCCACCAGCAAGTTTTCATTTGAGACGAAGGAAAACTGTTCATTACCTAGAATTTCATTTAAAACCACAATGGGAAATACCATTAAGAGAGTACGAAGATGCTTTCTAAAGTCCACTTGACTTCACATTCCAGGATGTCTGGCTCTGGGTGACTATTCACACCATCATGGTTATCTGGGTCATAAAGATCTTTTTTGTATAGTTCTTCTGTGTATTTTTGCCATCTCTTATGCTTCTGTTAGGTCCATACTATTTCTGTCCTTTATTGAGCTTATTTTTGCATGAAATGTTCCTTTGGTATCACTAATTTTCTTGAAGCGATCTCTAGTCTTTCCCATTCTATTGTTTTCCTCTATTTCTTTGCATTGATCGCTGAGGAAGGCTTTCTTATCTTTCCTTGCTATTCTTTGGAGCTCTGCATTCAGATGGATATATCTTTCCTTTTCTCCTTTGCCTCTAGGTTCTCTACTTTTCTCAGTTATTTGTAAGGCCTCTTCAGACATCCATTTTACCTTTTTGCATTTCTTTTTCTTGGGGATGGTCTTGATCACTGCCTCCTGTACAATGTCACAAACCTCCGCCCTAGTTCTTCAAGCACTCTGTCTATAAGATCTAATCCCTTGAATCTATTTGTCACTTCCACTGTATAATCATAAGGGATTTGATTTAGGTCATACCTGAATGGTTTAGAGGTTTTCCCTAGTTTTCTCAATTTAAGTCTGAATTTTGCAATAAAGAATTAATGATCTGAGCCACAGTCAGCTCCCATTCTTATTTTTGCTGAATGTATAGAGCTTTTCCATCTTTGGCTGCAAAGAATATAATCAATCTGATTTCGGGATTGACCAACTGGTGATGTCCATGCGTAAAATCTTCTCTTGTGTTGTTGGAAGAAGGTGTTTGCTATGGCCAGTGCATTCTCTTGGCAAAACTCTGTTAGCCTTTGCCCTGCTTCATTTTGTACTCCAAGGCCAAATTTGCCTGTTGGTATTTGACTAGACAAATATACCTGACGAATATCAGTTCAGTTCAGTCACTAGGTCATGTCTGACTCTTTGTGACTCCATGAACCACAGCAGAACAGGCCTCTCTCTCCATCACCAACTCCTAGAGTCAACCTAAACCCAAATCTATTGAGTCAGTGATGCCATCCAACCATCTCATCCTCTATTGTCCCCTTCCCCTCCTGCCTTCAATCTTTCCCAGCATAGGGTTTTTTCAAATGAGTCAGCTCTTCGCATCAGGTGGCCAAAGTATTGAGTTTCAGCTTCAACATCAGTCCTTCCAATGAACACCCAGGACTGATCTCCTTTAGGATGGACTGGTTGGATCTCCTTGCAGTCCAAGGGACTCTCAAGACTCTTATCCAATACCATAGTTCAAAAGCATCAATTCTTCAGTGCTCAGCTTTCGTTATAGTCCAACTCTCACATCCATACATGACTACTGGAAAAACCACAGCCTTGACTAGATGGACCTTTGTTGACAAAGTAATGTCTCTGCTTTTTAATATGCTGTCTAGGTTGGCCATAATTTTCCTTCAAAGGAGTAAGCATCTTTTAATTTCATGGCTGCAATCACCATCTGCATCAATTTTGGAGCCCCCCAAAATAAAGCCAGCCACTGTTTCCACTGTTTCCCATCTTTTTGCCATGAAGTGATGGGACCAATGCCATGATCTTAGTTTTCTGAAAGTTGAGCTTTAAGCCAACTTTTTCACTCTCCTCTTTCATTTTCATCAAGAGACTCTTTAGTTCTTCTTAACTTTCTGTCATAAGGGTGGCATCATCTGCATATCTGAGGTTATTGAGATTTCTCCCAGCAATCTTGATTCCAGTTGTGCTTCCTCCAGTACAGCGTTTCTCATGATGAACTCTGCATATAAGTTAAATAAGCAGGGTGACAATATACAGCCTTGACATACTCCTTTTCCTATTTGGAACCAGTCTGTTGTTCCATGTCCAGTTCTAACTGTTGCTTCCTGATCTGCATACAGGTTTCTCAAGAGGCAGGTCAGGTGGTCTGGTATTCCCATCTCCTTCAGAATTTTCCACAGTTTATTGTGATCCACACAGTCAAAGGCTTTGGCATAGTCAATAAAGCAGAAATAGATGTTTTTCTGGAACTCTCTTGCTTTTTCGATGATCCAGCAGATGTTGGCAATTTGATCTCTGGTTCCTCTGCCTTTTCTAAAACCAGCTTGAACATCTGGAAGTTCACAGTTCACAAACTGCTGAAGCCTGGCTTGGAGAATTGTGAGCATTACTTTAATGAGTGCAATTATGTGGTAGTTTGAGCATTCTTTGGCATTGCCTTTCTTTGGGATTGGAATGAAAACTGACCTTTTCCAGTCCTGTGGCCACTGCTGAGTTTTCCAAATTTGTTGACATATTGAGTGCAGCAGTTTCACAGCATCATCTTTTAGGATTTGAAATAGCTCAACTGGAATTCCATCACTTCCACTAGCTTTGTTCGTAGTGATGCTTTCTAAGGCCCACTGACTTCACATTCAGGATATCCAGCTCTAGGTGAGTGTGAATGATCACACCATTGTGATTATCTGGGTCGTGAAGATCTTTTTTGTACAGTTCTTCTGTGTATTCTTGCCACCTCTTCTTAATATCTTCTGCTTCTGTTAGGTCCATACAATTTCTGTCCTTTATTGAGCCCATCTTTGCATGAAATGTTCCTTTGGTATCACTAATTTTCTTGAAGAGATCTCTAGTCTTTCCCATTCTATTGTTTTCCTCTATTTCTTTGCATTGATCACTGAGGAAGGCTTTCTTATCTCTCCTTGCTATTCTTTGGAACTCTGCATTCAAATGGGTATCTTTCCTTTTCCCCTTTGCTTTTCACTTCTCTTCTTTTCACAGCCATTTGTAAGGCCTCCTCATAGAGCCATTTTGCTTTTTTGCATTTCTTTTTCTTGGGGATGGTCTTGATCCCTGTCTCCTGTATAATGTCAAAAACCTCCATCCATAGTTCATCAGACACTCTGTCTATCAGATCTAGGCCCTTAAATCTATTTCTTACTTCCACTGTATAGTCATAAGGGATTTGATTTAGGTCATACCTGAATGGTCTAGTGGTTTTCCCCACTTTCTTCAAGTTAAGTCTGAATTAGGCAATAAGGAGTTCATGATCTGAGCCACAGTCAGCTCCCGGTCTTGTTTTTGCTGACTGTATAGAGCTTCTCCATCTTTGGCTGCAAAGAATATAATCAATCTGATTTCAGTGTTGACTATCTGGTGATGTCCATGTATAGAGTCTTCTCTTGTGTTGTTGGAAGAGGGTGTTTGCTATGACCAGTGTGTTCTGTTGGCAGCACTCTATTAGCCTTTGCCCTGCTTCATTCTGTACTCCAAGGCCAAATTTGCGTGTTACTCCAGGTGTTTCTGACTTCCTACTTTTGCATTCCAGTCCCCTATAATGAAAAGGACATCTTTTGGGGGTGTTAGTTCTGGAAGGTCTTGTAGGTCTTCATAGAACCATTCAACTTCAATTTTTTCAGCATTACTGGTCAGGCCATAGACTTGGATTACTGTGATATTGAATGGTTTGCCTTGGAAACGAACAAAGATCATTGTGTCGTTTTTGAAATTGTACTGCATTATGGACTCTTTTGTTGACCATGATGGCTACTCCATTTCTTCTGAGGGATTCTTGACCACAGTAGTAGATATAATGGTCATCTGAGTTAAATTCACCCATTCCAGTCCATTTTAGTTCACTGATTCCTAGAATGTCAATGTTCACTCTTGCCATATCCTGTTTGACCACTTCCAATTTGCCTTGATTCATGGACCTAACATTCCAGGTTCCTATGCAATACTGCTCTTTACAGCATCGGACCTTGCTTCCATCACCAGTCCCATCCACAACTGGGCGTTGTTTTTGCTTTGGCTCCATCCCTTCATTCTTTCTGGAGTTATTTCTCCACTGATCTCCAGTAGCATATTGGGCACCTATTGACCTGGGGCATTCATCTTTCAGTGTCCTATCTTTTTGCCTTTTCATACTGTTCATGGGGTTCTCAAGGCAAGAATAATAAAGTGGTTTGCCATTCCTTTCTCCAGTGGACCACATTCTGTCAGACCTCTCCACCATGACCTGTCCGTCTTGAGTGGGCCTACATGTCATGGCTCATAGTTTCATTGAGTTAGACATGGCTGTGATCCATGTGATCAGGTTGATTAGTTTTCTGTGACTGTGATTTTCATTCTGTCTGTCCTCTGACAGATAAGGATAAGAGGCTAATGGAAGCTTCCTGATGGGAGATATTTTCGTATCTGTTCTAAAAAGTACTTTAAACACTAATAAGAATGCCCAATGGGCATCAAGATGAAATGCAATCAGCTACCATCTCATGCAAATTAACTACATTTAGTAAATATTAATATGTATCCTCTTAAAGCATATATTAGTATATGATACAAAACAAAGTAAAAAATACTGTATTATTAGATTAATATTTTAAATAAAATCATTATTTGAAATCTAGATAAATGGTATAGATGATCTTATTTGCAAAGTAGAAATAGAGACACAGATGTAGAGAAGAAATATATGGACACTAAGGGGGTGAATGGGGTGGGATGAATTGTGAGATTGGGATTGACATATATACACCGCATGCATGCGAAGTTGCTTCAGTAATGTCTGATTCTCTGCAACCCTATGGACTGTAGCCCATCAGGCTCCTCTGTCCATGGGATTCTCCAGGCAAGAATACTGGAGTGGGTTGCCATGCCCTCCTCCAGGGGACCTTCCCGACCCAGGTATCGAACCCACATCTCTTGTGTCTGCACTGCAGGCAATTCTTTACCACTAGTACCACCCAGGAAGCCCTAGATATATGCTACTATGTATAAAATAGATAACTAAGAAGAAGAACCTAGTGCATAGCACAGGGAACTCTACTTGGTGCCCTGTAGTAACCTAGATGGGAAGGAAATTCAAAAACAGGAGTATATAGGGCGATGCTGCTGCTAAGTTGCTTCAGTCGTGCCCGACTCTGTGCGACCCCATAGATGGCAGCCCACCAGGCTCCTCTGTCCCTGGGATTCTCCAGGCAAGAATACTGGAGTGGGTTGCAGCAGAAACTGACACAGCAGTGTACGGCAACTATACTCCAATAAAAAAAAATAAAATGATATGAAAAAATAAGATAAAATAAAGTCATATTAGGAAATATACCATGGTGAAATCAGAAGCACATTGGTAAAAGGACATTATTGTACAAATATTTGTGCAGGATTCAAGACAAGATGATACTGTAAGCCAAGTGGAAACTGTTAAGTGCTCCTTGGAAAATTCCTGATCATATATATAATGCATGCTTATTAGAAGGGCTCTCTCCTTGTTTACAGGAAGAGAATGTACCTCCTGAAATACATTAGAAGAATGAAAAGGTTTAACAAGACACAGACATACATTTTCTGATATAAAAAATAAAAAAAGGAAAAGGAAAGAAATGGGGAATGAAGAACTACATATAAAAATATCAATTCTTTTGGGAAAGGAGCTTATTAAAAAATAAAATTATAGACATTCTAATTTTCCATTTGAATAGAGATATACAAAATTAACCTAAATGCTTTCAGATATTTAAGTTATTAGGAGAAAGTTTATAATTTACAAAAGTTTCTAATTTGCAACAAAAGTGTCTAATTTACAAAAAGCAGCCATTGTCTCGGCTCTTAAATATGCTAAAGTTTTGAGTTTTACTATATTTCATCTTAAATTGTCTTAATAGGCAAGGCTAGTATTTTTTTTTTAATCACAACTGTCTTTGGATCTTCTAAAAGTGATTTGCAGTATTTTCACTATATTCTTATAAAAACTTGGTAGTGACCTGGATATTATTATTTTAACATGTCTAGTTGCATTGTAATCCTGCAAAAGATGTTTCAGTGATCTAATATTTATACATATCTAAGATGGTCACTGTGTTAAAAGAAACTGTCAAGCATGGCTAGTATTTTTTTAAATACTTTTGTAAATTATAAACTTTCTCCTAATAACTTCAATATCTGAAGGCATTTAGATTAATTTTGTATATCTCTATTTGAATGGTAAATTAGAATGTCTATAATCTTATTTTTCAATAAGCTCCTTTCCCAAGCATCTTAATCTGGAAATGAGGTTAAGAAGTATATTAAGTATATTTTAGATAATTTGCATTCCTTTAAAGTCAGGAAATTAAAGTTATAGAAAATTCTGGGTTTTGCATACTTAAAATATTAAAATAATGTAACACACTTCCTCTTTACTTTTTCAGTATTTTTTCAACTACTATTCCATTCTATCCGTATTGTCCGCACATACCAGGAATTTAGTAAACATCTTTGCACCAGTGACTGAATAGTTCAGTGCCCTATGGACAAGAGGAGGCAAACACTCTCAGTCACTAAGGAAAACAGATATTTTTATAACATTTTGAGGGCAAGTGAACAAACAGTAACGGAAGAACGGGGATAACTGTAAACTCTCCCTTCTGCCCAGGGATCCTGCGTCTCCCCAGGCCAGTCCCTAGTCCCGCTCATCCCTCTCCCGAGGCTGCGGGGTCCCCAGCACCACATCTCCCTCCACGACGACACATCTGTGCTGCTGCTGCTAAGTCGCTTCGGTCGTGTCCGACTCTGTGCGACCCCAGAGACGGCAGCCCACCAGGCTCCCTCGTCCCTGGGATTCTCCAGGCAAGAATACTGGAGTGGGTTGCCATCCCGCACAAACCACCGTGCCCATGACAGACATCTCGGCAGCAAGACCTCCGTCCCAGCTCTCGCACCGGCTCCCGCTGCACAACCAGCCCCTTCACATGATCACCTCCTCAGACGCGCGGCGTAGCCGGAAGCGCTTTGCCGCCTCGGACGCCACCACCCCAGGCACTGCCCCAGAGCCACCATGGCTGGCCCTCGGTCTTCCTGAGGGAAAAAGCCGCTCCGTTGCCAAGGACGCCGGAGAGGTGCGCATGCGCCCGTGCAGAGCCCAAGAAGGTTCTGGCGCCACCTGCCGGCCACTGAGGGCCGAGCAGGACGCTCGGGGTCAATAGTCGGAGGACATGTGCCTGCGCCCCCTCCTGGCCGGGATGCAAAGCCGTTCAATGTACTAGTGCCTCAGCCTCTCTGCTGATGAAGCTGGTGATGCCTTGCTCCGGCCATGCCTGCTTACCTGCCTGGAACATGCCTCATTCTTTGGAGCCACCGCCTGAAGAACAAGAGAGTCATCAGTCTTTTCAGTTCAGTTCAGTCGCTCAATCGTGTCCGACTCTTTGCGACCCCATGAATCACAGCACGCCAGGCCTCCCTGTCCATCACAAACTCCCGGAGTTCACTCAGACTCAAGTCCATCGAGTCAGTGATGCCATCCAGCCATCTCATCCTCTGTCGTCCCCTTCTCCTCCTGCCCCCAATCCCTCCCAGCATCAGAGTCTTTTCCAATGAGTCAACTCTTCGCATGAGGTGGCCAAAGTACTGGAGTTTCAGCTTTAGCATCATTCATTCCAAAGAACACCCAGGACTGATCTCCTTCAGAATGGACTGGTTGGATCTCCTTGTAATCCAAGGGACTCTCAAGAGTCTTCTCCAACACCACAATTCAAAAGATCAATTCTTTGGCGCTCAGCCTTCTTCACAGTCCAACTCTCACATCCATACATGACCACTGGAAAAACCATAGCCATGACTAGACGGACCTTTGTTGGCAAAGTAACGTCTCTGCTTTTGAATATGCTATCTAGGTTGGACATAACTTTCCTTCCAAGGAGTAAGCGTCTTTTAATTTCATGGCTGCATTCACCATCTGCAGTGATTTTGGAGCCCAGAAAAATAAAGTCTGCCACTGTTTCCACTGTTTCCCCAACTATTTGCCATGAAGTGGTGGGACTGGATGCCATGATCTTCGTTTTCTGAATGTTGAGCTTTAAGCCCACTTTTTCACTCTCCACTTTCACTTTCATCAAGAGGCTTTTTAGTTCCTCTTCACTTTCTGCCATAAGGGTGGTGGCATCTGCATATCTGAGGTTATTGAGATTTCTCCCAGCAATCTTGATTCCAGCTTGTGTTTCTTCCAGCCCAGCGTTTCTCATGATGTACTCTGCATATAAGTTAAATAAGCAGGGTGACAATATACAGCCTTGACAAACTCCTTTTCCTATTTGGAACCAGTCTGTTGTTCCATGTCCAGTTCTAACTGTTGCTTCCTGACCTGCATTCAAATTTCTCAAGAGGTAGGTCAGGTGGTCTGGTATTCCCATCTGTTTCAGAATTTTCCACAGTTTATTGTGATCCACACAGTCAAAGGCTTTGGCATAGTCAATAAAGTAGAAATAGATGTTTTTCTGGAACTCTCTTGCTTTTTCAATGATCCAGCGGATGTTGGCAATTTGATCTCTGGTTCCTCTGCCTTTTCTAAAACCAGCTTGAACATCTGGAAGTTCACGGTTCACATATTGCTGAAGCCTGACTTGGAGAATTTTGAGCATTACTTTACTAGCATGTGAGATGAGTGCAATTGTGTGGTAGTTTGAGCATTCTTTGGCATTGCCTTTCTTTGGGATTGGAATGAAAACTGACCTTTTCCAGTCCTGTGGCCACTACTGAGTTTTCCAAATCTGCTGGCACATTGAGTGCACCACTTTCACAGCATCATCTTTCAGAATTTGAAATAGCTCAATTGGAATTCCATCACCTCCACTAGCTTTGTTCGTAGTGATGCTTTCTAAGGCCCACTTGACTTCACATTCCAGGATGTCTGGCTCTAGATGAGTGATCACACCATCATGATTATCTGGGTCCTGAAGATCTTTTTTGTACAGTTCTTCTGTGTATTCTTGCCACCTCTTCTTAATATCTTCTGCTTCTGTTAGGTCCATACCATTTCTGTCCTTTATTGAGCCCATCTTTGCATGAAATATCCCCTTGGTATCTCTCATTTTCTTGAAGAGATCTCTAGTCTTTCCCATTCTGTTGTTTTCCTCTGTTTCTTTGCATTGATCTCCAAGGAAGGCTTTCTTATCTCTTCTTGCTATTCTTTGGAACTCTGCATTCAGATGCTTTTCTCCTCTGCTTTTCACTTCTCTTCTTTTCACAGCTATTTGTAAGGCCTCCCCAGTCAGCCATTTTGCTTTTTTGCATTTCTTTTCCATGGGGATGGTCTTGATCCCTGTCTCCTGTACAATGTCAAAGTTACAGGAAAATTTGGCCTTGGAATATGGAATGAAGCAGGGCAAAGACTAATAGAGTTTTGCCAAGAAAATGCACTGGTCAAAGCAAACACCCTCTTCCAACAACACAAGAGAAGACTCTACACATGGACATCACCAGATGGTCAACCCCGAAATCAGATTGATTGTATTCTTTGCAGCCAAAGATGGAGAAGCTCTATACAGTCAACAAAAACAAGACCAGGAGCTGACTGTGGCTCAGATCATGAACTCCTTATTACCAAATTCAGACTTAAATTGAAGAAAGTAGGGAAAACCACTAGACCATTCAGGTATGACCTAAATCAAATCCCTTATGACTATACAGTGGAAGTGAGAAATAGATTTAAGGGGCTAGATCTGATAGAGTGCCTGATGAACTATGGACTGAGGTTAATGACATTGTACAGGAGACAGGGATCAAGACCATCCCCATGGAAAAGAAATCCAAAAAAGCAAAATGGCTGTCTGGGGAGGGCTTACAAATAGCTGTGAAAAGAAGAGAAGCGAAAAGAAAAGATAAAAGGAAAGATATAAACATCAGTCTTTTAGGCCACTGGAAAGTAAAACCTATTCTCTCCCTAGAAAAGAGATGCCCATTTCCACCATCACATTCTTTGCTGGATGGTCAGCCTATTAAGATACATAGTACTGCAACTCTGATTGGAATAAAATCCTCTGTGATTAACTACAATGCAGTCTTGATCATAATCACAAATAACTGAAGCAGAAGATAAAAGTGGAAAACTCTGGACTTGTCTCAATTTGGAAACTGAGAGCCAGAGATGACTCCAAGAAAGCGATAACTGTCTGAAGCACTGGGACACAGCTGTCATGCCTTGGAGCTTGCCAGGAAGGGGCTCAAACTGTGTTTTTCTCTCATTTCACAATTTCTCTCAAAATACAAAGAAATAAGGAAGAACATTATGCTCATGACCCTCTCTATTCAATTGTATTATTACGTATAAGAAAGTAATCTGCATTCATACCAGCTATAAAATATCTGGAAACAAAATAATAATCATAGATTTTAAATATGATACATCTTGGGAATTCCCTGGCTGTCCAGTGGTTAGGATTTGTCTCTTTCACTGTCGAGGGGCCAAGTTCAATCCCTGGTCAGGGAACTAAGATCCTGCCAGCCAAAAAATATATGTTTATATATAATACATCTTGAATAGCCAAAAAATAGGGTGGAAAGTGACCACCCCTCTAGGGAGCCCCCAGCTTCCTCCTTGGAGGTCTTTTCCTCCAGGTGTTTTAACTCCCACAGCAAACCCTGCTCTCAAGAAAGGAACTGGGCAGCCCACTCAGACTGGATCCAGAAGCTGTGATGCTCTGCTATGGAAAATAGACATTGGCCTGCTTCCCTCCTGCTGTGGATGGGTTACCTTATGCCAGGAGGAGGGCTGAGGCCACACGCAGCCCAAGCTGATGACCCGCCTGAGAGACCCAGAGCAAGGGGATGAAAGGTTGTTGTTGAATCACGCAAAGACGCCGGGATTCTTGGCCCCCAGAGGAGAAGAATTTAATCCGGGGCCAGAGACAAGGCTTGATCGCTCAGAACTTTTGTGTAATAAAGTTATTAAAGTATAAAGGAGATAGAGAAAGCTTCTGACATAGGCATCAGAAGGGGGCAGAAAGAGTACCCCTCTGCTAGTCTTCAGCTGGATGTTATATAGTCATTGCTGGTGCTGCTGCTAAGTCACTTCAGTCGTGTCCAACTCTGTGCGACCCCATAGACGGCAGCCCACCAGGCTCCCCCGTCCCTAGGGTTCTCCAGGCAAGAACACTGGAGTGGGTTGCCATTTCCTTCTCCAATGCAGAAAAGTGAAAAGTGAAAAGTGAAAATGAAGTCGCTCAGTCGTGTCCGACTCTTAGCGACCCCATGGACTGCAGCCCACCAGGCTCCTCCATCCATGAGATTTTCCAGTCACTGCTGCTGCTGCTGCTGCTGCTGCGAAGTCGCTTCAGTCGTGTCCGACTCTGTGCGACCCCATAGACGGCAGCCCAATGGGCTCCCATCCCTGGGATTCTCCAGGCAAGAATACTGGAGTGGGTTGCCATTTCCTTCTCCAATGCATGAAAGTGAAAAGGGAAAGTGAAGTCGCTCAGGTGTGTCCGACTCTTAGCGACCCCACGGACTGCAGCCCACCACGCTCCTCCATCCATGGGATTTTCCAGTCACTGCTGCTGCTGCTGCTGCTGTGAAGTCGCTCAGTTGTGTCCAACTCTTTGCGACCCCATGGACTGCAGCCCACCACGCTCCTCCGTCCATGGGATTTTCCAGGCAAGAGTACTGGAGTGGGGTGCCATTGCCTTCTCCAGTCACTGCTGCTGCTAAGTCGCTTCAGTAGTGTCCAACTCTGTGCGACCCCATAGACAGCAGCCCACCAGGCTCCTCCATCCCTGGGATTCTCCAGGCAAGAACACTGGAGTGGGTTGCCATTTCCTTCTCCAATGCATGAAAGTGAAAAGTGAAAGTGAAGTCGCTCAGTCGTGTCCAACTCTTTGTGACCCCATGGACTGCAGCCCACCACGCTCCTCTGTCCATGGGATTTTCCAGTCACTAGCAGTCTGTTAATGAAAAAAAGGAATGTCTTAAAACTCAGAATGGCACCAGGCCCCTCACCCATAAGATGCATTTTAGGATAATCTTGACACCAAATGGTTCATCCTGGGCCATAAAATGATTAACTTGAATCTTGAAGAAGGGCAGACCACCATACAAATAGTTTTGTTTACATAGATTAGGGGAACAATATCTGAGTATAACATACTGGTTTGTCAAGTAGGTTCTGAGCCAAGAGGAACTGACTTGAAGACAGAGTTTGGGGTAAACGCATAGTACATTAGCATAGCTTAAGACAAGCATTTCCATAAGAGAAAGGCATTGGTTGTCTCTAGGTTTGAGAATAGTTAACTTCAGGTGAAACCAGGTGTCATTAAGGCAACACAGTATTTTAAGAGAAACCTCCTTTTAAATTTGTATAGAGAAGGAAAAAATATCTCTACTTTGTTTCCTCCTGCCGCTTAAGAGAGACAAAAATGTCTGACACTTGCAGGCTATTTCCTCCCTTTGGAGACCCCTGGCCTTCCTGCCTGTTACCCTCTCAGGGACTAGCACAGGGTACCTATATGAAGCCCGGGACTGGCCTGTCTGGGTTATGTGTCCACCCATCAGGCCATCACTGTTGCTGCCCCGGACCGTGTACCTATTGTCACAGCCAGATTCTGAGATCCTGGCTTCAGTGGGACGGAGTGACATGGACAAGATGACAAGACTTCACGGTGGAGAGGACAAGACTCCACCCACAACACCCACAGCCGTACCTTGTCCAGGAGAACTGGGCGGCATCAGCAGAGGTGTGTGTTGAAAGGAGGCAACGGGGTGCCAGGCTTTGGGGGACTTACAAGTGGATTCTTTGCCTGCAGTGCTGAGACGGAGCAGGACCGTAGGCCCCCCCACCCCACCCCAAGTCCTCTGCCCACCTTTGCCTGTGGTAAACTTCAGTCAAAGGATAAGTTTAATCAGAGACATGAGAAATGCAGACACAAAGGAAAACAGTCAAAGGAGACTAAATAATAATAATGTAGTCATTAGACATAGTCAAGGACCTTTAGTTCTTTCTCAAGGGCTGTAGATAATATTCTGAGCCATATCCTGTGACCCGTCTTATAGATACCAAAACACCAGATGGAGGAATTAGCTACATGATGACCAGACTGTACCCAGGACATGAGCTGCCACAATTCTTAGAATGGACCACGAAGAAATGGGAACAAGTGCACCCCGGAACTGCAGATTAACTGTACCTAAAACAATCAAGATGATGCTGGTCAGACCGCTGACCACCAATTTGAAGATGACTGTTAAAGATGACTGTGCTGTTCCTGCCTGTAACACGCCCCCCACCCCCCAACCCCCGCCCCGGCAACTCTGTCTGTAAAGCCTGTTTGTCAGGGGCAGAGAGCGGGCCTTTGGACAGATGTCTGCCACCCTTGCCCAGGGCTGTTGCTCTGAAATAAAACAAACTTTCCTTTCCACCAACCTGACCTGTTTATTGCCTTTTGAGTGGTGAGCAACCAGACCCACGAATTCCTTTCAGTAACAATACGAGACAGAGGCCAGCAGAGGGAGGTGTAGTGATTGGCTTGGATTTTGTGGCATCCTGCCCAAGTAGACAAGACTTGGGAAGCCCCATGTCTTCCCAGCTGGGACCAGTTCTGTGGGTGGCAACCTGGGGTGAGTGGCAAGGGAGGGAAGAGTGACAGAAGGTGTCTTCCCTTGTCTCTAGCACTGCTTAGCCGGGCCAGACTGCCTGGGGCAATTGGGTGGGTAGGCTGAGAGCCCCAGATCCCACAGTTCTCCCACTCTGTCCGATCCCCACTGATACTTTCCCCAGAGAGAGGCATTTTCTGGTTCCCTGCTCACCATCTCAGTGGCTTGGCATTCTGCAAAGTCTCTAGGAAATATCTGAGATAGATTTGTGAAACCCTTTAAAAAGAGCACCCAGGATACCAAGCAGTGAGATTATGAAGTTACGTACCCATCACAATATTTTATACCCATCAAAATAGCAAATGTCAAGAGGAGGAGAAAATCACATTTGGCAAGGATGTTGGGAAATGAAAACTCTGCTGCTTTGGGTGCTCATGTCCAGAGGGGTCATTCTATGCAGCCACGGGCATGTGTAACAAATCTAAGTGTGTACATGTGCCCCTGACCTGGCATCTAGGGAGCAGGTAATGTGCATCGGCCAGGTTGCTGGAGAACATTCAGTTCCGTCAGGCAAATGGGAAGGGTGAAACTCAGAAGGTTTGTGAAGTATAGGTAGATAAGACATATGAGACAGATCCAGAGAACAGATCCAGAGAACGCACTGAATATAGATGAAAAGGGATGGAGGGCCCAGAAGATGCTCAGTACCCCTGCCCCACTCAGTTTTCATGAGGCACAGACTGTAAAACATTAGGCACATAATAGTCATGATCTGGATACAGCTCTTATTCGGTGACAACCATTCTGCCCCAAGGGTCCTCTGCTACAGAAAGCCCAGGGCTGTTGATCAGACTAAATGTTGAGTTACACCTGTAGCCAGACCTACTCATCCTTTGTCCTTTGACTCTCAAAGTGTGAGTGTTTGCCCTCAGTCACCTTCTGTCTGCTGGGACCCTGGCTCAAACCTCAACTGTTGTGCTAATAATTCACCTTCGTTGGAAAAGGCTAATATCAGAGAGAGTAAGAAGGAAAAGACAGGTGAGGACCACATACCAAGATTCAGGTGGTACATACCTCCCAGCCTCTTGTATGGCATCCTAGGTCTGCATGTGAACCCACTGCATCTCTCCCACCCACCTGGCCTTCTCGCTGGGTGCTGATTGACTTATTAGTCTGTGTGATCCAGGCATCTAATTTGGCCTCTGAGCCTTTCTATTTTGTGAACGCTGGCTCAGCCTGTTCGGTGCTGTGCTTGGAGGCATCCAAGACATAAAGGCTCACATGACGGACATGTATTAAGATATTCACCAGTGTGGTTGGTGGTAGGGTGAGGGTTCTGGAGTGACCTATTGTTCATCACTAAGGTGAACAGATAAAATGCAATGGATGAGTAACAGCAATCGAAAGCAATAAGCAGCAATGAACTTGACTGTTTAGTTTTCTTACTGGGACCCTCAGTAAAGAATACTTTTTACAATGCAACCTACATCTGTCGATCTATTTTTTATTAGTATTTTTTAACACTTTATTTATTATTTTTGGCTGCACTGGGTCTTTAATGCTGCATTCAGGCCTTCTCTAGTTGCAGCAAGCAGGAGTGACTCTTCAGTTGCGGTGTGAGGGCTTCTTGTCTCGGTGGCTTCTCTGGTTTCAGAGCACTGGCTCTAGGCAGCAGCGGGCTTCAGGAGTTGTTGTGCATGGGCTTAGTTGCCCGGTGGCTTGGGAAGTCTTCCTGGACTAAGAATTGAACTCATGCCCCCTGCATTGGCAGGCGGATTCTTAACCATTGGACCATCAGGGAAGTCTAATCAAACTATTTTTGGAAAAAAATTCATGAATAATGTGTATGTGCACAGTCACTAAGTCGTGTCTGACTCTGTGATCCCATGGACCATACCATGCCAGGCTCCTCTGTCCATGAGATTTCCCAGGCAAGAATACTACAGTGGGTTGCCGTGCCCTCCTCCAGGGGATCTTCCGCACCCAGGGATTGAACCTGGGTCTCCTGTGGCTCCCGCAATAGTATGTAGATTCTTTACAACTGAACCACCTGGGAAGCTCCCATGAAACAATATTTACCCTGATGATGTTTGAGGCACTCTGATATTGACTTATATATTGTATTCATTTCCTGTATATGGTGATTATGCCCTGGCAGAATTGATCTCACCAGCTACTACTGGGACCCAACCTATTATGTATAAAACATTGAGTCCAATTTTTACATATTATCAATAAGGATGGCCTCTCATCATGCCTTTGGGTGAGAACAGTGGGAAACAGAACAAGATTTATAGCATAATGCCACTTAGGAAAGCAAAAATCACACACATACACACACACACACACACACACACACAAGGATACACAATGGTTAAGGATATAAATCAAACACATAAAGGCAGTCCCACTGGGGAAATGAAAAAAGGAAACTCCTGAAGGATCTGGATGTTCAAGTGTTATGGTCTAAGAATGATGGGCTAGGCTCTGAATCTCAGTTCAACAAAACGAAAAGATGAGGGTGCATCATTTACAGGAGAAGTTTGAGAATCACATGAATAGCCAGGAAATATATCAGAGTTGGAAAATGCTGCATTTAGATTCTTGAAATGTAAATAAATGATCAGTTCATGAGGTCAGAGACGAAATATCACCCAGAACAAAGCTTGAAGAGAGAAGGAAGGGTCCCCTCACCATGCACGAGTTGATACCAGGTGGAAAGGAGATAGTCAGCTTGGAGGCTGGCAAAGAGGAGCGTCTGAGAGGCCTGGCTGGACAGCGTACCCTCAGCACACTTCAGGGGAGGAGCCTAGGATGGGGGGATACCATTATTCCAGGGAGGGGTTCTCTGTTGAGTGTACAGCCCTTGCCTCATTGCTTTCTTGCCCAGAGCCTCTGCTGCTCAGGAGGATGCCCTGCCCCCAGCTCTTGGTTACAGCTCTTTTGGACAAGGTTGGACCCCTAGCCCCAGAATGACCTACTCAGGCCATCTGCTTCCTTTACATCAAGCAACCTCACTTTTCTGGACTAAGGAGATTCTCTCTCAGGAGCCTGAACTAGGAAGGGGGCAATCAATGCCTTGGGGGTGAAACTGCAGCAGAAGGTCTCAAATCTGAACAAGAGAGATGGCTGGGTCTCAAGCAAGCAGTTACAGAGAACAAAATCTGGGGCCTGTCAGGGAAGAAGTGGTGGAAACAGATCCTAAAGGTGTGGCTGGGTTATTTACCAGGACAACACAGGGCTGGGATTATCAACTTAAATCCTACAAGGGCCAGGCAGGCAAAATGGTGGAGTGAACAGAGCTGATGGTAAGATTGGGGGCCCCAGAAAGAACAGTCCACCCAAAGGCGTTTGCATGCTCATTTGATAAGTTGTGCCCAACTCCTTTGCAATCCCATGGACTGTAACCTGCCAGGCTCCTCTGTCCATGGGATTTTCCAGGCAAGAATACTGGAGTGGGTTGCCATGCCCTCCTCCACGGCATCTTCCTGACCCAGAAACCAAACCTGCATCTCTTATGTTTCCTGCATTGGCAAGCGAGTTCTTTACCACTAGCACCTCCTGGGAAGGCCATCCATCCAAAGGGCAGTCATCCAAAGTGGCCACTGTTCACACAGTAAAAGGACCTTTGGGGGTCCAAATCATCTTTTCTTTTTGGCTGCACTGCACAGCATATAGGATCTTAGTTCACCAGCCAGGGACTGAAACCGTGCCCCCTGCAGTGGGAGCAAGGAGTCCAAACCATCAGGGAAGTCCCTGATCTTTAGGGATGTTCCAAACCTCCCCCCCGCCCTTTTTTTTTTTTTTTTTTTTTTTTATGGCTGCACTGGGTCTTCCTTGTTACGCACACATGGGCTTTCCCTAGTTGTGGCAAGCAGGAACTAGTCTCTAGTTGCGGTGCTTCTCACTGGTGGTGGCTTCTCTTGTTTCTGAGCTCGGGCTCTACAGCTCGGCTCAGTAGTTGTGAGGCACCGGCTTAGTTGTTCCAAGGCATGTAGGATCTTCCCAGACCAGGGACTGAACCTGTGTGCCCTTCATTAGCAGGAAGACTCTTAACTCCTGGTCCACCGGGGAAGTCCCCCAAACCTCCCAAGTTTTGAATTGACAACTTTTTTTGCTTTTAACATGTCTACAGACTGAGGTGGTAAGTGGCCAGACTCCCAGACCATGCTGGCTCAAAGTCTGGAAGCTACCTCCCACTCCATCCCTCTACTCCCCCAGGGAGACCATACCTCTCTCCTTTACCACTCCTCTGGACCTTCTGAGGGAAGGGAAGTCTACCTTCCTTGTAAACATCAAATCTTATAAAGTGGGTGGTAGGATATTGCCTGGGCTTCCCCAGGATTTAGGTGAAGCCCTGTCCAAACCATTTGAATTCTTTTGTCACCATTCGTGCTCATGATCAATTCCTGGCATCTAATTTTGCTTTTTGGACACTTTGATGTGACAGGTGAGGTACACTAATTAGGAAAGAGCACCAGTGCATTTTGGGAAGGGACGGGCCAGCAGTCTGCTCTATATAAGCACCTGGATACGTCTAGTGTGTCTGGTTAGTGGAGACCATCCCCTAGAGACTAGTGTCTCAGCGTGTGTGCTGAGAAGTCCAAGGTCCAAGCCTGCAAAGAAGATGCTAGAGGGACTTCTCTGGTGGTCCTGTGGTTAAGACTCTACGCTTCCACTTCAGGGAAACGGGTTCAATCCCTGGTCTGGGAACTTAAGATCCCCCAGGCCCTGCGGTATAGCCAAAAAAAAAAAAAGAGAGACAGAAGGTGCTCGAAGTCTCTCTCACTCTGCCTGGAAATATGCAGGTACTGGTGCCCTGAAGGGGTACCCATTTTTAAGGGCAGACTTGAATTTAGAAAGGGGAGACCCTACAGAAAGACCATCCTCCAAGCCCACCTACATCACTCCCTTTCACCTTCGGACAACATGGCAGAGAGGTGGTTCTGATATACAGGGATGCTCAGGTAAGATGTCTGGTTCCTGCTTCATTCATTCATCCCTTCCACTGGTCAGTTCTGTCCCCTCACCCACCTCCCGTCACCATCACTGATGCCCTGGGTCTCTCACACCTGCTGCCCTCCTGGCCATGGGGTACGTGCTATAGAGTAAAACCCCAGGGCAGGCAGAGAAGCCCCTGGGCCACTAGAATGCAGTAAACAAAGTCTGTGTTGCAATCAGGCACCCTGGAGGAGGCCAGAATGTGGGGCTGGAGCTTGAGGAAGAGAAGGCAAAGTGCAGGGGAGGTCTGGCATGGAGGGGATGAGGAGGGGGCTAGGAGAAGAGGAAGACCTGGTGAGTGAGGGCAGAGTCGTGGGGAGATGATGGGGAGGGCAGGGGTCAGGCAAGGGGGCTGACCCTTAAGGCAGGTGAGAGTTGGAGGGACCCGACATCCAGGCTTAAAGCAGGCAGAAATAGTCATCAGCTTTGACACTGTCCAGTGAACTAGGCAACTCCTAACAGACTCCCCAGTATTGCCTCTGGGTCTCCCTGGGTATCTGCCACACCTCATCTTGTAGACCCTGTGCCCCAGCTCCTCAAAGGAGAAAACCCCAGGGCAGGGGCCTACTAAATGTCAAAGTGGAGCCGCCTGCCCCATCTAAGCTTCCTTGGGGTCAGGGGTCATTCCACACTCTGTGCCAGGCAGTTGGCTGGACTCTGCACACCCACTGCTCCCGTCCACTCCCACGACCCTCACAATACCAAGAAGGATGTGTTTTCCCATTTGACAGAAAGCTGAGGCTCACAGAAGAGAAGTGATTTGCCCACAGTGCATCTGAGGCTGCTTCATCAAATAGCAAGCTGTATGGACCAGTCCCTGCTCTTGCAATGGGCATGCAGGGGTGAGAGAGAGACCTAGTGCTAAGGTTGTGTGTTGTGTTTTAGAGAGGGAAACAGACAAGTAGGGAAGTTTAGCTAATGATCAAGAGAATATGAAGGTCTACAGCATTGTAAATCAACAGTACTTCAATAAAAAAAATTTTTTTAAAGAGAGAGATAATATATACAAAAGAAAAGAAAAAAATACAAAAGTAACAGGCTCAAGTGTTGGGGGTTGGTCCTTCTTGGTGTTGCGAGGGTCATGGGAGTGGACGGGAGCAGTGGGTGTGTAGAGTCCAGCCAACTGCCTGGCACAGAGTGTGGAATGACCCCTGACCCCAAGGAAGCTTAGATGGGGCAGGTGGCTCCACTTTGACATTTAGTAGGCCCCTGCCCTGGGGTTTTCTCCTTTGAGGAGCTGGGGCACAGGGTCTACAAGATGAGGTGTGGCAGATACCCAGGGAGACCCAGAGGCAATAGTGGGGAATCTGCTACTCTGGCTGGTGAAGTCAAAGGAAGTCCTTGAAGAGGTGACAGCCTGTCCAGCTGTCACCAGGGAAGGCCTGTTACACCAGGGGACCATGAACATAGGAAGCCTAAGACTGGACAGAGCTCCCCACTCAGGGTGCCGGTGGGCACATGCACCTGGAGCCAGCCAGGAGCATGAGGCTCCGAGGGTAGAGCAGCCAGCAGCCTCATGGGCCTTGGGAAGGAGGGAATGGGAAGCTGCATGTAGGGACAGAGGAGGTTGAGAGGGGAGGCAGGGAGGTCGAGAGTGGAGGCAGGGAGGTCCAGCTGGAGGCTGTTAAACATCATCCACATTAGAAGTGCTGGAGCCTAGAGCTGGAGACATAAGAGGATGGTATGGACCAGGATATGAGGGAACAGACAGGAGGAGGATGTGGGCCTGAACTGGGGAGGCTGGGGAGGAAGCAGAAATGAAGGGGAGGCAGATTTTGACCCTAAAACCCAAGCATCTTACCCCAACAGGAACTTTGTCTTTTTCTTCTTTGTCTCTGATTAGCCAGGACAGTGGAAACACAATAGGTATACAGTTAACTCATCCATATATTCAATATTTATTGAGCTCCTACTAGGTGCCTGTTGCTAAAGTTGAAGCTCCAGTACTTTGGCCACCTGATGTGAAGAACTGACTCATTGGAAAAGACCTTGATGCTAGGAAAGATTGGAGGCAAAAGGAGAAGGGGGTGGCAGAGGATGAGATGGTTAGACAGCATCACAGACTCAATGGACACAAATTTGAGAAAACTCTGGGAGATAGTGGAGGACAGAGGAGCCTGGCATGCTATAGTCCACAGGGTCACAAAGAGACAAGATTTAGCAACTAAACAACAACACATGTGCCTGGCTCTGTCCTAGGCACCAGGGATACAATAGTGAACACGGCAGAGTCCTTGGCCTCTTGGAGTTTACACAGTGGAGGGAGAGGAGACATGTGTGGGGGGTAGGGGGGTGGGAAGGGGGAAGCGAAAAGAGGACAAAGGAGCTCTGTTTCAGACTAGGTGATCACGGCAGGGGGTGAGGTGGTAGGTCTTAGATGTGAGGATTTTGAGGAAGTACATTTCCGGCAGAGGAAGCAGCCTAGAGTAAGATGGTCTGGAGGTGGGCGGTACTTGCTGACTGAACCGGTTGAGTCATTAAATGATACCTGTGCCCTTGCCTTGGAATGTTCTGTTATAAGACAAGTGCCTGAGTCTTTCTCATCAGACAAGAGTGGTCAGAGGGGCAAGTGGGGGCCACATCCTTGCTTTCTTTATACTAGTCCTCTTTCCCTGACACTGGCCAGGCCTAGAAGTAGGACAGGTGGAGAAAAGGCAGAGAGAGCCAAGCAAGAAGGTAGCTTCTCTGCTCTCCCACCACTCACGCCAGGCTGTTCTGGATTTCACCCCTGAAGGGCCCACCCTCTCATTCCCCCGCACCTCTGCCCCTGCCAACTCCCTCCTTCCACCCCGCACTGGGAAACACTGCCCCTCCAGACAGTCACCTCCTGCTGAGTGGATTGTCAGCCTCTCACTGTCTCACCTGGGAATGCAGTGGGCACTGCCAAGCTGCTCTGCTCAGACCTGGTGAAACCATGCAACTCAGGTTGGGACTTGAACCCACGTGGCCAGGACTCGAACCCAGTCAAAACCCAGTCTCCCAACTAAGGTCACACACCTGGTTTCAGGATTTGATGAAAGTTCTTCATGTCTCATCACAGAAAGAATTTGGTGAGAGACAAAGTTATAGGAAAGAAGTGGATTAATTTCTTCTTTCTTAATATATATTCTTTATTGAAGTATAACTGACTTACAATGTTTCAGGTGTACAGCAAGGTGATTCAGTTATACATATACACATATATTTTTTTTCTGCTTATTTTCCATTATAGGTATTGACTATAGTTCCCCATGCTATACAGTAAATGTTTGTCGCTTGCTGCATATCTATTTTTTTAATTAGAAATCTAGCATTCTATTGGAGAAGGCACTGGCGACCCACTTCAGTACTCTTGCCTGGAAACTTCCATGGATAGAGGAACCTGGTAGGCAGCAGTCCATGGGATCGCTAAGAGTCGGACACGACTGAGCGACTTCACTTTCACTTTTCACTTTCATGCATTGGAGAAGGAAATGGCAACCCATTCCAGTGTTCTTGCCTGGAGAATCCCAGGGACGGGGGAGCCCGGTGGGCTGCCATCTATGGGGTCGCACAGAGTCGGACATGACTGATTTGACTTAGCAGCAGCAGCAGCAGCATTCTATTCATACTGTCCAACAAGTGGAATCAAAATGACATAATTTTTTAGTCAGGCAAAAATTCATAAGCTTTCTAAAATATGTATTATATATACTACTTACATATATGTATATAAAAGCTTTTATACTATGCTTGATAAAGTCTTGAGAAAGAACATCCAAAAGAGAGAGAGAGAGAAAGAGATGGAGAAGCTAGAAAACATAAACTAAACAAAATGGGAGCACTGAATATGAAATAGAAAAAGTGAAAGAAACTAGATAAAAGTAAAAAAGTGTCATATAGTCCAGTCCTTGGCTGCTCATTAGAAACATATCTGGAGCTCTGGAGAGAAAAAGCAATACCTGGGCTTTTTCTTTTTTTCTGGCTTTTTTTTTTTTAATTCCAAGATAATTCTGATATGCATCTGAATTTTAAAAAGTGATTACAGGTTTTTCTATTAAATGATAGTTTATATAGGGTTCTACTATTTTTCTGTTGACCAATCATGAAACAATGGTATTAAGTGACTAATAGTTACATAATCACAATAGTAAAAGACCTTTATCAATTTTCACAATCAGTGTGCTCTGCTTAGTCACTCAGTCGTGTCCAATTCTTTGCAACCCCATGAACTGTAGCCCACCAGACTCCCTTCTCTGTTCACAGGGATTCTCCAGGCAAGAATAGTGGAGTGGGTTGCCACGACCTCCTCCAGGAGATCTTCCCCAACCCAGGGATCAAGCCCAGGTCTCCTGCATTGCAGACACATTCTTTACCACCTGAGCCACCAGGGAAGCTCTCACAATCAACAGCCAGACAAAAACATAAAAGATAATTACAATTGCAAGCCATAATGGGAACATGATTAACTTAACAATATAAAATAATTACCTACAATTTGGGGGGTCAAGCAGAGTAATGTGGTAAGTGGAAGTGTATACATGCACGTGTTTTCATCCACTTAGCCAGGCTATGTCTTTTGGTTGGTGCATTTAATCCATTTACATTTAAGGTAATTATCAATATGTATGATCCTATTACCATTTTCTTAATTGGGGTTTACTTTCTGTAGGTCTTTTCCTTCTCTTGTGTTTCCTGCCAGAGGAGTTCCTTTAGCCTTTGTTGTAAAGCTGGTTTGGTGGTGCTGAATTCTCTTAACTTTTACTTGTCTGGAAAGCTTTTGGTTTCTCCATCAAATCTGAACTAGAGTCTTGCTGGGTAGAGTGTTCTTGGTTGTAGATTCTTCCCTTTCACCACTTTAAATATATCATGCCATTCCCTTCTGGCTTGTAGAGTTTCTGTTGAGAAATCAGTTGATAGCCTGATGGAAGTTCTCTTGTATGTTATTTGTCATTTTTCCTTTGTTGTTTTTAATCTTTTATCTTTGTCTTTAATTTTTGCCAGTTTTATTACTATGTGTCTTGGTGTGTTCCTCCTTGGGTTTATCCTGTCTGGGACTCTCTGTGCTTTCTGGACGTGGTTGACTATTTCTTTTCCCATGTTAGGGAAGTTTTCAGCTATTATCCCTTCAAATATTTTCTCAGGCTCTTTCTGTCTTTATTTTCCTTCTAGGGCCCCTATAATGCAAATGTTGGTGTGTTTATTGTTGTCTGAGAGGTCTCTTAGGCTGTCTTCATTTCTTTTCATTCGTTTTTCTATATTCTGTTCCGCAGCAATGATTTCCATCATTCTGTCCTCTGGGCCATTTATCTGCTCTTCTGCCCCAGTCACTCTGCTATCAATTCCTTCTAGTGTATTATTCATCTCTGTTCTTTAGTTCTTCTAGGTCTTGGGTAAACATTTCTTGTATATTCTCCATTGTTTTCCTGAGATCCTGGATCATCTTCACTATCATTATTCTGATTTCTTTTTCTAGAACATGGCCTATCTCCACTTCATTTGGTTGTTTTTCTGGGGGTTTACTTTGTCCCTTCATCTGGGACAGAACTTTCTTTTTCATGCTGACTTACTTTCTGTAATGTGGCTTTTGTTCTAGCCTCTGTGGGACTATGGTTCTTTTTGCTTCTTCTGTCTGCCCTCTGATGGAAGAAGCTAAGAGGTTTGTGTAAGCTTCCTGATGGGAGTGACTGGGTCTTGCTCTGGTGGGCAGGGATTTGCTCAGTAAAGCTGTAATCCAATTATCTGCTAATGAGTGGGGTTGCACTCCCTCCCTGGTAGTTCTTTGGCCTGAGGTGACCCAGCCCTGGGTTCTATGAGCCCTAAGGTAGACTTAATGGCAAACTCCAAGAGGATTTATGCCAAGGGGGAACCTTCCCAGACTGCTGCTGCCAGTGGTCCCATCCCTGTGGTGAACCTCTGCCGACCCACACCTCCACAGGAGACCCTCCAACACTAGCATGTAGTTTTGCTTTAGTCTCCTGTAGGATCACTGCTCCTTTCTTCTGGGTCTTGGTGCATGCAAGATTTTGTTTGTGTTCTCCCAGTCCTGTGGAAGTCCTATATTCAAATCCCTCTGGCATTCAAGGTCAGATTCCCTTGGATTCCCAGTCCCTATGTTGGTGCCCCAGACCAGGAAGCCTGACATGGGGTTCAAAATCTTCACAACAGTGGGAGAACTTCTTTGGTATTATTGTTCTCCAGTTTGTGGGTCATCCACCTGGTGGGTGTAGGATTTGATTTTATCATAATTGTGCCCCTCCTACCATCTTGCTGCAGCCTCTATTTTGTCCTGGACCTGGGGTATCTTTTCTTGGTGGGTTCCAGCATTCTCCTGTCCTTGGTTGTTCAACAGCTAGTTGCGATTTTGGTGCTCTCGCAGGTGATGAGCACACATCCTTCTATTCCACCATCTTGAACTGGAAGCCTGGAAATTCTTTTCCAGTTTCTAGAGACTGCTCTCATTCCTTGGCTAAGGGCTCCCTTTCATCTTCAGTGCCAGCAATGGTCTCACTCAGACCTCTGCTTCTGTCAAAACATCTCTTCCTCTAGAAATGGATTTATTTAGAGAAAAACACATCCAAAGACAGAGTGTATGGGCCATCCCAGAAGGTGAGAGCAGCCTCAAAATGTGTGATTAGCTTTAATGGACTGAGTAATTTCACAGGCTAATGAGTGGGAGGATTATTGCAACTACTTTGGAGAAGAGATTTCCAGGAATTAGATTATCATCCACTTTTTGGTCTTTAATGGTTGGCTTTGGAACTGTCATGGCACCTGTGGGTAAGTCATTTAACTAACGTGTTACAGTGAACATATACTAGGCTCAAAATCTAGTGGAAGTTGGACTTGTCCACCATCTTGGAACCATTTGCTTCTAACCAGTTTATGTCATGTTCTCAGGCTGCCCTACCCCCTTCCCTTCTGTTTCACTGGTGCCGTGGAGGGATCTTGGAAACCCTGGTACCCTCTAATTCAAAGGAAGGGCCACCCAGGTGACCAGACTGGATACCTGGTCCTTGGCACAAGCTCCACCTAGACTTTGACTGTGTCTTGGGCCGCATGCAGCATATGGGATCTAGTTCTCCAACCAGGGACTGAACTGGTGCCCCCTGGAGTGGAAGCATGGAGTCTTAATCACTGGACCATCAGTGAAGAACCTGGGCTTTCTTATGACCATAAAATGATTGGAAGGGGACCATCACTTCCTCATTATTATCCTTAAGTCATTTCTGCTTCTCCAGAGATCTTGCTGACAAGACATGTCACTCTAATTTCCACTGATTCAAGACTTTCTATTCTTACCAAAAAAGCATAACAGGCAGCATACACACAAATGTGCCTGATCACACACAGAATCTTAGCAAGCACAAAGTGGGCGATAGGTTAAGGGATTTGACAAGGTGTCTTAGGCAGTACTGGAATCAGACGAACATCCGACAGGGAGAAGGGGGTTGGGAGCATTAAGTGAAAATACCCTTGGGTAAACTCAAGATAGGGGCTTCCCTGGTGGCTCAGATGGTAAAGAATCCACCTGCAATGTAGGAGACCTGGGTTCCATCCCTGGGTTGGGAAGATCCCCTGGAGAAGGGAATGGCTACCCACTCCTGTATTCTTTCCTGGAGAATTCCATGGACAGAGGACCCTGGCAGGCTGCAGCCCATGGAGGTCACAAAGAGATGGACACAACTTAGTGAATGAACAACAACTAAAAACGTGAGTGAAGTCACTGGGGGCTACCTGCCTGTGTGAATGAGCCAAATCATTTAATTCACCGTACTTAGTTAAGGGGCTTCCCTGATGGCTCAGATGGTAAAGCGTCTGCCTGCAATGCAGGAGATCCGGGTTAGATCCCTGGGTCAGGAAGATCCCCTGGAGAAGGAAATGGCAACCCACTCCAGTACTCTTGCCTGGAAAATTCCATGGATGGAAGAGCCTGGTAGGCTACAGTCCATGGGGTCGAAAAGAGTCGGACACAACTGAGCAACTTCACTTCACTCAGTTAAGGAGAAAGGAGATCTTGCCTTACCTTAAGGAGAAACCCCCTCCTTGTTTATCAACACACACCTTCCTACAACTGAGAAGGGAGGGGAAGGTCTTAGTGGGAATTTACCCTTTTGGGGGCAGGGACTTGAGAACTCTAGCCTTGTCAAGAGTCCAGGAAAAACAATGAGTTTTGTTTTGTCCTGTTTGCTGTTTTCTTTTAATACTTTTTTGACCACCATCTGGCATGCGGGATCTTAATTCCCCAACCAGGGATCCATGCCCACTGCAATGGAAGTGCAGAGTCTTAACCACTGCACCACCAGGGAAATCCTTGTCATTTGCCTTTTCGATGGTCTCTGAGGCAGCAAGGTGACTTCCCAGATGGTGCTAGTGGTAAATAACCCACCTGCCAATGCAGGAGACAAAAGAAGTGCAGGTTCCATCCCTGGGTCAGGAAGATCCCTGGGTCAGGAAGATCCCTCGGAGGAAGGCATGGCAACCCACTCCAGTATTCTTGCCTGGAGAATCCCATGCAGAGGAGCCTGGCGGGCTACAGTCCATAGGGTCACAAAGAGTCAGACATGACTAAAGCAATTTAGCATGCATGCAGGAGGTGGCAAGGAAGCAGGCAGGGTTGTACATTCTCCCTTTGAAAGGGAGGGGATATTAGGGTTAGGGTTGTACAAACCCCTTTGGGGGAGACAAAAGTGACACAGGAAAGACTGCCCTGAAGATTCCACTATTTTCACACTTAACTGAGGGCCTGGCAAGACTCTGATCTTTCATGAATATTATCTCATTTATTAACCGTGGCTCAGAGATTCTTGCTCCTTGGAAGAAAAGCTATGAAAAACATAGACAGCATATTAAAAATCAGAGACATCATTTTACCAACAACAGTCTGTTGTCAAAGCTATGGTTTTTCCAATAGTCACGTTCAGGTGTGAGAGTTGGACCATGAAGAAGGCTGAGTGCCAAAGAATTGATGCTTTCAGATTGTGGTGCTGGAGAAAACTCTTGAGAGTTCCTTGGACACCAAAGAGATCAAACCAGTCAATCCTAAAGGAAAGAAAAGTGAAAGTGAAGTCGTTCAGTCCTGTCCAACTCTTTGTGACCCCATGAACCATATCCCACCAGACTACTCTGTCCATGGGATTTTCCAGGCAAGAATACTGGAGTGGGTTGCCATTTTCTTCCCCAGGGCATCTTCCCGACCCAGGGATGGAACCCACGTCTCCTGCATTGTAGGCAGACGCTTTACCGTCTGAGCCACCAGGGAAGTCCAAATACTAAAGGAAATCAATCCTAAATATTCATTAGAAGGACTGATGAGGAAGCTCCAATGCTTTGACCATCTGATGAGAAAAGCCGACTCACTGGAAAAGACCCTGATGCTAAGAAAGATTGAAGGTAGAAGGAGGCGGCGACAGAGGATGAGATGGTTGGATGGAGTCATCGACTCAATGGACATGAGTTTGAGCAAACTCTGGGAGATGGTGATGGACAGGGAAGCCTGCCGTGCTGCAGTCCGTCCAGTCGCAAAGAATCAAACACAACTTAGCGACTGAATAACAGAGACAAAAACAAGAGCCCGGGATCACACAGTACAAGGTGCTGGAAGCCGCAAAGCCCAGGCGGGCGCTGCGGTCTAGACGCCTCTGCCTCTCCTGACGCTCAGGTGGACACGCTGGGGCTGAATCCGGTCCTGGGTCTCTGGCCTTCCGCCTGCGCTGTCCTGGCCGTTGGGAAATCGGTGGCGGGCGCACAGCAATCCTCAGAGCGAGGGAATAACTCCAGGCCTGGACTTCGCGGGTCCGCAGCCCCAGCCTACGCTTCTAGGCCGTGTCCTGGCCTCCCACACCTCCCCGGTGGCTCCTTCCCGCGGCCCTGCTGATTCAGCGTCCACCCAGGGGCCCCGGCGGGGGGGAGCAGCCCCGCCAGCAGCCCCGCCAGCAGCCCGGCCAGCAGCTTGCTGATACCCAGGGCCCCTCCCCGCCCCTCCCTCTCCTCCCCATCCACCGTCTCCTCGCCGCCCCTCCCTCTCCTCGCCGCCCCTCCCTCTCCTCCCCGTCCCCAGTCTCCTCCCCGTCCCCAGTCTCCTCCCCGTCCCCAGTCTCCTCGCCGCCCCTCCCTCTCCTCCCCGTCCCCCGTCTCCTCCCCGTCTCCCTTCTCCTCGCCGCCCCTCCCTCTCCTCGCCGCCCCTCCCTCTCCTCCCCGTCCCGGGTCTCCTCGCCGCCCCTCCCTCTCCTCGCCGCCCCTCCCCTCCCTTCCCTTCCCCGCTCCGCCCTTCTCCCGCCCCGCCCTCCGACCCACCCTGCGCCCCGGCGCCGCCCCCTGAGAAGAAAATTCCCAAGCCGCGAGGGTCTGCCTCAGCAGATCTGCGCTAGGGATCGTGGAGGCAGCTGGCGGGAGTTCGCGAAGAGCCCGGGTGCGGGATGACAGCCCTCGGCGTTCAGGTGAGCGAGCGGCCGCGGTGAGAGCGGTAGGAGTGCCCTGCCAGGGTCCGAGGGATAGTCAGGAAGCCACCTCGGACCACTCTTCCACCCCAGCACTGTTCTGTGGCTCGGTCTTGTCGCTTGGGTCCTTCGCACACCCGAGGCTCCCAAAAGTCTCGGGGTCGGGGGGTTGTCTTACTTCTCTTTGGGGTTCTCTGTTTCCATCGGTTAGGTTTAACAGAAGGGTCCCTCTTAAAAGGGGGCGCTTTGGGGGCAGAGAATGGACGGAATCCACTTGTAGAGTGAGGTTCGCTCCTCAGAGGAGAAGGCATGTCTCAGGAAGCCAGAACTTTCCTGAACCCAGGCCAAAAATACCATCTCCCCTCCGCAAAGTTGACTTTTGGGGGGACGGGGACGGGGGTGGATTCGCTGGGACGCGCGGAAACCTGGAAACAGACTGTAGTGAGGTGAGGGGCCGGCATTGCAGAGATGAGGTTTCCCAGTGATGCGAGGCGTTTGCTGGAGAACCTGCCCGTCTCCCTCCGCCCCTCGGGAGTACAATTCTCCTACCCGGCAGCCGAGCCTCCATAGCAGACGCGTCCCGCCCACGCGTGTCCCGACCTGATGGTCCTGGCGGTCAGAGCCCAGCAAACTCAGCCCGCGAGCGCTCAGAGCGCCACAGCACTGACCCCAGAGCTCCGCCCAGTTTACAGGTGCGGAGACTGAGGCTCAGGTGAAGTGACCTGGAGGTGGCGGCCAGCTCAGCCCCAGAAGCGAGTGAGAGCCAGACTTGGCCCGAACAGGAGAAACTCCACCCACAAGCCGCCCGCAAACCTCCTGCGGCTGGGATTCAGCAGCCCGAGAGCGGGATGCAGCGAGTTACTCCCTACTGTTCTGGGCATAATCTGAAGTCCCGACCGGTCTGCCTCCGGACCTTCTGCGTGGAGGGTGGGATCTGGTGTGGTCCCGCCTCGAAGAGCCGGCGGCCCAGCTGGGGAGAGAACTTGCAAACAGGATTTAGATGGGTCCCGGGAAGTGAGTGCTAGATTAGAAACTGCGACAGGATTAAGGGCTGGGGGAGAGCTTCTTGCCGGGCTGGGAGGGGCAGGAAGACTGGTAGCCAGGTTGAAGGACTTGATTTTTAGCGAAGGATGGAGAAGGGGGTTGGGGGTGGGCGGAAAAGATGAAGTTAAAACCCTGGAGCGCTACTGTCGGCTGGCAGGGCGGGGTTGGGGGCGCGGGCTGTGTTTGAAGACAGTCGCTGACACTTAGGAGAACTTAACACTGAACCACAGGCTTGGGACTGTTCTATGCAGTTGCGGTGTTCAGAACTCGGTTCAGCTCCACCATGAGGGCAGAAGCAGGACTAGTTATCTCCAGGGATAAATAACTTGTCAAAGAGCTAAAAACCAAGCAGACTGGCTCCTGTACCTCTCTGACCAGTGTCCTGGGGTCATGCTGGCGTGAATGGGCTTACTGTTTAGGAAGCTGTAGAAGGGATTTTCTGTGTGGCTCAGTGGTAAAAAAAAAAAAAAATCCACCTGCCCATCAGGAGACCCAGGTTGATCCCGGGTGGGGGAAGCTCATTCCAGTACTGAAATGGCAACCCATTCCAGTACTCTTGCCTAGAGAATCACAGGGACAGAGGAGCCTGGCTACAATCAGTGAGGTCCCAAAGAGTGGGACGCGACTCAGTGGCTGAGCACAGATGGATTTCCAGCTGATGAGGAGAAGGGCCTGACCTGGCCTTGGGCTAAGTGAGCAGTCGGGGGTTGGGGCAAATAAGGAGGGAGGGGTAATGTGAAGAATGAGTAGTGAGCAGCCCAGAGTGTCTACTTAGGGGTGGATGGAATCAGATGGGGTCCTGAGTTGTAGAGGAAGACAGGATCTTGGCAGTGGACTCAGCAGCCCAAGAGTGTCAAGTGACACTGTTCTACAGGTCACATTCAGGGAGCTGGATGAAAAGGGAAAATGCCTCTTCCTTTTTTTTTTTTTTTAGTGGAGCAAGTCCAGGCCCTGAGACTAAAGTGACTTGCCCAAGGTCACAGAGCTGGGCAGGGCAGTATCAGGGACAGGGCTCAACTGCCCTCATCCTGGGTGGTCCACAAACCTTCCACTGACCATGGTGAGGCTCAACTGCCCTCCAGGAGAGGATTTCAGGCCTTAGATGGCTCAAAGCTCAGGTGTGGGGGGCAGTGGTAGGGAATGAGGACTCAAGATACCTTATTATTCCTAATATTAGGACTAGGCTGTGGTAAATCAGGACTGCTCATGTGCCAAGCATCTTTATATACATAATCTCATTTAATCCTTGGGAGTTTTATTGGTGTCAGAGTTTGAATGATGCCCTACTTTGGGATGGGAGGGGGAAAATGACCTGATGTCAGCTGTCTTTCTGAATGTCTGAGAGCCTAAAGATTAAAGTCCAATCTGTGCCCAGGACAGGTGGGGCTGAGCACAGGACGGCATGTGCTTTTTCTCCAGACAGTATGATGTCCAAGGTCAAAAGGCCTCTGGGTGCTGTATTCTTGTGACTTGTTGCCTGCGTCTGGGGTTTTCCCATCCTACAAACTTAACAACCTCTAGGGGTGTTATAACCTCGCGAGGTGCCTTCATGGCTATGCTTTCCTGCAGCGGTCACTAACCCCTACAGAATGTAGATGAGAAACAAGAGTCAAGGGGGCTAATAAACCTTGTTGCAAAGACAAACACCTTTGTGGTTTGTAATCAGAGGTTTCAAAGCTCCCTTGGTTTTCCTAGCAGTAGAGCTAAATTTTCTATTGAAATCCAGTACAGACTCAGATTCCCAGTGGCTCTGGCAGGAAAAAGAGATCTGATGGATTGAAGTGAGGGGCCCCCTCCCCCTGCTAAGAGACAAGGAGACATGGTTTGAGAACCACAGCCTAGATTCCCTCCTGAATGCTCTTTACAGCACACCAGGCTGCCTTTATGTCTGGATCTGCATCAGTGTCCTTGGGTGTCCCTCAGTCCCCCCCACTCCTTTTCCTCACCATCATGCTGAGCCCCTCACACGATGGCCCAAGTCAGTATTTATTGGTAGCATGCATCCCCACCCCAACCCCCGCACATGATACAGCTGTTGAGCCGCTATGCCAGGCTTTACTGTGACATAGGTCAATGCTCTTGGGCAGGTCCCTTGGCCTCTGTGACAGTTGCCATCTTTGCATACCCCCCATGAAGTTTCCTACTCCACCAGACTAGTTTGTTCCTTTTTTTTTTTTTTTTAATGAAAAAGCAGCTATTCCTTCTTTTTTTAAGTGGTGGCGAGCCTAGAGGCTACTCTTGATCGCGGTGCCCAGGCATCTCATTGCAGTAACTTCTCTTGTGGAGCACAGGCTCTAGGCTTAATTGTGGCACTCGGGCTTAGTTCTTCTGGCATGTGGAACTGTCCAAGACCAGGGATTGAATGCTTGTCCCCTGCATTGGCAAGCAGATTCTTATCCACTGTACCACCAGGGAAGTCCAGACTTGGGTTTAAGGGTGAAATGGGATCCTAACTTAGGCAAAAGTGCTGAAAGCAAACAGGATTCTTTCCTGTACCCCTGGGGCTGCTAAGGTGGGCAGGTTAGCAGGCAGCCTGATGTTCCTGCTGGGGCTCTGACCACAGGGTCTCCCAGGAGCGTGGCCTTGTTTTCTGCCCCTCACTGAGGGGGTGGCCCAGGCCTGCCTCTGGAAGCCTCCGTTTGCACGTGGGTAGGGCTGACCCTAGAGTCCCCTTTTGGTTGGTTTCCCTAGCAGTGATCATCACGCTAGTTTTGAGTTTTCTGCTTTGCTTACCTCCCAAACCAAGGTGTAACCTGGGCTGCTTCCACACTCACTGTAAAGGACATAATTTAGGACTGGGCAGGGGATGGTTTAAAGGGAGCTTCGGGTGAAAGTGGCAGTGGTTGCAAACTTGACGTTCATTTATCTCATGGCTCTTGAGCACAGTGCCAGGTGCTAGGGAAAGGCCCTGGCCTCCTGGAGACCTCAGTCTCTGAGTGAGACAGTCAATAATACACAACCACTATTCAGACAGAAATAGGTAACTTGCCAGAACGGTTCCTCTGAGAGTGACCAGAGGGAGTCCCTTCTGCGTTGGGTGGTTACAGAGCTGTTTCAGTCGAGATATGAAGAATGGAGAAAGGGGGGCAGCCAGAAGAGCCTTTCAAGTAGAAGAGCCAGTAGGTGAGGAAGAAAGTTCTAGGTTTGTCCTCAGCATGGGAAGAGGGCCCTGTGCCTGAACAGGGTGGTGGGGAGGATGCTCTGGGAGGGCTTGTGGGCCATCTAAGGCCTGCTACTCTTTGAAGCATTCCTTTTGCTTCTGGGTTGGGGGACTGTGACTGGAGGGTGCCTCGGGGTTGTAACAAGAGACACCTCACTGGGCGCTTGGCCCAGGTTGCCAGGAGAGAGGACAGTGCACTTTTCAGGGCTGAAACCAGAGACTGAAGGGGAGCCCCAGGGACTCCCCTTCCAACCCCAGAAGCTGCTGGAATACTTAGTGGTGGCATGTTCTGGGTGGGGTACAGGCTAAGCCAGACTAAAGGGTAAAGTGCAAACATCACTGAGCACCTGGGTCCTGGCAAGTTCAGAAGGTACAGATTTGGATGAAACTAGGGGAGACCAGGAGCCAGGGGAGGAAACCATCACTGATGTGCTAATAACTCTGTGTAGTGTTCTTGTTTTGCATATAAAGAAACCAAGGCTGCCTGCTGGCTCAAGGTCACAACAGCCAGGTCAAACAGGTTTTCTGACTTCAGGACAGGCTAAAGAGTATAGACAGGCAAATGGAATTTGGGCTTTTTATTCATTATAAAATCATTAAAGAAAGGGCAGGGAACTCTTTACCTGATAAATAACTGGATCCACAGACAATGCTTATAGGTCTTGAATGGAGGGTGGGCCGGGAGCAGGCTGGATGGGAGAAGGGTTCCAGTGGCAGTGGGAATCTGAACCGCATGTTGTGGGTCCTCCCTGAAGAGGCTGGTGGGGTGTGGCAGGGGGCCCTCCCTGACATGTTGCCCCATGCTGTCTTCCAGGCACAGAGGCTGCTGGGCCAAAGGGGGCCCCACCGGTCCTTCTTTGAGTCCTTCACCCGAGCCCTCATCACCCTGTGTACGTCCCTGGCTGTGGTCCTCTCCTCCATCTCCATCTGCGATGGCGAATGGCTCCTGGCAGGTGACCACCTCTTCGGACTGTGGCGCTTCTGCACTGCCTCCAACCAGACGGAGTTGCACTGCCTCCGAGACCTGAGTCAGACCCAGGTGCCCTGGCTGGCCTCGGGCCTGGTTGTGGCCCGCATCGTGGCCACCTTGGCTGTGGTGGTCGCCATCTTTGGCCTGGAGTTTCTCATAGTGTCCCAGGTGTGCGAGGACTCCCTCGCTTGGCGGAAGTGGGCTATGGGCTCCACCCTCCTACTCATCTCATTCATTCTCTCCTTTGGGGGCCTCCTGAGCTTCCTGGTCCTTCTCAGGAGCCAGGTCACGCTCTTGGGCCTCACCCTGATGTTCTGGAGCGACTTCACAGCTTCCTTCCTTCTCTTCCTGAATGGTATCAGTGGCCTGCACATCAACAGCATCACCCACATCAACAACAGCATGCATCCCTGGGGCCTGCCTACAAAAGTTTAGGACCTCCTCCAAGGACATCAAGTTACGGGAAAGCCTGCCTATGAAGGGACTTTTCCAGACTTCCCTGGTGATCCAGTGGTTAAGACTCTCTGGGCTTCCAACGCAGGGGACACGGGTTAGATCCCTGGTTGGGGAACTGAGTCTCAAATGCTGTGCAGTGCGAGGGGTGGAAAAGATGAGACTTTTCTAATTCCAGCATGTGACATTCAAATTGATGCCTCTTGGCCTTGGTATGTTTGGGCCAGTGGTCCAGGGGTCTTTGCAGCTGGTCTGCAGCCCAGAGGTCAGGTGGGAGCCTCCATGCCACCAGCTGCACCAGTTTATCCACAGCCATGTTATATAGGATGTTGATTTTACAAGAATAAACATATTTGAAAACCTTTACTTGAACCCTTCCTGGGATGGGAATAGACCAGGAAGCAGCTCAGGTCACTGCAGGTCACTGCAGCCCAGGCCGGCTGCACAGGGAAGCACAGTTCACACCTGTTTTATTGACCTGCTGGGATGTGGGCTGTAGGGTCCCTGGGCCTCCTGGGACACTAAGAGTGAATCATCCTTCCAGCAAAGGGTGTCCACTTAGTGCCTAAGACTTTCTACCACCAGCTCAAAGGGCCTTTGCATTTTCCCTGCTTTAGCTTTGGTCATGCCAGGGAAGCAGAGTTCAGGATTGCTTGCATATAGTAGGCTTTCAAACCATTTGACTTTATTTGAACCCTGCCCTTTAGGGGTGCCTCAAAATCCCAGGATAACCCCCTGCTTCCAGCAGCTGGCTGTCCCTCTGAGGACTCTCCTTGTGAGTACTGCCTGAAGCCCTTCCAGGAGAGCTGCCTAACTTATAATATGTCCTCTTGATGTAGGGACTTCCCCGATGGCTCAAGCAGTAAAGAATCCACCTGCCAATGCAGGAGACTTGATCCTTGGGTTGGGAAGATCTCCCGAAGGAGGAAATGGTAAACCACTCCAGTATTCTTGCCTGGAAAATCCTCATGGACAGAGGAGCCTGGCAGCTACAGTCCATGGTGTTGCAAAGAGTTGGACACAACTGAGCACGTGATGAATGGATCTCTGACATAGCATGTGCATCCATCTTTGGTCAGGGCCAGATAGCCTCAGAGTACCATTTTTGATCCTAGAACACACTCCAGAGAGCACGTATCTGGACTCCACGGGGTACAGGGAACTGGCCAAACCTTGGATAATGATTAACAACCAGCCTAGATACAGGGGCCTGCAGATGAAGGAGACAGGAACCAATGAAGATTTCCACCCTTGCTGGCTGCTTTATACTTTTGTGCATTAAATTGCCCCCTTTTCAGTCCCTTTTCTGCCCAGTAGGTGGGGTTTTTTTTCCCCACCCTCAGCCTATTTCATTCTATACTAGCCCCGAGCCCCTCCCTGACCTGATGAGCTCAGGCCTTCCCTGGTTCATTCTGGCCTCATGAGGTTTGGGTTTCTGCCTGCCAGGTCCTCTTTCTGGGTGCCTATACCTCGTGATTTTTTTTTCTTGATTCGAAGATGCAGAGTTCATAGGGGTCTCTGGAGAAAGTTATATCAACCATACAGGCTGACATGTATTCTTAGCCCTGGAAAATGGGCAAGCTGGCCTTTTCACCCCAGGGGTGGTCTATGAGGTGAGAGAGGGTGACCTCCTTGTCTGCAGGGGTGAGATGCAGAAGTTGGGGGCCAGGGCCACTTGTCCAGGTCAACCAAAGCCAGGACTAGAGCTGGGCCCACCCACCAGCAAGATGCCCTTCCCTCTACTCTGGGGGGAGGGGTCACCTCTGCTTCTGTCCCGAATGCTTTCCCTGAGCACTGCTTTCCCTGAGCATGTAGGCAGTGCTTTGTAAAAAGGTTCAAATATTCAGTCCTTTAATCTTCACATGTCCAGCAGAGAAGGAATGCTGATATGCGAGGGAACTGAGATCCAGAGAGTTAAGGATAAGATGAAAATTCCCAGTAGGACAGGGAGACAGGCCCCCATTCATCCCGACCTGGGAGCAGGGAAGACAGACAGCCTTGGAGCGAGCCTGGGGATTTAAAATCAAAAGTCCTGCACTGAGCTGCCACTTCCAGCTGGGTATCTTGGTCAAGTCACAGGACCTTGGTGAACCAGTTTCTCTTCTGCCCCATTTGCTGCAGTACTACAGATAACTGAGGGCTTCCCTCATAGCTAAGTCGGTAAAGAATCTTCCTGCAATGCAGGAGACCTGGGTTCGATCCCTGGGTCGGGAAGATCCTCGAGAAGGAAATGGCAACCCACTTCAGTATTCTTGCCTGGAGAATCCCATGGACAGAGGAGCCTGATGGGCTACCGTCCATGGGGTCACAAGAGTCAGACATGACTTAGTGTCTAAACCACCATTACCAAAGATAACTGAAAGCAGGAATAACAGGGTGCCTCATCCCTTGTTAGGGTCATTAAAAGGTTCCCTGCAACTTCATCGAGTTGTCTTGAAGGCCCCGGGGTAAGAGCTGGATGGGTGAGTTGCAATGAGGGCTGGGGAGGCCAAGGGCAAGGCCAATTTCTCTGGTTCACTGGTTATTGTTGAGTTGCTAAGTCATGTCTGATTCTTTATGACCCCATGGACTGCAGCACACCAGGCTTCATTATTCCTCACTATCTTCCGGTTCACTGGGCTTCTAAGCTTATTCCTGAAAACTGGAGCAGGGAGGTCAGGGAAGCCCCCTTCTCCAGAAAGTAGCAAGGGACATCATCCTCCACCTTGCGTCTCAAGGACAAGAAGACTGACAAATACCAAGTCTCATCCCAGTTACCATTTATTTCCCTGCCCTCTCCTGGGACCCCTGAACTACTCTTTCCAGGAAACTCAACAGATCTGAATCCCAGGCCCTTTTGCTGTCCCAGGCCCAATCAGTTCTGAGGAATCATCACCACAACCCTACCCCAAGGCCAGGAGGAGGGGTGTAATAGTCACTGGAGAGACCACACGGCATCCGGCAGAAAGGCAGGCTCTCCTACTGCAGTGGTCAGCCCTCAGGACCTAGGGTGACCAGCCTCAGATGACACTGGTCCTATGGGTGGCCCGACTCTGCTCCGAGGTGCTGGCCTTGATGCCGTTGCTGAAGGAGGAGCTGGGGGCCACGGGCCGCAATGGGAGCTCACGGAGGTGCCACTGCCGCCACTTCTTCTGAACTTCCAGCTGCACCTGCCCCCGGAGACCAGGAGTCAGTCAGGAGGGAAGGGCGATCTTTGTCCGAGTCCTGCTTTTTCCACTGGGGCCTCAGCACAGGCTCTGCCACTCCTGCCCGGAGGGCATGCTTTCCCCTCCACTCAGATTTACCATTTTCAGCCCTGACATCCATAGATACTGAGGGGCCCCTTTCCCTTGGGACCTTTCTCCAGCAACCTCAGCAAACCTATCCTGCAGAAGGGGCCTGTGATCGTTCCACAATCTCCAGATGGTCACCTGGGACAATTGGACACGTCCACATGAAGCCACTGTAGCTCAGAACTCATCTAGGGACCAGGGGGCTACTCTTTGGAATTCCCTTTACAACCCCCAGCTGCAGCAGCAAAGCATTTGGGGCTAGGTTTGATGCTTGACTTTTGGAAAAAAATCAGAGGCTACTCCCATTCAAGTGGGGTGAACCAGATGATTGACAGCCACAGGAAGGGTTTGTTTGCATGCAGTACCATGTTCAACTAATGTCAACTGCACGGCCTCTGTGCCAGGAGCCTCCTGATCCGACCCAGATGCTCTGGGCAAGCGCAGAGACTGAAAGTTAAGTGTGCAGCTCCCCCAACCCTGCTCAGCAGTCACACTCTTTGGAGGTCTCTGAGGACGGAGGGGCAGACATTTCACCAGAGTTACTCTCTTTACAGATGGGAAGCCTGAGGCCCAGATCAGGGCAGTGACAGAGGTCACTTATCAGGCAACCAGCAGTCAGCAGCCTCTGTTAGGGTTGGGGTGCCTGCACTTTCCATTTCCTGAATTTGCTGGAGGGTTAGAATCACCTGGAGTGCCTGTTAAAACATTCTCAGCCTCCAGCCCAGACCTAAGGGATGCATTTTTGCCTGTTTAGAAACAAGGTAGGACCCAGCAGTTGTTTTAACGAGGCCTCTGGGTGATTCTGTTGCTCCCGTTAAGTGAGCTCAGACTCCTGGAAGACAGATTTTGAGCCAGGAGGCCCTGGTCTCCCCCACCCACACCATACCCCGCTCCCTGCCACCCTTTCCAGGTGGCCCTTCTGAACCACAATCCAATGACAAGGGAGCTCCCCAGGCAGCAGAGCAACCCTAGAACACTCACCTCCCCATTGAGGAAGCAGTAGAGGACGGCCACCACCAGGCCCTGCGGAGGAAGCAGGGGCAACGGGATTGGTGCGGGGCTCCAGCATTCGGCCTCCTAGTCCCCTGGGGTCCTTTCATCACCAGCCCCAGGCTCACTTCTCCCCATGACTATTCCAGAGCCTTCCCACATTTCTGCTACCCCAGAGGGAATAGGGGCTTCCTCTTCTGGCCTTGCAGTGCACCCAGCTGTGCTGGCATCACCCACACAGACTGAGACTCTTGGGGGCAAAAATGACCCCAGGTCCAGGGAGTTGCCCTGCGCCAGGGTGGTGTCAGTTACATTAAATGCTGCTGCTGCTAAGTTGCTTCAGTCGTGTCCGACTCTGTGCAACCCCATAGACAGCAGCAGCCCACCAGGCTCTGCCATCCCTGGGATTCTCCAGGCAAGAACACTGGAGTGGGTTGCCATTTCCTTCTCCAAGGCAGGAAAGTGAAAAGTGAAGTAGCTCAGTCGTGTCCGACTCTTAGTGACCCTATGGACTGCAGCCTACCAGGCTCCTCCGTCCATGGGATTTTCCAGGCAAGAGTACTGGAGTGGGTTGCAATTGCCTTCTCCGTTACACTGAATAGAGGCTGCTAACTCAACCTCGGTGACCAGGCAGGTCATGGGAATTAGTAAGGTGGGCCATCTGGGAGAAGCAGGGAGCGGTGGAATGTGAGACTTGTCCATCCCGCCCAGAGCTCTGCTCTGACCACACAGTCACAGATTTGTCTTTCTATCTGAGTAGCTATCCCTGTTTAAACCTCTCCAGATTTCCAGCTGGTCCTGCAAACGAGCCCACCCAGGCCCAGGGGTTCACATGGCTGCTCCACCTACTCAGCTCCAGGCAGGATGGGCGTGCCTCAGGTGTCACCAAGCCCTGCTTCTCCTGGAAGGCCTCCCTTATTAAGTCCAGTGACCTGCCTGGTCCCTGCGGCTGAGTTAGCAACTTCTGCTTAATGCAACTGAAGTCTGACAGAGCTCAAGTGCAGGTCTCAGCCAGCGAACAGGAGGCCTGACTCCCCACTCACATCTCCAAGGTCAGAGGCCTCAGGGCTACGTTTGCTTTTAAGTTCCCTGGTGGGGTGGGCATCGTGCCTATCAGGACCCTCCCTCTCCAGCATCCAGACTCCTCTTTTCCCAATGGGATCCCCAGAATCCTGGTATGGAGCCCCCCAGGCAGGGACTCCAGGCTGAGATGCGGGATTTGAGGCCTAAGTCTTGTATGGAACAATGAGCTTTGAACAGGGTCTAGCAGTCTGGATGTCCAGCTCACCTAAGGACCCTCGAAGGCCAGCCTGCCCTTCCTAATAGGCTCTGCCCTCAGGCCTCCTCGGCTGGTGAGCACCCTGCCCCACAGAGGCCTGGGTACCACAGCCCTGACTGCAGGTAGCCCAACCCCTCCTCCCAGTGCCAACCAGGCCTGCTCCTGGCTACTTAAGACATGGACGGGACTCCAAAGAGGGATGAACCAGCCCCTTTATAGTGGGTTTCATACACGGAACTGCTCTGGGATCCCGGCATTCTAACAAGAGTTTTAGAGACAAATTGGAAGGATCTGCTCTGTTGTCTCAGACATGGATGATGTCACACAAAACGGGGACTATGGGGGTGGGGCAGGAACATGTACTCAGGGCAGTGGTTTCCGTTTGGCTGCACACGAGGATCACTGGGGAGTTCTGGCCCAGGTGCACTGTGTGCCCCAAATCCGAATGTCTGGGGTGGGGCCAGCAGCAGCTCTGAAAGAGCCTCAGATGGTTCAAATGGGCATCAATGACTAGGAGTTGCTGTCAGAGAGTGTGAAAGGCAGGCTTTGCAATAAACCAGAGCTGGATTTGGGCCACAGCTTAGCCTATGTAATCATGGCTTCTGGGTTCCAGGTGCTTCACTTAATTCTTGCCAGATCTCTGGAAGGTAGGCAGGGAGGATCCCTGCTTCCAGGTGAGGGACTTGAGTCACAGGTTTTGGTGGGCCTGGAGCTGGAGGTCAGGCTGCTGCCCCTCACTGGACCGGGGTTGCCCAGCATCAGAGATGCTGAGACACAGTCTCTCTGCTCAAGTGAGGGCCGGAGCCCTGGGTGAGGGCAGGTTAGATGTGCCCCAGGTAAGTAGAGGGTGGCCTCCCACAGCCAACAAGTTTAGGAAATACCAGTTTTATACAGTCATTACAAATGCAGTCTCTGAAGAATTTTAGTGAGCTGGAAAAATCTTCATGATGGAATGATAGAGAATTAAATATAACAAGGAGGGTTAAAAAACCATACATCATGATCTCAATTACATGTGTGTAAGTGTGTGTACATGTATATGTCTTCTTGGATAGAAAGGAGACTTAGAAATAAACACACCATTTTAACAGAGGTTATTACATTGGGTTGTAAGAGTTTGGATGAATTTGCCTTTCTATTTTAACTTCTCCTTACTTCCAAATTTTCCTCAGTAAGCAAGTATTTCTATAATTAGGAGGAACTGACTCTGCAACCCCGTGGACTGTAGCCTGTCGGGCTCCTCTGTCCATGGGGTTCTCCAGGCAACACTGTTAGAGTGGGTAGCCATTCCCTTCTTCAGAAGATTGTCTCAACTCAGGGAACGAACCCAGATCTACTGTACTACAGGCGGATTTTTTACTGTCAGCCACCAGGGAAGCCCCTAATAAACTTCAGTCTTTAGAAATATATGACGGTGATAATGGTATTGTGGTTCTGCGTGTGTCCTTTAAGTTCTTGTCTTTCAGAAAGTATATACTAAAATGTTTACGTTTGAAATAACATGATGGCTTGAGTTTGCTTAAAATGATGAGAGATGGGGAGTGGATGGAGGTGAAATAGGACAGGTCACAGAAGGGTAAGGGCTATATGCAGGTTCATTATATTGCTCATTTGACTTTTGTATGTGGAAAAAATTTCCATAATACAGAATTTAAAAAATATTTATTATATCACTATATATGTATAAAATATAATAAAATGATATATATGTTTGTATTTGAACAGTGGTTCTTTTTTTTTTTTAAAAAAACACCCTTAAAGATCTTTTTTTTCTTTGTAAACATTCCTATGGGCTGGAATAAAGCACAAGCTGGAATCAAGATTTCTGGGAAAAACATCAATAACCTCAGATATGCAGATGACACCACCCTTTTGGCAGAAAGCGAAGAAGAACTAAACAGCCTCTTGATGAAAGTGAAAGCGGAGAGTTTAAAAGCTGGCTTAAAACTCAATATTCAGAAAACTGAAATCATGGCATCCTGTCCCATCATTTCATGGCAAATAGATGGGGAAACAATGGAAACAGTGACAGACTTTATTTTGGGGGGATCCAAAATCACTGCAGGTGGTAACTGCAGCCATGAAATTAAAAGATGCTTGCTCCTTGGAAAAAAAGCTATGACCAACCTAGACAGCATATTAAAAAGCATAGACATTACTTTTCCAACAAAGGTCCATCTAGTCAAAGCTATGGTTTTTCCAGTAGTCATGTATGGATGTGAGAGTTGGACTATGAAGAAAGCTGAGCGCCGAAGAATTGATGCTTTTGAACTGTGGTATTGGAGAAGACTCTTGAGAGTCCCTTGGACTGCAAGGAGATCCAACCAGTCAATCCTAAAGGAAATCAGTCCTGAATTTTCATTGGAAGGACTGATGCTGAAGCTGAAATTCTAAGACATTGGCCACCTGATGCGAAGAACTGACTCATCTGAAAAGACCCTGATGCTGGAAAAGGTTGAAGCAGGAGGAGAAGGGGATGACAGAGGATGAGATGGTTGGATGGCATCACCGACTCAATAGACATGAGTCTGAGTAAGCTCTGGGAGTTGGTGATGGACAGGGAAGCCTGGCATGCTGCAGTCCGTAGGGTCACAAATAGTCAGACATGACTGAGCGACTGAACTGAACTGAACTAAAACATTCCTATGGGAACATTTAGGAAAGTACTTTTGGTTTTCTGTTAATAAGCACGTCCCCAGAGAGGAGCCAAATGGCCTTCCATTGGGTGTAGTCTGCAGCCCTAGCCACAAGCCTAGTTCCAGAGACAGGAAGTCCTCATCTATGCAGTCCTGGGTCTCCAGGTTCTCATTGGGGTCACTACCCAATTCTGTCAGCTGGGTCAAGACCTTCCACCCATCTTTGGACAGCCCCGCCCACCTGATAAAAAGGGCCATAGTGAGCCCAACCTTCCCCCATGTTACACGGAAACTTCCTGATCCAGAGAAAAAGCTCATGGATTATACACAGAGACTAGGTCTCCAGGGGTCTGGGGTGCCGGCAAGAGTCTTTGGGCAGAGAAGAGGCTCAGAAGAGTGCAGCGGGACAGCCCTGGGGTGGGGTCTGCAGGCAGGGGTTAGGGCCAGACTGCACTCAGGAATGCGTTCCCAGTGATGTGTCTTCCCTGGAACCTGAGCAGGACAGGGGGAGATGACCCTGGGCACACCCTGTCCTGAACAGAACTCCAGGAATGAGGGAGGCACCCAGCCTCACCCTGAGGTCAAGGCCTTCCCAGGTGAGGAAGTCTCTGTGGATGGTCTGTGTGTTGATGACAAGCTGGCTTCTTCAGGAAAACCCACTGGGAGAGATTTCTCTCAGGCCCCAAAACTATAATTCTAGGTTTTCCCTGGGAACCAGGCTGCTTACATCTAAGTCTTGAAACAGAAACAGAGTGTGTTTCTGCCTCTGCTTTGGCTACTGGGAAGCTCCAGACCAAAATTTATGACACACTTCTCCCCTCTTTAGAGAACTTCATCAAATTTGTTTCTGTGTATGAACTCAATTTTGGCTTTACTTCCTTTATTCACTGATCCCTCATCTGCTTATTTTTTGTCCTTTGTATGTTTTCTCTGAAAGCTACATCATATTATTTTTGGAAGGAGATAGTTATGAGTAAATAAACAACATTGTGAAGTTTGGGATTCATGTTAAAAGTCCCTTCTGACCAAATAGGTTTACTATATTTTTTAACTACACCATCTTGTTGAATTAGTAGGTATGTCGTTTCTCCTCTCCCCTTTTTCCCCTTTTTTTAAAGTTGGTTTTTATTTTTAGTAAATTGTGTATGTAATTTGTTTCAGAGAGTCAAATGTCTCTTGTCGCCAAAACAAAAAGAAAAGAAAAAAAAACTAGCCTCCTGACCTCCTTGCCCCTGTTTCCTGTTCCTCAGACTTGGAACTCTCCTGACTGATTCGGCATAATGTGCTGATGTGGTTACTTCTGGATTTTTCAGCTTGGGGCTTTTTATGGACTTCCCAGTGTGCAGATGAGGATATTCTTCTACACCGCCTTCCACCCCACCCTCCTCTTCCGCTATGCTCATCTTCTTGCCCCCTCCACTCCGTGATGGCTCAGCTCAAGCCCTCAGTGCTTGCATTGTCTCTAACTACCGAGAGCTGTGTGAGCTAGTGCACCAGGGTTACATTCCCTTCTATCCTCCCTGGAGTCAGCCTCTCTCTCCTGAGTTGCATCTCCCACCCCCATATGACACGTGACTGGTGGGGAACTTGGGACCCACTGAGGGTCACACAGCACAGTGAGGTCCTGCCCCTGCCTCTCTTGGGTCTCTGCCAGATGAGGCACTCCTCTGCCTTCGGGAAGATCTGGGTTTTGGCCTCTCTAAGGAGAAAGAATGCCTCCTTTCACCTTAAAGTTGCCGTCCCTGGAGCTTACCTGGAATGAGCCAAGGGCCAATTCAAAAAACAGCTGGATCTCCATGGCATCCTCGGGGGAGAAGGCGAAGATGATGTAGTGGATTCCAAAGAGGGGGATCAGCAGGAGGGTGGACTTGGCCAGACGCCTGGGGACACAGAGGCACTGCAGTCTCGGGCAACCCCACACCCACAAGCACCCCCATCTTGCCTGACTGCAGGAGGCTCTGCCACGGTGTCCCCACTGCTTGTTTAACTTTCATTATGGAAAATCTTCAGCTCCCACATACCCTGTACCTGGATTCAATACTTATCAGTCCATGGCCACTCTCCAAACTCTTGGATTATGCAACCTTATCAGTAAAATGCTTTGAACCCATAGCCACAGGAATAACGCTATAACATATGTGCATATGTTACTATTAAGATATCACACACTGTCTAACATATTATTAGCAAAGCCACCATTCTCATTTGTTGGATAATGAATATCTGTAAGGAGAAGCTCTTTTATTTTCTTCCCAGGGTAGGTTGCCAAATTTAGCAAACAAAAATACAGGATGCCCAGTTCAATTTGAATTTCAGATAAGCAACAGATAGTTGTTGGTTTTTTTTTTTTTTTGGTGTAGGTACCAAAAAAAACTATTAGCTATTTATCCAAGCCTCGGATTAAACTGGGCATCCTGTATTTTATCTGGCAACTTTATTCTTGATCCCCAGCATGACCCTACTTCAGAGCCACTGCTCTAAAGATACCATAGGAAAATCTGTCACCAAGTCATCCATGCCTCTGCCAGATTCTGAGAACCCAGAACATCACAGAGAAAGCCTCTGGTGGACACTGATTTATCTTTAACATTTGTCATGGGCTGAACTGTATCCCCCTCCCCACAAAAAAAATTTTAAGTTGAAGCTCTAACTAACCCCTATTACCTCAGAATGTGACTGTATATGCAGATAGGGACTATGAAGAGGTGATGAAGTTTAAATGAGGCCATCAGGGTGGGACTGTAGTCTAATCAACTGGTGTCCTTTTAAGAAGAGATATGGGGATTGCACATGTATAGAGAAAAGGTCATGTGAGGACTCATCAAGAAAGTGGCTGTATACAAGCCAAGGAGTGAGGCCTCCAGAGAATTCAAATCTGCCAACACCTTATTCCTAGGCTTCTAGCCTCCAGAATAGTGAGGAATTAAGTTTCTCTTATTTAAGTCAGCCACTTAAGTCACCACTTTAGTGGTGTCTTGCTATGGTAGCCTGAGTAGACTAATACATCATCTTTCTTGACCATCTCAAAGGTTTTAAAGTATTTTTGAATCACATTATCTTGAAAATCTGGTGAAGGTATAGTGAAAGCTGGAAAATACACAGTCGACCCTTGGCACCCATGGGGATTGGCTCCAGACCCTCTGCAGACAATGAAATCCTTGGATGCTCAAGTCGCTTATATGAAATGGGGTATTTGCTTAAATCTATGCACATGCCCCATATATTTAAATAATCTCTGCTGCTGCTGCTGCTGCTAAGTCGCTTCAGTGGTGTCCGACTCTGTGCGACCCCAGAGACGGCAGCCCACCAGGCTCCCCCATCCCTGGGATTCTCCAGGCAAGAACACTGGAGTGGGTAGATTACTTATAATACCTCATACAATGAAAATGTTTTGATTTGGATTTTTTTCCCCAAATATTTGCAATCTGCAATCCAAGGTTGGTTGAATCCTTGGATGCAAAACGCACAGATAAGGAGAGCCACCGTCCCCATAAAAACTTGAATTTGGGCCCCTGACTCCCTAGCCTTGTGCCAAGGATGAGATATTTGCCTACAGGGGTCCTGCTTAGATTTCTTTTCTCCCCATCTCCAGGGCAGTTCTATGCAGAGGAAAGGACCCACCCCTCCTTCCCTCCACCCCACTGTAAACTCCCCAGGATGAGGTCCCAGTTCTTCCTCCTCCTCTACCTCTATAATGTCGAGCACCAGCTGGGTAAACAGTAGGTGTTCCATAAATGCCTGCTGACTGAGTGCCTGTCTTTGCCTTCCACTTACTTATAATGGTTCACTTCATTTCCTCTTGTTTCTTGAGTTCTAAGTTTTCTCATCAGGATTCTTAGAATGTTTATAAAAAGGATGAAATTAATCTGTAAAACACAAGACAGAGGTGAGGCTAAAGATGATCTGCTTTCCGGCCACCTCTCCTGGCTCCAGCCCCAGGCAGGGAAGGCAGTGTAGCCACAGCAAGACGGCATGTCACGCCCTCCAGCACACCCAGTCCTGGAGAAACACACTGTCTTCCATGGCTCAGCCTCCACTCCTGGGCTGCAGGAGCTCTGAGGTCTGCTCAGTCGCAGGGTGGATCACTCACAATTGGAATGGTTTGGAATCTTATTAAAATGCAGGCCTGAGATCCAGCATTTCTACCAAGCTCCAGGGAATGAATGCCAAAGCTGGGCCTTGGACTATGCCCAAGTAGCAAAGGCTTTACAAGCAGAGGTTCTCAAAGTTTAAGGTGCAGATTGCTGGGCTCCGCCCCCAACAGTTATGGTTTAATTTGCTTTTTTTTCTTTCTTTCTTTCTTTTATCTGCAGCTTGCAGAATCTTGGTTTCCCCACCAGGGACCAGGCCCTCGGCAGTGAAGGCCCAGAGTCCTAACCACTGGACCACAGGGGAATTTGCATTCTTAACAAGGTCCCCAGTGAAGCTGCCAGTTTAGAGACCACATTTTGAGAACCACTGCTTCAGAGACTTACAGTCGTTCTGCAGCTCAATCACCAGCTCCAGGAAGCCTTCTTGATCACCTCCTTTTCCTGATTTATTGTAGTTAGGGATGATGCTACTTGTAAGGGCACTTGAAATACTTGCAAGGGGCCAAGTGCAAGCATCTGTATGTGTCCATTAACTGCCAATTCAATCCTGCCTTTCTAAAGGACAGGGACCAGAGTCTGTTGCTTTTGGCATCATTTGCCCCACTCCAGTAGTGCCCAGTGCCAGCCACACTACGAGGTTGCCCATATAGCACCCTCTGTCCTCCCCTCACCCACCAGCTCCAGAATCATTTTGCAGAAGCAGGGATCAGTGGAACTGACTGGGCGGGCACCCTCATTGTTCAGACGAGTAGCCTGGGGGCCTACGGCCACTTGCCAGAAGACACAGGATTAGTGGCATGTCTAGGACCCCAGCTCAGCATCCCTGGTCAGGACACTTCTCAGCTCACTCTTTGTGGATCTTGCTGTAAGCTGTACATGGTATAAACTAACAAAGGCTCTTTTATTTTTTGCCTTTGAGTTGTATTTAATAGGAAGCATTTGAAAGCAAAAGGGAAAATTTTAACTATCCCAAGAATGAACCTTAAATAGTGGAATTCTGGGCCCCGTGACAGGCTGGGAGAGAGATACTTGGCATCAGGAATGCCCCCACCCCCACCAATATCCTCAATCACTAGAGAGACCACAGTCTCATGAAATCAGCCTGGGCCCTGGGGCTCTCCTGGGCTGGCCTGTCAAAGTCCCAGAATTATAGCAAGGAAACTGGCTCAGTATTTAGCAGCTATAGCACAGCAGTTGATCATATAATTTCAAGTGACATTGGAAAGTTTACATCTACTGCTAAGGGAAAAAAAACAAACCAGGACACAAAACTATAATAAGCATTTTGAAAAAGTACATGCACTCAAAGAAAATTACAGGACAGAAAAGCACAGCATCATAATGTCCATCTAGGTGCTACAAATATGGGTGATTTTAGTCCTTTTTTAAAAATACATTTTGTATTTTTGCACTTTTATATGAATTCTATTACTATTATTTTAGAAGCGAGAATATATTTTGATTTAACATAAAACAAGCACATTCTTTGTATAACATAATTAGTGATAGAATAGTCAATATTTTTATGCCATATTATTATGCTAATAAAAAGTGTTCAGACATTATTTACATGTGACAAGCTGACAAAAAACAACTTTTGATAAATAATAGCAGATTTCAGTATACAGTTTTCAGTGTATTAAGACTGTATATAGGAAATGAAAGCCTAGTATCTTTCACTATCCCTTAAAGTTTAATTTAGTCAGATTAGAAAACACTATGCTAAAGTTGGCCTAATCAAAATTATAATCAAATTATTTATTTATTAACATAAAGTGATTTTGGGTAGCAATGTATCAGGGCAGCAAAAATAAAGTTGTGTTTAAAGCACTAGACACCCTCTGTACTGGTGATAACTGTGCATTACAACCGTATCAGACACTACGTTTCTAACCCTAACTCCTACCCTGAGTGGTTCCAAATTAATGAATGACCTTCACACCCCCTAAGAGAAGCAGAAGTAGGGAAAAGTCATTATGCTCTCCTGAGCTACTCAGTGGCCTATCATGGCTGCTACTCAGATTTCTCTACAATTTCTAGCTCTCCTGTTGTGAGTTGAGATAATAGGGAGGATGGTGTAAAATTCTACTCTTTTTCGTTTGTTTGGTTTTTGGCCACACCATGCAGCATGCAGGATATTCGGTTCCTCGACCAGGGATTGAACCCATGACCCCTGCATTTGGAGCGCCAAGTCTTAACCACTGGACCATGAGGGAAGTCCCAAATTTTACTATTTTTTCCCCCCCAATTCTACTATTTTTGAAAAAAAAAAAAAGGAAAGTGGTTATGGGATGGCCCCTTCAACCAGCCACACAAGGAAAGCCAGCGAGCTAGTGGAAGAGGGGGCTGTTGCCCAGTCTAACCCTCCTGTGAGCCTAGTAAGGACACTTTCTGTCACCTGGTTCTGTAGTCTTGGCATCCCTCTGAGACTGTGCACATTACTTAGGAAAAGGGCTGCCCCAGGGCGCGCCCCCATGGATCTTCCTTATCCTTAGCCACACCCACAGGCTCAGCTACAGGGCTCTGGACTGCAGAGCAGAATCACCTTGGAACGTAAAACCAAGCCTAGTGCCCAGGCCCCTCCCCAGGACAAGGAGAGCCTGAATCTCTGCTACTGGTATTTTTAAAAGGCTCCCAGGTTGACAGGAGAGCAAAGGTGGAGACACCCTGAACTGCTCTGTCTAAGAGTCACTCCTGAATCTCGCCCCTGGGGCCAACTCTTCAGGCCTGCCCTCCCGCCCTGTCATATCACCACACCACAGAGGCCAAGACCACAGCAGCCTTGGCTTTCCCCAGGTGCTACCCGCTCTATGATCCTGGCTCAGTGAGTCTGCCCAGTTCAACCACAGAATGCTTTAAAAATGATCAAGATCCAACCATCTGAAACAGTGGAGGCAGAATCTCAAGAGACCTGAGCTAGCCACTCTGAGTAAGGAGCTCTACTTGGTACACTGAAGCTGCTCCCAGCAGACAAGGCCAAGGCAAGCTTTTGCTCTGGACTCGCTCTCCTCCCCTCTGGCAGTCTCTGGGGGCAGGGCTCCTAGACTCTCCTGCTGCTGCCCAGACTCTGGAAACTCTGGTTTATTCCTCCATACACCTGGAGGCAGCAATGCTGGCTTTGCCAAGGCCCTCCACCCTGCAAGCCTGTCACTGTTCTGGTCTCTCCCATTGGAGCCAGATTAGGGGGGCTAGCTACTTACCAGGATGGAGAGGATCACAGGCCCTCGGATGACCCACCAGATAGACGCGTTGGCATTGATGTCCCAGCACCTAGGGAGGGACAGCCAGGTATGACTAGGAGTGGGGAGCTGGGCTGACTAGAAGAGACCTGTTCTCAGAGGTGCCCTTTGCAGGAAGGAGTACGTTGTGGTCCTGCCCCCTGTAGACAGTGGGCTTAACACCCTTAGGACTGACCATCTTCTGCTGCCAAGAGCACCGCCAGGGCTGGGGAGCGTCCAGGCTCCAGGCAAGCCCAGTGAGTGTCTAGGGAGCAAAAGCACACAGATCTGAGATGGAAGATTCTGGACCCCAGAGCCAAGTGCATGGTCAAGATCACTGGGGAGCGTGGTGGCCAACAGCAGCCAGGCAGGTGAAGTGTCAGGAAGTGAAGCGCCTGGGTGAGTGTCATGTGACCTCAGCCCTGGGGACATCAGGCACAGGGCTGGGAGCATGGGGGACTTGGCAAATAGACAGACTGCGCTTGGTCTAAGGTGGCCACAACTCTGTCCAGCTCATTTTTGCCACAAGGGACCTAGGGAATGTTGACAGAACTTTCCATTTGTTCTAGAAAAATTAAAAATCCAGATTTTTCTTAGAGAGAATTAATTCATTTTAAAGGATTATTTTAGACTGAATTTGGACAGCAAGACACTTTTACACCTCGTCCGTCATGGCCTGGCTGTGTCATTACATGATGAAACATGGCCTCCCATGTGGCCATGCTGCCTCACCACCTCCCCAGCTTCCTTCAAGCTTTCCTTCCGTGAGCCCACTCACAGTAGCCCCCAGGCTCATCCTGAGCCAAATCTTTAGAGAATGAGACTAGATCTCTTTGTACCCATCAGGGATTTGAAAGCTGCTTCTACTCTCCTGCTCTCCTGAGTCTGCAGGACTCAGACATCCCATGTCGGGAGGACAGGAGGAGGGAGCTGCCAGGAAGAGAAAAGCTAGGTCGGTCCTTAGAGCTTCCTCCCTGAGCAGCACAGCTCTTGTCAGGCACAGAGCTGATCGGGCAGCAGAAGGGTGGCTCAGCATATCTGAAAACACATATCCAGGAGAGCTGGGTACTCAGCAGCCTGCACGGCAGAGAACCCGCCTGCGGCTCCAGGTCTGAGACATAGGCCTCTCCTAGATAACAGCTTCAGAGAAGGGTCCATCCTATTGAAAGAACTGGACAATATAAAATATACTCTGTTACCTCTCCATCCGACAGCTTACCCAACATCTTCCAGAAAGTGCCTGGTGACAGCCCATGAAGCAACAAAGATGGCTGGGGAACCTGAGGGTTAAAAATAAAGGTGGGGGGGTGGGTAGGCAGAAGGGAGATGACTCAATTTTCCACACCCTTATGAGAAACAGGACAATCGGTGACTCTAGGCCAGATAGTGAGCAGATGCTGAGGTCCAGTTGCCATGGAAACCTCCTTGCCATCCTGTGTAAATAAGCAGCTTCATGCTTCAAGGGTGCCATGGAATCCTTGGGAACTGACGCAGGATCAGATAGATCCTGAAGGCCACTTCGGGGCAGGGGTATCCTGGAAGCTTGGGCCACACTCTGAAGGACTGCTGGAGGGCAGAAGGGAGGGGACCACGAGCTTGTGGAGGCCACTGGTGGAGCCCCTTTATCAAACTGAGGTATTTGGGGAGGGGATACAAGACCAAAGGAGAACAATCAGTTCTATTCAAATATTGATTTGTAAGAACTTTAGCCATTTGACTGATAATGTAATCTATCGGCATCATTTAAACAAAAACAGATTTTAGACTAGAGACTTGTAATACACAAGGATTTTAAAGACAAATACAAGAACATTTCCTGACTTCTAGTTGAACATGTTAAGTTGAAGTTACACATTTATCTGTTTCTCACTGACACCCCTTCAAAATGACAGTAAAAAATTAAAATGCTACAAGCCTATAAGCCCAAAGAATGGAAAAGGAGGGTACAGCAGATGAGAGATGTCAATACACTTAGGAAGCTGGCAGCTGGCAGAGGAGCAGTAACTGACTGATGTCCCAGAGCAGAGAAAGCTGAAGCATGAGTGCTGCATGGGCGTGCCTCTGAGAAGGCACTTGTTCTGTGCCTGGGGGTGGGCAGCGGGATGGTTTGGAAGTCTGGACAGGAGGCAGGTAACCACTCCAGGTGGTCAGAACCACCCTCCCACAGCCAAATAGTCAGCTGTTCATCTCTAACAGAAATGAATCCTCAGGGGCAACTGAGCCAAGGAGGACTGGGGCTCTGGCCCAGCAGAGGGTGGGAGGGGTTCTCAGCTGAGCTGGTCTACGCCTGTGCTGCCCAGTACTGCTGTCTCTCACCACGTGTGGCTTCTGAGCCCTTGCTACGTGGCTGCTCTCAGATGAGATGTGCTAAAAGCACAATATAGCAGATTTGGAAGATCTGGCATGAATAAAAGAATGTAAAATATGTTATTAACAATTTTAAAAATTATACATTAAAAGGTTGATATTTTGGTTATATTGGGTTACATAACATACACTATTGAATTTCACTAATTAGTGAAACTAGATTTTTTTTACTGTGGTTACTAGAAAATTTTTAGTTATATAAAATATAACTCAGATTCTATTTCTAACGGACATGCCTATCTATCCCCTAACTGAGAAGAGTCCCATCCCCAGGCTGCTCAGTTTTCAGACCTCCAGCAGCCAGGATTCTACACTACTCCAGCCCTCCAACCTCCACCCCAGGTGGGAGATGAAAGGATTCCTCCCGGAGGAAGCAAACGGCCTTAGAAAAAGGGCCTGTAGATAGCCATGCTGAGGACCCCCAACACAGTGGCCATTTCCAGCCCAGTCTCCCACGAGAGATGTGACCCAACCCCCAAGCACCACCACCACCCCACACAGACACACACAGACACACACACACACACAGACAGCCTTCAGTCAACACTGAAGTGACTCATTCTTAATTATGAATGGTCAAGGTCACCAACATCTGAGGAAGGCTGGTTACATAAAAGACAAAGACCAAAACAAGCAGAGAAAAGGAACTCAGAGGAAATAGACCATACAGGCTGTAGGAGGAACTTGAACAAAACAATTCTAAGGAATATCATCAGAGAGATTAGAGGGAAGATTACCTCTACAAGACACAAACAGGATGTTGAAAACAGGGAGCATTCAGAGAACAAGGAAGAGGGCTTGGAAACTAAATATATGATGATCAAGACTTTAAAAAATTTCATAGATTGTCTGGAAGATAAAGACCAGGAATTGCCCAGAACACAAAGTGTGGAATGAAAAGTATTAATAGGAGGAGAGAAAGGAGAAAATTAGAAGTCAATTCCAGGATGTGAACCATCTGATTAAAAGTTTCAGAAAGAGAGGATAAAAACCAAAGGGAAAAAAAAAGATCAAAGGGACAGTGTAAGAAGACTGTCCAAGAAATGACAGATGCGAGTCTCCAGATCAAAGGACCGCCACTCACCAGCAAAAAGGATGAAAACAGACTTGCATGGGGGCACATTCCTATGACATTTCAAAATGCAAGGGACAGGGACTTCCCTGACAGTCCAGCGATTAAGACCCCATGCTTCTGGACTTTCCTGGTGGTGCAGTGGATAAGAATCCACCTGCCAATGCAGGGGGCCTGGGTTTGATCCCTGGTCCAGAAAGATTCCACCTGCAGAGGAGCAGCTAAGCCTGAGAGCTGCAGACTGAGCCTGCGCTCTAGACCCCGAGAGCCACAGCTGCTGAAGCCTGCACTCTCAAGGGCCCTCAAGCCTAGAACTAATGAAACTACTGAAGCTCGTGTGCTTAGAACCCCTGCTCCACAACGAGAGACGCCACCACAATGAGAAGCCTGCAGAGGGCAACTAGAGAGTAGCCCCAGTTCTCCACAACTAGAGAAAGCCTGTGGCAGCAAAGACCCAGCACGGCCAAAGATAAATAAAGCAGTGTGTACATGTCGATTTCAGGCAAGGGTTTTAAAAAAAAGACTCTGCACTTACACTGCAAGGGGTACAGGTTCCATTCCTGGTTGAGGAACTAAGATTCCACATCCTGCATGGCACAATCAAAGAGTAAGAAAAAAAGAAAAAAAATCACAGGGGACAGAGGGAAGATTCTGCAGCTTATACAGAGAGGTGAGTAAAAGCTTGGGAAACAGAATGACATGGCAAGTCCCAAAACACCAGATGCCAAAATAGAAGACCTTCAAAATTCTGGGGAAACAATTTTCAACCTAATTTCTATGCCCAGGAAAACTGTAAGTTAGGTGTGAAAGCTGAACAAAGATATGTTTAGGGACTTCGCTGGTGGTCCAGGGGCTAAGACTCTCCCTCCCCATGCAGCGGGCCAGGCTTCAATCCCTGGTCAGGGAACTGGATCCCACATGCCGCAACTAAGACCTGACAGCCAAATAAGTAAATATACTTAAAATAAAAAAGGTATGTTTAGATATGGAGTGCAAAAGAATGTAGCTTCCATGCATTCTCTGTTAGACAGATACCAGAGGATGAACTCCAACACAACCAAAGAGTAAACCAAAGATAGGGAAACAAGAAGTCAAGGTATAGGATTTGTGGAGGAGATGAAGAAAAACTCAGTGTGAAGGTTAAGAGAGTGAGTGAGTCTACAGAACGACCAGAGGGCAGACCAAGAGGGCAGAAAGCTCCTTTAGAAAGAACACGGGATAGTAGATTATGTTAAATGGCATATCCCCCTCCACCCCAAAGGTTCATATCCTTAGAACCTTAGGTGTGAGCTTACCCTTTCCTGGAAACAAGGTCTTTTAAGGTGTCGTTAGTTAAGATGAGGTCATATCTATAGGGGCCTTAATCCAATACGACTGTTATTTTTTTAAGAAGGCACTGAGACCCAGACAAAGAGAAGAGACACAAGGGAAGAAGACCATGTCGAGATGGAGGCAGAAATTGGAGTGACGCTCCTACCAGGTAAATAAGACCAAGGACTGCCAGAAACTGGGGCAAAGGCATAGAGCATGTTGCCCCTCAGAGACCTTAGAAGGAATTGGCCCTGGCAAAGCCTGACTTTGAACTTCTGGTCCCCACAGTGGGAAAGAATAAATTTCTGTTGTTTTAAGCCAGCGGCAACTTGTTATAGCAGCCCTAGGACACTGATAGAGCAGGAATAAACCAAACAAATAGGACTGATAGATTACATGTTGTTGCCTTTGATTATAGGAAACCTGGCACTGGATGGTTTTCCAGTTCTGTTGAGAATTTGGGAGAATTAATGACAACAACATAAAATGAGTCAGTTAAAAATGACTCCATAATTTTGGGATTAACATATACATACCACTATATATTGTCACCCTACTTATTTAACTTATTTGCAGAGTATATCTTGCAAATGCTGGGTTAGATGAAGCACAACCTGGAATCAAGATTGCAGGAAGAAATATCAATAACCTGATATGCAGATGATACCACCCTTATGGCAGAAAACAAAGAGGAATTAAAGAGCCTCTTAATGAAGGTGAAAGAGGAGAATGAAAAAGCTGGCTTAAAACTCAACATTTAAAAAACTAAGATCGTGGCATCTAGTCCCATCACTTCATGGCAAATAGATGGGGAAACAATGGAAACAGTGACAGACTTTATTTTCTTGGGCTCCAAAATCACTGCAGATGGTGTCTGCAGCTATGAAATTAAAAGACACTTGCTCCTTGGAAGAAAAGCTATGACCAACCTAGACAGCATATTAAAATGCAGAGACATTACTTTGCTGTCTGTCTTTCCAGTAGTCATGTATGGATGTGAGAATTGGACCATAAAGAAGGCTGAGTGCCACACAATTGATGCTTTCAAACTGTGGTGTTGGAGAAGACTCTTGAGAGTTCCTTAGACTGCAAGGAGATCCAACCAGTTCATCCTAAAGGAAATCAGTCCTGAATATTCATTTGAAGGACTGATGCTGAAGCTGAAACTCCAATACTTTGGCCACCTAATGCGAAGAGTTGACTCATTTGAAAAGACCCTGATGCTGGAAAAGATAGAAGATAGGAGAAGGGGGTGACAGAGGACCAGATGCTTGGATGGCATCACCGAGTCAATGGATATGAGTTTGAGCAAGCTCTTGGAGATGGTGAAGGACAGGGAAGCCTGGCATGCTACAGTCCATGGGGTTGCAAAGAGTCAGATATGACTGAGAGACTGAACAATGACATTATATAAAGCAATCAACAAGGACCGGCTGTATAGCACAGGGAACTCTATTCAATACTGTGTAATAACCTATATGGGAAAAGAATCTGAAAAAAAGTAGATACATGTGTATGTACAGCTGATCCACTTTGCTGTACACCTGAAACTAATGCGACACTGTAAATCAACTATACTCCAATACAAAATAAAAATTAAATTTAAAAAATGACTCCATAAAACATAAAAAATCAAATATTGGAAGTAAAATGATTTTACACCACTTGGCTTGGTAGTGAACAGTATTTATATAGACATAATGATGTATACCAGTCCATACTAAAGGAAATCAGTCCTGAATAGTCATTTGAAGGACTGATGCTGAAGCTGAAATTCTAATACTTTGGCCACCTGATGCAAAGAACTGACTCATTTGAAAAGACCCTGATGCTGGGAAAGACAAGCAGGAGGAGAAGGGGACGACAGAGGATGAGATGGCTGAATGGCATCACTGACTCGATGGACATGAGTCTGAGTGAATTCCAGGAGTTGGTGATGGACAGGGAGGCCTGGCATGCTGCAATTCATGGGGTTGCAAAGAGTCAGACACGACTGAGCGACTGAACTGAACTGAATGATGTATATATTGAATATGATTTGTGTGTGTGTTAGTCGCTCAGTCGTGTTTCACGCTTTGTGACCCTATGGACTGTAGCCCACCAGGCTCCTCTGTCCATGGGATTTCCCAAGCAAGAATACTGGAGTGGGTTGCCATTTCCTTCTCCAGGGGGTCTTCCCAACCCAGGGACTGAACCTGGGTCTCCTACATTACAGGCAGTTGCTCTATCATCTGAGCTATGAGGAATATTTATATAGACATAATGATGTATACATTGAATATGATTTAGCCCCAAAATGTGAACAACTCTAATGGGAAGATGGAGGTGGTAGATGAAGAATTTTATATCCTTCCCTTCCATCACAAGGAGTCAACCAATAATATCTCAGATGGACAAATCAAGAAATAGTAGAATATCATTTAGAAATATGAGAGTAAATAATAGGAGGAAGAACTGAAAAATGGGAAGGTATTACCTCTGAGAGGCAGAAGTGAGAGCCTTTTCAGGGAACTTTTTTTCTTTTTCATTTTAGGCTGACATTTTATTTTTTAAGGAAGTTTATCCTCTTTTTAAAAATTTTAATTTATTTTTTAAATTTTTGGCTGTGCTGGGTCTTTGTTGCTTTGTGCAGACCGTCTCAAGTTGCAGAGAGCTGGGGCTACTCTTCGTAGTGGTGCAGGGCTTCTCACGGTGGTGCCTTCTCTTGTTCCAGGCGCACGGCCTTCAGTAGTTGCAGCACATAGGCTCCGTAGTTGCGGCTTGGGGGCTCCAGAGCTTGGACTCAGAGGTTGTGGCACACAGGCTTAACTGCTCCATGGTGTATGGAATCTTCCCAGACCAGGGATCAAACCCATGTCCCCTACATTGGCAGGCAGATTCTTATCCCTGTGCCACCAGGGAAGTCCTAGACTTGTACTTCTATTTAATTCTCTAAACCAAGTGCATGTATGACATTGATAAAAAATTTCTTTACCTAAATTCTGGGTCAGGTCAGTTCAGTTCAGTTCAGTCTCAGTTGTGTCCGACTCTTTGCGACCCCATGAATCGCAGCACGCCAGGCCTCTCTGTCCATCACCAACTCCCAGAGTTCACTCAAACTCAAGTCCATCAAATCGGTGATGCCATCCAGCCATCTCATCCTCTGTCATCCCCTTTTCCTCCTGCCCCCAATCCCTCCCAGCATCAGAGTCTTTTCCAATGAGTCAACTCTTCGCATGGGTGGCCAAAGTACTGGAGTTTCAGCTTTAGCATCATTCCTTCCAAAGAACACCCAGGACTGATCTCTTTTAGAATGGACTGGTTGGATCTCCTTGCAGTCCAAGGGACTCTCAAGAGCTGGGTACTTTTGGCAAATAGGGACTCTGAGGGCCACTTGTTTATTATTATTTGTTTTACATCTTTAATAGTGAGTCAGTGGAAAATAACTGCTTAAATTATGGTTTTAAGTGTGGCCCTTGGGACAGTGGTGTCAGCATCACCTGGGGCCCAGTGAGAAATGCAGAATCTCAGGCTCCACCCCTGCCCACCAGACCAAGACTCTGGGAGGACATGCCCTCTGCATGATTCCAATGCAGCTCCAGCTGGAGGAGCACTGGTTTGAGTTCCCTATGTGAGTGGGAGGGAGCTTGATTCATCTACGAAAGCCTGAGGTGTCACACTTTTCTGGGCACAGACTGACACTCCAGCCACCTTGAAAAAGTAAAAGTTCTGGATAAGTATTAAAAATTTTAGATGCCTATGCCTTCTGACTCAGGGGCCCCAATTCCAGGATTTTCTATTACATATGGAATAAGCTTTGCCCATAAAAGCACTCCTCACTGTGTTATTCGTCACAGTAAAAAATGAGAAACAATCTTAACATCAAAAAAATAGATATTTGGTTATATACATCCACAGAGTATTAAAAATGTTTATTGAAGATTTGAAAGAATATAGAGCATGCTTCTGTGTTCAAGGAAAGAGGCAAGATTCAAAATTCTACATACAGGATAATTGTAACCAAGTGGGAAAAACTAGGAGTATAAAAAAGTCTGAAAAGAAACCCCAGAAAATGTTCAATAGATGAGACTATGGCAATTTTTTTTTTCTAATTTGAAAAAAAAATTTTTCTTGCGAAGTTTTATGGTTGACCACATACTCATTTAAGCAACTTATCTCAGGGCCTGGGGCAGGGAATAAGTACAAACTGAGGCAGGGGCTGCTGCTTTTGCAAGAGAAAAGCCTTTCACAGTTGGAAAGCTTTAGACCTTCCTGAGTCCCTTCATGTCCCCTTGGGGTTGTGCAGGCAAAAAGGCCGGGAGAGAAGGAACTGGTGCTGTTTTATGTGCGGCTCTAACCCCAGGGCCTGGTATATAGTAGATGCTCAATAAATATTTGAGAAAGAAAAGAAGGTTCTCATCTCATTAAACCTCCTAAGAATCTGTGATGGAGATATTATCACAGTGTAATTTTGTCTCCTTGCTAGACTACAAACCCCTTGAGTGATGGAACCGTTTTTATTTTTGGAATCTCTGTAAGCCCTTCTGAGCACAAAGAAGTGCTCAAAGAAAGCTGAATAAATTACAGTCCTGATATTATAGATGATGAAACCGTCCATGTTCATTCAGGAAAATCCTGCCAGATCTGGGAGTCAAGGCTCAGGGAGCTGGCTCCATATTGGGGATGTTTGGGGCAGAGTTGGCTGTATAAGGCAAGTCCCTTGTCCCAGGCCCTCTGGGACTACTGGCCAGTGTGGAAATCCAGATCAGCAGGGCCCTACAGCTTCCGCTAGCCAAGGGTCATGTGTTAATCAGACTGTCAAGAGTTCAGAAGCAGGAGGGCTTGGCAAACTCTGGCAGTTCAGGCAAGTTCCCTGATGGTCTGATAGAGGCAGAACCCTTGCACATGATTTAGACAAGCAGAAAAGACAGTGGAGGGCATTCCTGGCAGGGGCACTTCTTAATTAAAGGCACCAAGAGGAGAGTAAATGAAGCTAATGGCTGGTACACATGACTACCTCTGTAAGCCTGTGAGTCACTCACAGAAATCTGACTCCGTCTAGAACCCAGTGGGTAGTTTACATATGTTTATCAAATGAACAGTTGAAGGATGGATGGATGGGTGGTAGGTGGACAGATTGATGGACGTGTGTATGCCTGGAAGGATGGATAGATGTTTGTTTGTGGCACAGTAAGAGTTACGGGGCTTTGCAAAGAGACAGGCCCTGGTTTGAATCTTGACTCTGTTCTTGTCCACAGTGTGAGCTGAGCATGTTATGTCACGTCTCTGAGCCAAGGTTCCTAAGAGGCCTCTGGAGGTTGTTGTGATGATTAAAGTGCTCAGCTCAATGCCTGGCATACAGTAGGTGCTCAAGAAATCGGAATTGTTATCACCTTCACTGGCCAGAAAGGAAAGGGGGAAGAGAAGCAACGGGACCTGCAGTTGACTGCCTTGCTACCATTTCCTCTCCTGCCTGGACTGAATCCTGAATATTTCCTTTGAGAAGCTCTGTGGTTTGAGTAGCTGAAGCCAATCAGAGGATTCCACTCCCTCAGGCCCCTGTGACTGGTTCAAGGATGTGTATGACACAATCAAAGTGAATCTGAGTATTTGCTGGAATGCTGGGACACAGCCTCTTTCTTTCATTAGATGTAGCAATGAAGCCAGGAGGAAGCCCAGAAGCTGCGGACAGTTACACTGGGAACACCAGCCTAATGATAACACTGATGTTACAGGAGGTGAAGTAGAAAAACAAAAAGAAATGATGTTGCGCTGCTGGATTCAGCCTTGCCTGAATGGTGATCCCTGGACTTGTCAGTTATATGAACCAATGAATTCCTCTTAAGTTTAAAGCCTATCTAAGTCAGGTTTTCTTTTTTTTTTTTCTTTTTTTAAATTTTATTTTATTTTTAAACTTTACATAATTGTATTAGTTTTGCCAAATATCAAAATGAATCCATCACAAAGTCAGGTTTTCTGATAGCTACAGTTAAAGCACCCTACCTGATACAGAAAGGAGGTGAGAATGAGGACATATGAATGGAAAGTCTAGGGAAGATAAGGCAACAGGTGTTGGGGGTATCAAATCATAAAAGGCTTTGGATGCCAGAAATCAGACCTAGGTTTTAGCTATTATTTCCAATTTGACAGACAAACTGAGGCCAGAGAGTTAACCATCAAGAAGCTTGTCTAAGAGCACACAAGTTCACTAATTTAACTAAGTGTGGAGCTGAAACTGGAACCCAAGCCCTTATTGCCTCAGTGCCCTTTCCCACCTGTCACACAGTCACCATACCCTGGAGAACATACCCCATCCGAGGGCCACAAATCCCTGGAGCCACTTCCGTTCTGAGAAGAAGGAGATGACAAGGAGCGTGTGAAGATAGAGGCCTTCCACCAGCAGCCAGGAGTAGTTGGCCATGATGCAGTACTGGAAGAAGACCATGACCAGCTTACAGCCCACCTACAAAGACAGGCAGCTGAGTCACAGGCCAGCCATCCTGGGCTTCCCTCCAGGAGAAGGAGGGAAGGAGGTTGACTTCCCTCCAGGAGTCGGCAGCCAGGCCACAGAGAGCATCTTTCAGGCTCACGGCCATCCCCTCTGGCCTTCCACTATCAGAAGATCAGGTTCATAGATGTCTCTAGAATGCAAGTCCAGAGGCCAGCAGGCTCTGTCAGCATAGCCAATGGGTGTGTGACATTCAAATTCTGGAACTGGCCACCAGTTATCAAACTGTGTCAGATATTGCCCAATTCCCAACAGCAAATGAGGGCATTTTTCAGAGGAGGAACCTGAGGCCTAAAGAGGGAAATGGATTTCTGAGCAAAAGGTTAATAAATTTCTTTCCTGGTTAAGTTTCCTAGAAATAGATGGAGAAGGGACAGGTACTGATGAGAGAACACAGGACCCCCGCCTGCACTGCATCTGGAATCCAGACCTTGAAACATTCAAGGGGGTGCCATAGGGTGGCCTTGCCTGCCGCCATGACTTAGATGACAGCCATGTCCCCTGTCGGGGTCCCAGGAAGCCATGCCTGCAGGACTGTGGGGCACAAGGCTTCCATGCCCTCACGGCTTCCACTTGCAACCTATGAGGGTCTGCCTTCCTTTCATCTTCTCTTCCTACTCTTTCCCTGAGGACAGCTCAGGGATGACGGCTCCTGGGATGGCCAGAGGGCTGCTGACAAAGTGCAGGAGGGTCACGGCCACAGAGGGGCGCCCAGGGCCACCCTGCTGGCTAGGTGTGCTTCCTGCCTGTGGTCTCCTAGAGACTCTTATTCCAGGCATGGCCCACGGCTGGCTGGTGAGTCTACAGTTTAGAAGAACCTGAAAAGGTTCCCTGCTGGGCATTGCTGGACTTCACTGGTCAGTGATGAGGTGGGGTTAGAATCTTCTAACTCCAAGCTGGTGCTCTTCTTTCATCCTGGAAATCTCCCTGACACAAGCTTGAGGGACCTCTCAGTTTGAGTCAGAAAACACACACACATACATATGCGTGTGAAAAACTACAGCAGTATACAAACTTAACAGAACTATAAGCAATTACAGATGTGAATGGTGGGAAGCGACAGGCGGGCTGATTAAACCAATCTCAATTTCCAGTCCCCTCTACCCTTGCTTGCCTCCACTATGGAGACTATGATAGTAAAAAACTGAACTTCCCAGCTTCTTCTGCAGTTAGATATAGTCACATGACACAGTTCTAGCCAGTGAGATGTGAACACAGTCTTGGGAAGCACATTCTTTTCCAAATGAAAAGCCAAAGCCTCCCAAACAGAAAAACGTTTAACCTTGACTTCCCTCCTTTTAGCCTGAAACATAGATGTGACGTGTGGGGTTGCAGCAGGCATATTGCTAACACACAGTATAAAGCATGGGATCAAAACTGGCAGAGCAGACAGGGAAAAGGACTGTGTTCATTGTGGCAAGGAGCCACTGTGCCAGCTCTGGGTTGCCCATCTGTGGACTGCTTTTGTGGGGCACAACCCCCAGCTGTTTAAGCCACTGATGTATAGTTTTATGTTACGTACAGCAGAAGAGATTCTCAACTGATACACAGAGTGATATTGCAATGAATGAAGACTCCTCTGCATGTTCAGGAGGAGGAAGAGGGTGAGATTATGTTCTGCTGCACATCTGGGCATGCAGATGCAGACCTGTCCACCTTTTTCTTTCTACAATCCCAACCATCTCTAGACTTCTGTCATCTGTCTACATTTGGGACTTGGCAGGAGTAGAGGAAGGAGGAGCCTTGCTATGTGTCTAATACCTAGAGAGGCTGATCCACTCCGGGACACTGGAAGTTGAACAGTAGCCCCATTGGCTTCTCAGCAAACTGCCTTCATAGGAGTCCCCGGCTGCACGTGTGGGGACATGGGACTCCTTGAACCTCCTATTCCAGCCCCAGTGCTGGCCCCTTTGATTCTAGGCATTAAATCCAGCCTCAATGAATGGGGCTGGGGGGAAGCAGGCAGGCCTGGCCACACCATGGGCCATGTGGGCATGTTACCCTGTGGGCATCGCAGTGGGTGGCATCGTCAGAAGAGAAGAGCACAGCATCCTTGATGAAGTTGGACAGGGCGCGCAGGATGAAGGACACAAAGAGGTGCATGTGGATGTAGTTGCGGGTGCAGTGGAGCCTCCTGGAGAAAGAGAATGCAGGGCCATAGGTGGCAGAGCCGGAGGGTTCAGCTCAGCACCCCCACCCCCTACCCCATGCACCAGGGAAACCCAGGTACTGGACGTGGCATCTCTATGAATTTCCCTGTTGGCAGAACTGAATGAGAGCCCAGACCCCCAGTGGCCAGCCTACTCTGTTTCATGCTGCAATTGAAAAAAAAAAAAAAAAAAGCTGAGATTATAAGAGTGAGATTCGATTCTGCCTCGACCACCTCCTGCAGCTCCCAGAATTGTTAGAAGGGAGGGTGGGGAAGGGGGCATGTGGCACAGAAAGTACACAGGCTTTGGGGAGAAATCAGATCCAGGCTCCACCTCTTTTCAGCTACACGACCTAGTTCAGCAAGGCTTTCACCAACCAAAGCCTAGGTGTCCCCTTGTGGTAGGGGCAGAAGGCTGTCACCTGTTCCCCTCCTTCCCTACAGGAACCAGGCTCTCATATGGGGTACCCATTCCAGCTCTGGGTACAGACAACTGCACTCCCACCCTCATGAGAGACCTGACTAATCAGAGCACTCCTCACCTGGCTGTGGTGATTGGCCCAGGGCTGGGCACGTGACCCAAGCCTGCTCTCCCAGGACTTTCATTGCAACTAGTGGAGAAAGGGGTCTCCCTGCCCTGGTGTTGCTGAGCTAGTAGAATGTGCCTCTGCAGCTGCTGGTGGTTGTCTCTACTGTCCCTGCATAAAGCCTGCCTGAAGCCAATGCAGGGCAAAGCAATGGTAGGAGACAGACCTAGTTCTGCTCATACCTTTGAGCACCTAGACACACCTGAAGCCAGATGCCCCTGAAATTGTCAGTTAAATGCTTCAGGTCACCTTTGCTTTTCTTAAGATGTTTTAAGATGGATTTCTGTTTCTTGCAAACATGAGTCTGGCTAGTATATCTGTAAAATGAGGGTGATACCTATCTCTTACATTGTGTGAACATTAGAAATAATACATTTAAAGCAACCAGCACCGTAAGTTCTTAGTGATGTTCAGTAAATGTCAAATGAATGAAGGGATGAAGGAGGTCACAGAAACTTCAGTGTTTTGCCACAGGCAAGCTTTAGATCTAGAGAAGACAAAGTGGCCCACCAGACCTTCCCTTCTCTGGTCTGAGCAAATAAAAGAGACCCAAAGTGCTGTGCCTGGGGAAGGCTAGGGAGATGGGGAGCTGGTACCTGTTCTTACCGAAAGGCACAGAGGATGCTTAGGGCAACCAGGAGCATCACCAGGGAGGAGCTGTAGCCCACGGTGTACATGATCTTCAGCTTCAGCAGGTACTCGTACTGCAGAGAGAGGCCTGTGTCAGCACCTACCACCGGCTGAATCTGCCCTTTCACCTGCTCCAGGCGGCTGGAACCCCTTCAACTCTGACTGCTATTCTGTTCATACCCCAAGGACACAAGTTCATAGATGCATGATATCTTGGCTTGGGAAAAGACTTTGGGCATTACCTGATGCTAGTTCAAACTTCTACCCCACACACAAGGCCTCTGATTGCCACCCTGAATTCAAGTCTTTGCTTGAATACCTCCAGGGATGGTGTCTTTACTGGGTATACAACAGTGCAAAGTATTAGATTTTTTTTCTCAAATGAATCTAAAACCCATTACTTTTAAATTGTACCTATTGGTCCCTTTTCTGCTTTGGATGGTGTCTTCACTGGTTCTTGAGGAATTCACTGGGTATACAATAGTGCAAAGTATTAGATTTTTTTTCTCAAATGAATCTAAAATCTATTACTTTTAAATTGTACCTGTTGGTCACTTTTCTGCTTCTGGAGTCACTGCAAATAAAGTGAATCTGTCTTATACCTAAAGCCTATCATTATTTTATTTTTTTCATCATTTTTTTAAGTATCTTTATTTAATTTATTTAGATCGTACTGTGCGGCATGTGGGATCTTAGTTCCCAGATCAGGGGTCAAACCTGTGCCCCCTGCAGTGGAAGCACAGAGTCTTAACCATTGAGCCACCAGGGAAATCCCATTTTTTTCATCATTATTTTAAAAATAACTTTTTCACGGTAGAATAGCTTTAGACTTATAGGAGAGTGACAAAGATGCTACAGAGAGGTTTGTCCTTTCGGAATACAGCTCTTCTGCCCAACTGTTCCCCGCTTACTCAGCATTCAGTATTCCCTGTCTTTAATCTCTTTCCATTACCCACCACCATTTCCCCCAATTAATACGCTACAGTTTGTGAATGTCCTTCTTAAACAAGACACCCTGAACCAGACACTTGAAAAGCTACAGATGTACTGTCTGACCAGGGAGAAGTAGAGTGGGACCCGGTTTATACACGGCAATCCCTCTTCTACACACTGCACTCCTGTTAATGCAGCCAGGCAGTCGTTGGCTTATTCAGCAGCCACTACACACTACTGGCTCAGCTTTGACTCAACATCTCAATGGAGTGGAATGATGTACATAGGAATAAATGTAAAGACCTATATTTTTTAGGTTCAAAAAATAAATTGTACAACAGTCTCTAAAAGAACCAAACAAATAAAGAGTAAAGCAATAATGCCATACCATTTTTTTCTTCTTACCAACCAAATTAACTAATATTCAAAAGTACTAATATTCTATGTAGGTGAACTTACATGGTGGTGGTGGTTTAGTTGCTAAGTCATGTCTGACTCTTGTGACCCCATGGACTGTAGCCCACCAGGCTCCTCTGCCCATTGAGTTTCCCAGGCAGGAATACTGGAGTGGACTGCTATTTCCTCCTCCAGGGGATCTTCCTGATCCAGGGATCGAACCCATGTCTTCTGCATTGCAGTTGGTCTCCTGCATTGCAGGCAGATTCTTTACTACTGAGCCACCAGGGAAGCCTCAGATGAGGGTACAGTGGGAGTGAAAATTGGCTCAGTCTCTCTGGAAAGTAGTACAGATCAAAAACCACAAGCATTCCTTCTGATTTCCCTTCTACCTCTAGGAATTAATTCTAAGAATTATCAGAAATATAAAAACATATATATAGAGAGAGATGTTTATCACAGAACTATTTTTAATGAAAAGCATGCAAATGCCCAACAACAGAATAGTTAACTAAATTCTTTTAAATTCAAATTATTTCAAAATTAGGCTATATTAAAATGCTACTTATCAAGAGTTTCAAAAGATGTCAGGACATAACATAATGCTAAGTGAAAAGGCAGAATACACATTTTACAGGTACAGTGTGATTTCTGCTTTATGCAAAGAAAAGTGTTGTTGAATTGTATGACTCTTCCCTTTTTTGAAGACCAAAAAAGATTGAATATTGGTCATCTCAGGTGGTTCAATCTCACACATTCACAGAAACAAGATTGTAAGGAGTTGTGTTAGATATTATTAGTGATTAACTTTGGATTACAAACTGGTGGATACAGTCATTATTTTCATTTGTACTTTTTTCTGTACTTCTCACTTTTCTTCAGTGTTAAGTATTGTTTTGTAACCAGAAGGAAAGGGTAACAAGAAAACACCAGCACACAGATACTATTGAGGAAATCTGACAGGCGTTTATACAAAAATGACCTTGAGGTTTGAGTGGCCCACACTCCATGGTGTTAAAGAAGTGTATGCAGAGGGAACACAGAAAGGCTTCAGAGTCAAGAGACAAGGGTTCCAAACCTAGGACTGCTACTACTCACCAGTCCTGGGCAAATCACTTGAGTTCTGTGTGACCCTAGGCAAATCACTAAACTTCTCTGGGAGCTTCAGATTCCTCATCTGTAAAATGGAGATAATATCCACCGTGCAGGCTTTTTGGAAGAGCAGATGTGGTATTAGGTAGAGTATCTAGACAATGCCTGGCCCTTAGAAGACACTCAGTCCTTGTTAATTTTCTCCGTCTTCACCCTCTACCCCACTATCCACTGTTCAGCCTGAGTCAGCAGTCTGAGACTGTTCCATACTATGAAGTATGAGGCATGAGGTAGCTGCTAGAACAATTAGGCCTCTTCTCGGTTTCATTAATGGAGTGCTGTGGAACAGCAAGCCACATTGGAATGTCTGGAGTGTTCCAGGCCTGGGTATGTTATTTGAAGAGGAACATTAATGAACTGGAGCATTTCCGGAGGGGGGTGGCCATGTCATCTGAAGAGTGCATTAAAATACTTGAGTGCACCACATCCTGAAGGAAACAAACTTAGGGAAGAAGGGTATTAAAATGATTGATGTATAAAAGAGTAAGACTGAATCGTAAGCTCCAGAAAGGGCAGAAGTTATCAGAAAGTAGATTTGACTCAGAGGGACCAAAATTCTTCTGACAGCAAAGGGGACTTTTTACAGGTTAGCTACCATGTGACACTGCCCTTCCCCACTGAGGTGACTGCAATTCCAGAAGCCAGGAGCCACCTCTCAGGAATGAGTGCGGGGAAGCAAGAGGGCAGCAGGTTGCATTGGGTTAATGGTTCCTAGCCTTTAGGATTTCAAAGAGTAGTGAAATGTCAAAAATCTGGAGACTGATGTGCCATCCCTAGGATCTTGCCATGTGCGGGACACACCTCAGAGCTGAGGGTATCAGCTCACTCAGGAGACACCTGGTTTTGCAGTCCTGGGTCAGGAGCAGTGGGTCACCCTGTGGCAGCGCGAGGAGGCATGGATGACAAGTGTGGAGGGTCCAAGTTGAGTATCCCATGCTGTCCTGTGGCTGGGTTACTGTCTGCCAGGTGACCCTCCGGACATCCCAGCCAGCTCTGCCTTTGTCTTCAAGATCTGACCCCAAAAGAGCCCTGTTCCCCCGAAGCCAGACATGACCTCAGTGCCCTCAACCTCTGTAACACCTGCCCCCAGAGGGCTAGGGGTCCAGAAGGAAGCCTTGCTGCCATCAGTCCTGGATGAGGCTACCTGTCTCTTTGCTGTGTGTCCTGACTGGGTCCTGTCCTTCTCCATCCTCTACATTAGGAGACAGCAGACATTTCCCATAAAGGGACACACAGCAAACATGTAAGCTTAAACATTCCATCTCTTTTGCAACTATTCAATTCAGCCCCTGCAATGCAAATGGATGTGGCTGTGTTTCAATAAAACTTTACTTGCAAAAGCAGGTGGTAGGCTGGATTTGGCCCAAGGGCCGTAGTTTTCGAACCTCTGCTCCGGGTAAAGAAAGTCAGCTTTATGTACCCACATGGCAGCTTTGCCTGGTCTTTCTGCTAATCTGAGTCCACTGTTCGCAACTGGTGCATGCCAAGTCAGGAAGTTGCAAAAAGACAATCAGTAAATACATACTTTCACAATCATTTGATTAAAAGATAAAAAGACATTTTCACACTCAGAAAGGATGATTCAATTCTCAGCATAAAAGACTAAGTTTGTGGGGAACTCCTTGGCAGGGCAGTGGTTAGGACTCCACACTTTCACTGCCAAGGGCCCAGGTTCAATTTCTGGTTGAGGAACTAAGATCCCACAAGCCACACAGCCAAAAAGAAAAAAGACAAAGCCTGTGCTTGTCTGTGGTCTGGCATCAGGGACCAGTATATCCCATGGTCTGGAAAAACTTATACCAATCTTAGGGATTCTAATATTTTTTTACATGAGCTAAAGTTATAGTAGGTCTTTTTTTTTTTTTTTTTTTTTACTATTTTTGGGCAATTAATTTTCTCAGTTAAGTCCAGAACTTTGCATTTATCTTGGTTAAATCTCTGCGCCTTCTCTGGCATTTTAGAGTTTCAACCCAGCCATGAATATCATAGTTCTGGCCCTGGCCTTTGTTTTTATCCAGCTGACTAATGTTAGCCAACAGTTCTTAAGTGTGGCTTCAACAGAGAAAACTCACAAATCCAAAAGCTCTTTAGGGTTCTCAGTAATTCCTAAGGGTATAAAAGGGTTCTGAGGCCAAAAAATTTGAGAACTGCTGGTTCAAGCCATGCATGTGTCCCATCCCTCTGCCAGGAAAGGTGCAGAGGTGGACAGGCTCAAGTCACATTGGGTCAGTGAGATGTGAGAACGGGCTTACGGGCTGTTTGCATATGAAGCTTTCTTGAAGTTAGCCAGAGAGGTCAGGCTGTCCCTCCTCCTGGACAAGCAGGCCTGGGAATCTGCGGCTGCCGTCATCGGCACACACATGACAACAGGATCCCAGCCCCGGGATAAGTCACCAGGCTAGCAGGAAGAGAGATAGAAAAATCCTCGTCCTGAGTGGCTTTGGGGTGCTGCTTCATTACAAGCGCCCAATGCCCATCCCCTGCATCCTAGTTATATGAGCCACATTAGCTTATGAAGCCCCTTGGAAGTTTCTGTCACTTGCAGCCTACGCATCCTTCTGAACCTCCATCCTGCCATCCATTATACATGTGATCCTTCTGAATCTTATGGACTTTACAAATGTGATCCACATAAGCCTCCTGTCTTCACATAGGTCAGAGACAGAGACGGAAGTCTACAAAGGTCTGGGCCCATCCACTGGCCCTCTAAGACCATGCGTAATCCCTATTAAATTATTCCACCTGGATCTGAAGACCTCGCATATCTTCCCTAATTGGATGATAAGCCCTGGGAGAGAAGGAACTCCATCCCCCACTACCATCCCCCATCCAATCTCCTTCAGGAAGGACTCTGAACCGAATGGCCTCTTCAGGGTGCCCACACGCCAGCCTCCTCTCTTAAACCAGGTCTGCCTGCAGCTGCATGCTCCTGCCTCCTGGAGCCTGAGTCTCCTCTGAGAAGGGACCTTTGTGAGCAGGTGCTGTGGCTTCTCACCCTTCCCAGCACTTCCAGGGCTCACTCTGCTCCTCCTGACGAGCTCAGGACTATTACTCACCCCATTTTCCAGATGAAGAAACTGACCCACAGAGAGGCTACATCCTCCCCACCCCCACCAAGGCCACAGGGCAAGTTCAGACTCATTACTGGCCCAAGCAGTTAGCCCCAGTCACTGCGTTTTGGGTTTCATGCCAACCTGGCCGCGGCGTCCCCACGGTACATGGCAGTTCTCACTGTGCCACGGTCCTCAGGGACATCCCCTCGAGGCTGGTGGGCCAGGACAGAGAGCTGGGAGGGTGTGGGGCTAAGAAGGGCAGCCCCGGGTCACCTGACCTAGCCCTGGGCCAGCTTCACTCTATCTCCCCAGGCACCTCCACCCCACAGGGAGGCATGGCAGGCTTACCCGCTTCTCGTTGGAGGAGTCATTCACATTGACCCCACAGGCCAGGTCAGGTCTGGGGAAGGTTTCTGACCAGCCGCCCTGTGTGCAGTTCCGGAACATGGAACCTGTGGGGACCAAGCATCCTGTGGTGAGCGGAGGGACGGACTGATGGCCAGGTTTCTGGGTGCCTTGCCCACCTTAGTTACAGGTGGAGGGAGCTTCCTTCTGTCACTCTGTCCGTTTCTCCAAACCACACAGGGCAGCTCCAGTTGCTCAGTTCACCCTTGAAGGCTTTGAAAGAGTCAGTCCGGAAAAGTGGCAGGAAAGGTGTAGGCAGACAGCCCGAGTGGGGATGCACGTGTGCACGCGAGACACAGAGCCGCGGTTCTGAATCACTTGACCTGCAAACCTGGTGGGCCCTGAACCGTTAGCCCCCCTGCCTCTGAGCACTGCTTATCTCCCCCGGGGTCCCCACTGCCTCACCCACACCCCGTGCCCCACACGCCCTGTGCCAGGCACCAGGCTCCACAACAAGGGAGGTGACTGACACATGTCCCAGGCCCCAGGCCCAGCACAACTTCCAGGGTCACTGCTCAGCTACCTGGGTGCCCCTCAGAGAATAATAAAACCTTCCTCTGGCAGGCATGGCAATGCCTCCAATGATGAGAGAGGCCGTATGCAGTGCTTAAGAACAGCAGGTTACACACCCCAAACCAAACAACACTGACCTCACACTAATGACCGTGTGTTTATTCAGTTATAAAACCTCATGTTCTACTATAACAATACACAGTTGTTGCTATATGCCAGGCACTGCTCTAAGCATGTGAGCGGTATTAACTCATTCAATCCTAACAAGACTATGAGGTCGGCACTGTTACTTTTATAGTAAAAGGTATTGTGACATGAAAATCCTACACCTGTTTTATAGCTAGGAGAACTGAGGCACGCGGTGGTTAAAGAACTTGCTCAAGACCACACTCCCATTAACGTAGAACACAGGATTTGACCCCCGGGGCTCAGGCCTATATTCTTAGCTGCAGGCTTTGTGCTAATCCCTTTCTTACTCTGCTCTTCTGCTCCCAGGCCCTGAAAAGTGAAAGTCACTCAGTCTTTGCAGCTGACTCTTTGCAACCCCATGGGTTGGAATTCTCCAGGACAGAATACTGGAGTGGGTAGCCTTTCCCTTCTCCAGGGGATCTTCCCAACCCAGGGATCAAACCCAGGTCTCCTGCATTGCAGGCGGATTCTTTACTAACTGAGCTATCAGGGACAGCCATCTAATGGGTGAGTGCGCCAGAGAAATCTGCCCGGTTGGTAACTTTTTACAGGCTCCTGGTTCTACTCCTGCGCTAAGAAGTTCTATTTATTTATTTATTTGGCCGTGCAGCATGCAGGATCTTCGTTTCCTAACCAGGGATCAAACCCGTTCCAGGGAAGTCCCAGAAGTTCTACTTTATATATAACTTCACACCCTGCTCCCCAGTGTCTGAAAATCAGCAGAGCTAACACACATAACCTCCCAGGGAGCCTCTCTTCGGTGCTTCTCTGTACTATAAACCACAAGATCACTGCAGCCCTCTCTGTCTCTCAAGCCTGCAGTGTGCACCTCTCACACGGAAGTGACCGTGGCTCCCCTGCCTCCCCTCCCAGAGATTCCAGGGGCTCCCTAGAGCCTGCCTCCCCAGAGCCCTTGCTCATCAAACATCTGTAGGCTGGCTGGCTAGGAGAACAAATGAGGGAGGAGGAAGAGCCCGCTCTAAACGTTTTCACAAGGGAAGAGGGAAGAGCTTACCCAGGAGGAGCTTTTTAGAGCAAGAGCCTGAAGACTGGGGTAGAAGAGCTGCCAAGCCAAGACAGAAGTCTGGGGAAGCTGTGCGGGGAGCTTCCCTGCCTGCAGTGACTGGCTCGGCTGCATCCTCCACGTTGGGCTACCAAGGGGGGCCAAGTTCCAGTCCCCAGGTCTGGCCGCTGCAGGGGGCTGACCCCAGCTCTGAACAAAGGAGTCCTGCTGCTCCTTTTGCGCCAGTCAATATCCTGTCAGGCTCCCCAGCCACCCGAGCTGGGCCTGGTGTGTTTCTCTCTGACTGGCCCCATGGTCTAGGCCACTGTCTCTCAGGGTTTAGGACCAAACAGATTCCACTCAGCTGGAGAAACATGGTGGCCATTTCTAGAACTAGCCACTATGTTAAACTGCTGATCCTAATGGCACTCCTCTGAGGGAGGTTTTGCTGGCCTATCTCACAGATAAGAAAACCAAGGCCCAGAATTGGGCAACAGAGCCCAGCCACAATGTGGGCCGTCATTGTCCCACCCTCCTTCCTGCCCCCTCCCTGAGATCCCAGAGGCAACTCTAGCAGGAGACCGTGGCATTTGGGCTCTAGGCATGCCAGGTCTATGACAGCTCAGGAAACCTGGAGCACGGGTCAAGAATCTGAGTTTGAAACCCAGCACTGGCTCTTGGTTGCTGCATGCCCTTATGTGCGTCACTTTTCTGTACCAAATAGGAATAACCACCTACACTGCAGGACGGGGCAGGAAACCCAGGCTGGTGCTGGACACAGAGAGGGCGCCATAGGGCTACTTCCCTTCTGCCTCTGGCCTTTCTAAATTAGACCAGAAATGGTGGGGCCTGGAGTCTTGGAATTCAGGAGATGAGTGGAAGCTTTCTGTTATTAAATCAAGCAAGCTAGGTTGTCAGAGAGAAAAAAATGGTGGTCAAAGGGCGGCTGGTTGGACAAGAAACTGAAATAAAAGCACACTTACTCCCTGGAATCCAGAAGTGGTTATCAGACAGTGTATCCCTGGAGGCTGGACTGTCTGTCTGGACGCCTCTCTTCACTGACCCAGCAGGATTCCCACGACAACACTGCATGAGATGCAGGCCAGGTGCCCTCTGCTGACATGGTTCTTAGTAGAACCACAGAGGAGACAAAGGGTGGGCTCCCACGGGCTCCCATCCACTCCCCCTGAGTTTAATTCCTAATATGTCAGGGGTTCTGACCCAGGTTCAGGTCAGTAAACACTTCAAGGGTCCCCAAAAGTACAGTCAGTATTTTTGTGCAAATGTGTGTTTGTGTGTGCATGCACACGCCAGCAGTCCAGGGAAGAGCCAGGTCAAAGCTTTTATCTGACTCTCAAAAGCCTCATCAGGTTAGGAATCTCTGCTGCTATAAGGCTCCCATCCCCCATCAAGACAGAAGGGAAAGAAAGCCAAGGCCTGACCCCACTCAGGAAGTGTGCTTTTAAAGAAGAAATACTGGAAGACCAGGGCCCTCTTAAGAATCAAAGGAATGCATCCTAGATGGAATATTCTAGGCTCCAGCACAGACACACAAGTATCTGGGTACATAATCTAGCCTGTGGTTTCCCAGCCACACAGACACCCATTCTGCCTGGGCCCATGTATTAGGTGCCCTGAGAAACAGTTGTTTATTCTACTTTTTTTCTTCTTTCAAAAGGAAGAGTCTGAAGCACCAGCTTGTTCTCACTGGACACCTTCCTTTCTTGGGGTGGGGTGCCCTGGAACCCTCGAGACACTATTGAAGAGACTTTCTTCAGACTCCAGACCCAAGGTGGATTTATGGGCAGAGAGCAGGTAGAGGACAAAATGTTCTCGGTAACTTGAGGCTGGACTGGTCCTGACCTATGGTTCTGGGCTGGCCAATTCCCTGGGCCCGCAGCTGGGTACGAGCACAGTAGGCCCCAGGCTGAGATGATCCCTGCTGACCCTCATCCCCCAACCGTGCCCTGGCTCCCTAGCATGGAACTCGGGGCAGCGCCTCTGTGAGACCGTGCAGGTGGGAGGATCCTGCAGCCCCACAGCGACACTGGGTGGCCAAGAGAAGAAACTGCAGCCCCTGTCTCTCCGCCTCCCAGCTGTGAACCTGAAGCCAAGGCTAAACTGCTCTCAGACCTTGTTATTCTCACTCTTTAAGCCAAGTGGAGAGAAAAGGTCTGTGGTTTGCAGGGGTTTTGTGACAACTGAAGTTTAAATCTGTAAAAATGCCTAGTACATGACAGGGTTTTGTCCAGCGTTAGTCCCTGTTAGTCCCTAAGTGTTCCGTATCTGAGACAACTTCCTCACTTCCTGGTCTGAAATTAAGGAAATCCTTATAAACTGCAGCTTTGCTCGGGTGAGAGATCCCCCAGGAGACCAGAAGCTTCCAGAGAGGGCAGAGTTCATCATTAGAGCCTAGTAGAGAGGGCACAGAGGAAGTAAGTGTCCTGGAAGGCTAGCCCAGGCTAAGTGGGACCCAGACACGAGGGCTGGAGTGAAGGCCCTGGGTGCTAAGGGACCAGAAATGTGCAAGGAAGGAGGGTAGCCCCTCAATGGGAACACAGGGCAGAAAGGAACAGGCCTGGCCCCCTTTACCCCTTCCCTGGTACTTGGCCCCCTGGACCCTTGCTTGGCACTGACAACTCAGCCCACCCCACACACCCCCAAGCAAGGCTTCCAGTCGCCAGCAAGGACCACTCCCATCCTTCCTTTCACTCTCGTCCCCAGAGATGTCTTGGCCTGGTGCCTCCAGGCCAAGGCCCACCCGGAGGGCTGCCCCACAGCTGCCCAGTTGGGCCCCCGGGCTGAGTTGTTACCATTCCTGCCCACGAGCATCCAGAGGAACCGCGGGCATGCCACTTCCACTGTCTGTCCCAGTGCAGAGGACGGCCAGCAGCTGGTGTTGTCCCATAGCCCCCTGCAGCCTGCCGAGAAGAGCAGCAGCATCAGACAGCGTCTCAACGTGGACACAGCCCCCCACCCCCACAGCCTGGCACATCCCCAGCACCTGTGCCTGGTGTCGCCCCCCCCCCCACATCCCTCCCAAGGATAATCTGGTCTCAATGCAACACAAAGCTGAACTTATGGTGAACAGCTAGTATATATCTGTCCTTATAGACACTGAATTTGAGGTTGTTTCCTCTTTGTTTTGTTTGGCTGCTAGGAAGCTCAGAGCCAGATCAGTGGCCCACTTCAGGTAACTGAAAGACTCTGACGTGAAAAAATTACTGGATGTCTATAATGCAAAACTAGGCGCTGTCTTAAGCACGGCCTTCTGGTTTACCTGATTCTGAGGTTCTCTGGCCTTTTGTGTCTTTGAGCTATTTCACAACTCTATAAATTGTAGCTAACTGATGGCCATGCTAATGAGTCCTGTCCAAAGGCATTTGGGATCCACATTTCTGTCATTTTCTTTGCATTTGCATGACTATCAATTCTCTAAAATTTAAATGAAATTGTTTTCAGCCAGTTTTGCATCTATTTGCCTTATATATACAGTACTTTGAATTCTCCTGTGAACCAGTGGTTAATGTATTACTGGTTCTCTCATTACTTAAGTACGATGCTTGGCAGGTATACTCTGTTAAAAATTATCATTTAACATAACAATTCTTCCACAGTAGATCCCAGGGGAAGAAAATCAGAGAAACTGCTCCTGTGACAGACTTCTGGGGGCCCATGCCACCTGGGAGGATATCACCCAGGAAGGTCTGGAGCACACTGGAAAGAGAGGTGAACCGTGAGGTCCGCAGTCACCTTGCACCCAGTTTGGGGAACACAAAGCAGAACACACCACCCTGGAGCCCACAACCTTCAGAAAGAACTCAAGATTCTTGAGTCCCAGAGACCTGGGTTCCAATCCTCCTCACCACACCTCGCTGCCCAAGCCCTCAGCTCTTTTGGGGAAACAGATGGCTTCCTTTTGAGGTTGTCCAGGGGAAGAGATAATCTCCACGTGGAAAGCCTGGCACTCACTGGTGCCAGGGAATGGCAGCTCCCTCCCGCCATCCTCCCCAATCCTCTTCCTCACCAAGTCCTTTTCTGTTTCATCCTGGCATTGGGAGGGGGGACCCAGCTGGGTCCTCTGAACTGCAGGGCAATTTTTAGCTCCAGGGACTGGCGGATAGGTGCAGTCTGAAGGGGTCCCTGGATTACCCAGCTGGCTAATTCCCAGTTTTTATAAAGAGCAAGAGTCTCTTTTCAGGCATGAATAAAACCAGGCTCAAAGTTCCAGCATCCTCCTGGACACTTTTGTTCCCTCCACGTGAAGCCCCCCTGGCGATCTGCCCCACTTTAGAGGTACTGATCCTGCAGTGGACATCTGTGTCACTGGGGAGGTTCTGGTAGTCCTGAGTCCCAGGAATCTACAGGCTAAGACCTCCCTACAGGTGTTCTGTACGTGGTCATTAGGCTTTGCTTTGAGAATCTTCATACTGCATCCCTCCCTTCCTGCTGCAGAAGCCCCTTCTTCTGGGCTCACACCAGCCTTGGGCTCCGGGAACCCATCCAAGATGATTGTGAGAGGCCAGGGGAGGTCATGGCTGGAGGGGTCAGGGCTCCTCCTGGTGCCTGGGTGCAAATGGCTCCCCACCCCAGGCAGTTGATATAAAGAGCAGGATCCAGTCTGATTCATGACCGCCAGAGGCCTGTGCCCACAAGGACTGCGCAAGGCACAGGCACTCAACAAGTGTCTAAGGAAAGGATGAATGCCCAAGTCTCTGGCCCCTGTTCCCCTCCTCATCACCCACTCCTTGTAAATGGGCTTTCGCTGTGATGCCACACATGATTTCTGAATCCCACATCCTCTGCTTGCCAGCTCTGCTTGATGCCAGCAGGAGTCGCTCTGTGCTGTACACACAGGAGAGCATTCAACCCACAACAGTGCTGCAAGGCACCCAAATCTGCCCTCATTTACAACTGAAGCAATAAAGCAAGGAGGTGGGTACCTGGAGTCACCCAGCCAGGAAACGGAAGGGCTGTGAGGTAACTGTTCAGCCAGGCTCCCAGGTGCCACCTCATGGGTTCTGCCTACCTGCTTGTCTCCAGAGGCACCAGCCCCAGTATCTTAGGGAAAGATGCCTGGCTGAGGCAGAGCAGCCCTGGGAGGTTGTGGCCCTGAGCAAGAGGGGAGAGGACAGAGGAGGAGAATGCCACAGGAACTGAGTGGGGCTTAATGGAGCTCCCACAGTGACAGTGGAAGCTTCCAGGGGCCAAGCACCAGTGTCTGAGTTTTTTGAGGAAAGTGGGCCATATCAACGCCCCCTGGATGTTCCAGAGCCTTCACCCCAACTCTCACAGTGTGCACTGAAAGAGGGCGGGCTGGACCTTCTTTCTTCTTGAACCTCCCCAGGGTACACAGGAAGGTTCTGCACTGTCTGGGCACCGGTCCTCCAGGTTCCCACCATGGACGTGGCTCACCAGGCCCCTGAGTGACTCTCACCTCCCCAGATGCCCTTGGGACAGTGACATGGTCCTGAGAGGCCCTGGACAGAGGGGCATGGTGTGCCTCCACTCCGGCACAGCACCTGGAGGCTGGAGGGTGAGCCCCGCCCAAATTCTGACTTCTGCAGAATTACAACGCAGCCGCCCTTCCTCCTAGAAGCACAGGGGGCGCTGCCCGCTGCGGGAACACGAAGGAGCCTCTTCCTTCCCTTTGGGAGAAGTGGCTTCAGGACTGAGGCTGATCAGGTCAGCCAGGGAACTGGCCCGAGTCCCTGAGGCCGGACAACCCAACCCACGTCCGGCTAGCCAGACAGATGGGAAGGGTGCCAGGGCATCTGGCAGGCTTCCTGAGCTGGGTCATGTCAGGTCTGGCCCACAGGGACAATGGCCTGGTGCTGACAGAAAGCAAGGGAGGAGCAGCTGGTGGGGGGGAGGGTGGAGCGAGAGGGACACAGGTCCCCCCACAGCTGGCTTATGCCCATATCCTTCCTATTGGCCAGGGGGAAGAAAAGGCTGGGAAGGGGCTGTCCAGGCTGGCGCTGTACAATGCAGGGGTCAAGTAGGGTCACTGCCCCAAAGCAGAGATGAGGAACCCAGGCCCCAAGAGGCAAAGTGACAGACAGGGTGACAGCAGCTAGGATCCCACCTCCAGGCTGACCGTTGGTGGCAGCAGGCCTGGACGCTAACTCCACATGGTACTGCTCATGTCCCAAGCCCTGTGACATGGCCATCCTCTCCCAGCCTTGGCCTTGCTGTCAGGACAGGTTCAGCACTGGAACAGACCTGGTCCCACATGTGAGGAGCCCGTCTCACTGGTAGGCTCTGGTGGCTGGTACACGGTTGAACACTTTTAATTTTAATAGTTACACCTTTTAAAAAACAAGTTAATATGCATTAAAAGGTTATACAACAAGTATATCACAGCCATGATTTTGTAGTTATTGCTGTTTAGGATGAGGCTAAGTTCAGTCCTGGGTGTTCATTGAAAGGACTGATGCTAAAGCTGAAACTCCAATACTTTGGCCACCTCATGCGAAGAGTTGACTCATTGGAAAAGACTCTGATGCTGGGAGGGATTGGGGGCAGGAGGAGAAGGGGACACCAGAGGATGAGATGGCTGGATGGCATCACCGACTCAATGGACGTGAGTTTGAGTGAACTCCGGGAGTTGGTGATGGACAGGGAGGCCTGGCACGCTGCGATTTATGGGGTCGCAAAGAGTCGGACACGACTGAGCGACTGAACTGAACTGACTGAAGTTAAAAAAAAAAGTCAGTTTAAAAAAGAGAACCCTCATGCACTGTTGGTGGGAATGTAAGTTGGTATAGCCACTGGGGAAAACAGTGGAGCTTCCTCAAAAAAATTAAAATAGAGCCACCAAATGATCCAGCAATCTCACTACTGGATACACATCCGAAGGAAATGAAATCCCTGTCTCAAGAGCTATCTGCAGCCCATGTTCACTGCAGCACTGTTGCCACAGCCCAAGCATGGAAGCAACCTTAGTGCCCATCAAAGGATGAATCGGATAAAGAAAATCACGATGAAATATCATTCAGCCGAAATATTTTAAATTCTTTAAAAAGGAAATCCTGCCACGTGTGAAAACACAGATGAACTTAGAAGACATTGTGCTCAGTGAAAAAAGCTAGACACAGAAAGACAAATACTGTTATCATCTCACTGGTATGCGGAATCCAAAAAAGTTAACCTCATAGAAGCAGAGAATAGAACCGGTGGTTACCAGGGGCGGGTGCTGGGGGGAAGACGGAGAGGTTGGTCAAAGATTACAGAGTTGGAGTTATATATGATGGTGGTGGTTTAGTTGCTAAGTCGTGTCTGACTCTTGCAACCCCCATGGACCGTAGCCTACCAGGCTCTTCTATCCATGGAGTTCTCCAAGCAAGAACACTGGAGTGGGTTGCCATTTCCTTCTCCAGGGGATCTTCCTGACCCAGGGATTGAACTCAGGTCTCCTGCATTGCAGGCAGATTCTTTACTGACTGAGACACCAGGGAAGCCATATATGATGAGTAAGTCTAAGATCTAATGCACAGCATGATGAAAAAAAAGAGTCAACCCATTGATATAAAGGAAAAAAATACTATGGAGACCACAGTACAGATGGTGCCTGGTGCAGGTGGGCTGGAAGGCCTATGGCCGGGGGAGCAGGGAACAGAGTGGCCTCCTGGCTGCTTGCAGGGACCCCGTTTGCACTGCTCCAGGGTGTGAATGGAGGGCCTTGGACCCCACACCCTACAGGCTCCTGCTCCGAGTGAGGGATGGCTGCACAGGTGGAGCATGAAAGAGAGGTGGCATGGCATCCTGGTCTGGCCTCCCCTGGGCTCTAGCACAAAACTGGGGTCACCGGGTTAGGGGAGGGCTAGGAGTTTTAGACCCAGAGCTGCAAAGCTCAGTGCCTGAGTCGGGGTTGAGGGAGACCCATGAGGTAAGAGATGGAGGAGTTTTGTAAGTAGATCTACTGTCACTGAGCCACTAGGGAGGGCAGGGCTGCTGTGAGGCAAGCAGGGCCCAGGGACTCCCCTGACCCTCTACCATCTCTGAGGTCACCTGTCAACACTGACCACCTGGCTGGAGGGGATGGGAGGGAAGACTGGGGAAAGTTCAAGTAGGGAAACAAAGCATCAGGCCACTAACGCCATGTGGGCAGCAGGGGGTGCCTGCCCAGTGCCCGCGGCAGAGCGTGGGGTCCTGGGCTGAGGTGAAGTGTGGTGGGGATAGAGTGAGCTCTGAACACACCACTTACATGTATGATCCCCACCTTCGTCATCTATAAAATTGGTCTCATTTATAAAATAATGCCCCCTTAGAATTTTGGTGGGAAGTAAATGATGTGTGTGTGCAGTGGATCTTTTTTTCCTCCTGGCATTTTTTTCCCTTTTTTCTCTCCTTCCTTCTCAGACTACTGGTTCACAGCCTCCCAGAAGGAGGAAAACTTACAATCTCCCTGACCTGTTTCCAAAGGGCCCCCAGGGCAGGAGGATAAAGAGGAATTCTGGTGCAATCATAATTCTTGAGAAAATCATAATTTTGATTTTCTTGATTGCAAGAAAACCTTGCAATCATAATTCTGAAAAAACAGAAACAGAGCAAGACTTCACTCAGACTAGGGAGACAAGAGTGATGTGATGAGAAGGGAACAGAAGGTTCCTGAAAGAGGCTCAAGGGCCCTGCTGCCCATTTGCCCCAGACAGTGGGAAAACCCAGAGGGGAAATGGCTATGGGGACACAACCAGACAAGCACAACCAACAGCCGGTTTCCTGGCTTCATCAAGCTCCCTCTGCCTTCCTCAGCCCACTCCAAGGGCACCCTAAGGAGGTCTCCTCGGCCGTGCAAATGACCTGACCTACAGTATTTAGGTCGGGAACTGTTTTGCCCTGCGTGTGATGGCTGGACCACACACAGAGGTGGTCAGGGTGGGGTCAGAGGAACTGGAGGCCCAGGAGGCAAAGGCATTAAAAAGCACAGCACAGGAGGCAGGCACAACAGAGTGTCTGGGGTGCTTCTCTTTAAACCGAGAAGCACAAGCTATTTGTTCCTTGGGATGAACTATCTTGGGGAGTAGTGAGCTCTCCACTACTGCAGAATCCAAGCAGAGAGGGTCATGCAGTTAGGAGGCTGCACTGGATGAGAATCAGACCCTCTGAGTGGGAGGCTGGGTGCTGCTTCCCTGGGGCAGGTTGGTTCTTCTCCCTCCAAGAGGCTTGCCCAAGCAAGTGCTTCTGAGCTTGTGAGCACGGATCCTGAGCCTCCTCCTCCCCAGACTGTACAGACTGCACTGGCCCCACAGAGCCCTCCTCAACCACCCACAAGCTCTTCCTCCTCCAGCTGAAACGCTTCCTTTCACGCTATCTCTCACTCAAATTAGACATTAATTGGCACCAACAGTCTCTCTCTTCCTCTATCTTTTTTTTTCTCAAATGCAAATCTTCTTGGGGAGAGTGAGAATATCAGTCACTCACAGTTCAGTCTGGATCGCAAAATAAACAATCCTCAGGATTTGCAGTCAAAAGATGTGGGCTGAGAGTCCTCTTTCAGCACTGGGTGATCCTGTGCCTCTAAGAGCCTCAACTTCTCATCTGTGAAGTGGGATGGTAATCATACTTAACTGCATGGGTTGCTTTAAGAACTAAAAAAAAAAAAAAATGTCTAAAGTGCTACATAAATTTAAGTTTCTTGTTTCTGAAAAATGAGCCAAGGTCAGCTGTGGCAAAGAAAGGATAGGGAGAGGTGAGCTCTGGGTAGGGTGAGGGTTGTCCCAGGGTGTTTGTCTGCCAGAGGCCATCAGGGGCCAGGAGAATCCAGAAAAGGACCTGGAACGTTTGTTAGAGAAACTGCATTAAAGGCCAGCATGTAAGACACACTGATACATGCCACTACATGAATGAACCTTGGAAACATTAGTGAAAGGAGACAGACTCAAAGGTCACGGACTCCATTCGTACGCAATGAACAGAGTCAGTGAATGCACAGAGACAGGGAGTGGATGTACGGTTGCCAGGGGTAGGGCAGAGGGAGGAGGGAGATGAGGAGCGATGGGTACAGGTTTTATTTTGGGGTGATGAGATGAGAATGCTCGGGGCTATATAGAGGTGGTGGTTGCCCTGTGAATGCACCAAATGCTATTGAACTGTTCAATAAGACGGTTAATATCATGTGAATTTCACCTCAATAAAAAGGCACACTGACCCCCTAACCCTTTAGAAGGCAGCCCATGTTCTTTGGGAGTGGGGAGCCCACTGGCAAAGAGAAGAGGAAAAGGGGATGGTGAGTCCCCACTCTGAAGGCAAGGACATGAAGACCCAGAGAGGATCAGGGTCTTGCCCAAGGTCACACAGCCCCTAAGTGACAGAGCAGTGCACCTGCCCAGGTCTGTCCAACCACTAAGCCCACACCTTTCCTGCCACCCCTCTGTCTCTGGAACATTCCTCCCTAGGGTGAGGCAGAGCCCTGCCACCAGCCAGCTCTGAGGGGGTATCAGCTTCTGAAAACAGAGTAATAAATAGCCCAGTAAGGCAGGCCATGCAGCTATTAGGGTGACCCTGAAATGCTCCCAGGAAATGCTGGGAAGGCCTTGGTCACCTAGCCCAGAATAGCTGAGGAGTTAATTTTTTATCTGTGATAAGTGTGCCGAGTTTGGTGACAGCTTGGTGAGTGGCGTTTCCTGTGCCTCTCTTAGCATTCAAACATTAACCTCCTCCCCAGGGAAGACCAGTCAGCTTAACCATTAACCCTGTACCCCCAGCAGAGAATCTGCCAGCCCTCTCTGGCCTCAGGCACCAGACAGATCCTTCCTGGGGATGGAAGGGCCTTCAGGAGTCATGCTCCTGAACAGAGTTACAGGGTTGGACCCACATCCAGGCAGCCTCAGCCCAGCCCCTCCACCCACCAGGTTCTGATGGGGATACTGGGGCTGAGCCTACCCAAGGGTTCCATGGCTTTGCTGTTTCTCCTGTTTTCTTTCTTTGAGGGAATCTTCCCCTGCAGCCACCACATCCATTCTAAATTCCATGATGGCTTTTCTGGCTCAGCTTTCTCAACCTCTGAGCAGAAAAGGCCTGAAAACTTTCCCAGGAGGCTGGGTCCTCACACATCTTCTGCCTCAGGGGCTTTTAAACCAGGTTTTCAGAGCAACAGACACTTTTTCCTAAATAAAAGTTGCAGAAGGCCAAAATGCAAAAGAGATCGAAGAGGTCTGAGCCTTTGTGCTAGGGTGGGGTCAGCCTGGGCCCTTCGCTCACCAGCCTGGCAGGACATAGTGGCAAACACTGCGAGTAAAGGACGGCCTCACTGCATGGAGAGAGCAAGGTCTCCCCAAGAGCTCACAGCAGAACCTGGCGGGAGTCCCTAATGAGCCCTCTCAGCCCTGGATGCCCAAGTAGGACTCTGGGAATAGAAGACAGTCAGACCTGCTGCAAGTCAGTCAACCTGGGTATATTCACAGCCTCCCAGGTCCTGCAATCTGAGGTCAGCGCCCACAGGGTGATGGGCCAGGTCAGGCTCTGGGAAGCACCTGCCATGGGCAACGTGGCCACACCACTCACCTCGGCTGGTCTGTGATGAGCTGGGCAAGCTGGGAGCAACCACATCCTCTACCACAAAGGCTCTGCCTCATGTCCCTCTGTCTCCTTCAGGTCTCCTCTGTCTACTCTCAGTCAAGGGTCTGCACTCATTCACCTTGTAAGTCAGTCAACAAACACACACCAAGTGCTCGGTCTTACAGGAAAGTGACACAGTCTGTCCCAGTCCAGCAAACACATCTCCATGATGCAGTGCAGATGTGCCAGGAGGGAAAGAAATGTTGGGGGTGGAGGTGGGGTGGTCCTGCAGAAGTCAGGGTGGCCAGCTATGCCAGCAGAAATCATCTCCTGGAGGAGTGGCTGACAGGACTGGAGAAGAGGAAATGGAGCCGAAGCAGAGGGATCAGTACGTGCAAACGCCTGGAAGCATGAGAGAACTGACATGGTCAGAAAGTTGTAAGCAATTTGGTTGAGCCAAGTGGAAATATTTGGAGTGGATGCATGAACAAGGGCCAAGTCAGGAGCTGAACCTCATCCTGGAGCCCTGGGGAACAATGGCATATTTAAACACTTCAGATGCTAATTTTTAAAATAACCATCTGTAACTTCTTGATGTGAGCTGAAGTTTACCATCATCTCTCCCAGGGGCCTGACATTCTGGGCTTTATCCCTAAGGCCTGAATATAAGTCCCACACTCTGTCACTGGAATTTTAGACATTTTCCTTGTGGACATGCAGGCAGCTGCTGTTCCTGGGGTGGCAGAGGGTGCCCCAGAATTCAGGAGGCTGTGACTCAATGGTGGGCCCCCTCTGAGCCATAAGGTCCCAGTTTGGTTCCCCCAAAGCACCTTCCATAGCCAGCATAGGGGAAGGAAGTTCTCATCCTGCCCATCCCTCATGCAGAGGCTAGTAACTTGGCCAGAGCACATCACAGCATCCACACTGCTTGACCTCTGCTTCCCATGGCACCATCTTCCTCCTGCCTCCACTGCACCTGGTGGGTAAGTGCAGGGATCTCAAGGCCACTCTTCCTACAACCTCAGTCTCAGTTGCCACCCAAAGAAAAGTGTTCCCCAGCCCAATCCTCCTCTGAAGTCTCCATTATGTGTGTCTTGATCTGAACTCATGATTTTCATCTCTCTTCGCCCAAAATACTCTCCCCTCCTCGTAAGGTGCTGCAGCCACCTTACAACCTGGCGGTGCATGTCACACAGTGAGCAGAAAGAGAGGAGGAATATGGGATCTGATAACACCCAGGAACTCTGCATGAGCTCTTGATCTTTTGTGATGTGTGAAAAAGCAACCCCTATATGATGAAGCTTGCATATCAAGTCTCTGCCAAGTGTACAAAAACATATTCCTAAGCCATAAGAGAGGAGTCTACATGCCATCAATCTTACCGTTTTCATCTCAAAACAAGAAGTGTTAAATATTTTTGAATGACATAGTTTTGGAAGTTTTGGCCACAGCAATCAGAGCAGAAAAAGAAATAAAAGGAATCCAAATTGGAAAAGAAGAAATAAAACTCTCACTATTTGCAGATGACATGATCCTCTACATAGAAAACCCTAAAGACTCCACCAGAAAATTACTAGAACTAATCAATGACTATAGTAAAGTTGCAGGATATAAAATCAACACACAGAAATCCCTTGCATTCCTATACACTAATAATGAGAAAACAGAAAGAGAAATTAAGGAAACAATTCCATTCACCATTGCAACAGAAAGAATAAAATACTTAGGAATATATCCACCTAAAGAAACTAAAGACCTATATATAGAAAACTATAAAACACTGGTGAAAGAAATCAAAGAGGACACTAATAGATGGAGAAATATACCACGTTCATGGATTGGAAGAATCAATATAGTGAAAATGAGTATACTACCCAAAGCAATTTATAGATTCAATGCAATCCCTATCAAGCTACCAACCGTATTCTTCACAGAGCTAGAACAAATAATTTCACAATTTGTATGGAAATACAAAAAACCTCGAATAGCCAAAGCGATCTTGAGAAAGAAGAATGGAACTGGAGGAGTCAACCTACCTGACTTCAGGCTCTACTACAAAGCCACAGTTATCAAGACAGTATGGTACTGCCACAAAGACAGAAATATAGATCAATGGAACAAAATAGAAAGCCCAGAGATAAATCCACACACATATGGACATCTTATCTTTGACAAAGGAGGCAAGAATATACAATGGATTAAAGACAATCTCTTTAACAAGTGGTGCTGGGAAAACTGGTCAACCACTTGTAAAAGAATGAAACTAGAACACTTTCTAACACCATACACAAAAATAAACTCAAAATGGATTAAAGATCTAAACATAAGACCAGAAACTATAAAACTCCTAGAGGAGAACATAGGCAAAACATTCTCTGACATACATCACAGCAGGATCCTCTATGACCCACCTCCCAGAATATCGGAAATAAAAGCAAAAATAAACAAATGGGACCTAATTAACCTTAAAAGCTTCTGCACATCAAAGGAAACTATAAGCAAGGTGAAAAGACAGCCTTCAGAATGGGAGAAAATAATAGCAAATGAAGCAACTGACAAACAACTAATCTCAAAAATATACAAGCAACTCCTACAGCTCAACTCCAGAAAAATAAATGACCCAATCAAAAAATGGGCCAAAGAACTAAATAGACATTTCTCCAAAGAAGACATACAGATGGCTAACAAACACATGAAAAGATACTCAACATCACTCATTATCAGAGAAATGCAAATCAAGACCACTATGAGGTACCACTTCACACCAGTCAGAATGGCTGCGATCCAAAAGTCTACAAGCAATAAATGTTGGAGAGGGTGTGGAGAAAAGGGAACCCTCTTACACTGTTGGTGGGAATGCAAACTAGTACAGCCACTATGGAGAACAGTGTGGAGATTCCTTAAAAAACTGGAAATAGAACTGCCTTATGATCCAGCAATCCCACTGCTGGGCATACACACTGAGGAAACCAGAACTGAAAGAGACACCTGTACCCCAATGTTCATCGCAACACTGTTTATAATAGCCAGGACATGGAAGCAACCTAGATGTCCATCAGCAGATGAATGGATAAGAAAGCTGTGGTACATATACACAATGGAGTATTACTCAGCCATTAAAAAGAATACATTTGAATCAGTTCTAATGAGGTGGATGAAACTGGAGCCTATTATACAGAGTGAAGTAAGCCAGAAGGAAAAACATCAATACAGTATACTAATGCATATATATGGAATTTAGAAAGATGATAACAATAACCCAGTGTACGAGACAGCAAAAGAGACACTGATGTATAGAACAGTCTTATGGACTCTGTGGGAGAAGGAGAGGGAGGGAAGATTTGGGAGAATGGCATTGAAACATGTAAAATATCATGTATGAAATGAGATGCCAGTCCAGGTTCAATGCACAATACTGGATGCTTGGGGCTAGTGCACTGGGATGACCCAGAGGGATGGTGTGGGGAGGGAGGAGGGAGGAGGGTTCAGGATGGGGAGCACATGTATACCTGTGATGGATTCATTTTGATATTTGGCAAAACTAATACAATTATGTAAAGTTTAAAAATAAAATAAAATTAAAAAAAAATATTTTTGAATGAATGCTTTTATTTTCACACAAATCCCATAAAACAGATGTGGAAATTGAGGTCCAGAGACATTAAGGACTTGTTTAAGATCACACAGTCTAATTTAAAAGCCTGGGCCTCTCCTTTCCCCTCTCCTCACCTCCACTCCTCTTCCTTTTTCTTTCCTTTCAAAAATTGAAATGAAATTCACATACATAGATGGGATTGCCTCCACCTTACAGCCACCATCACAAATAGACTAGATGTCAAACAGTTGTCTTCCCTGGAGCAAGGAAGCAGACAGGAAGGGAGAAGAGAGGGGAGCATCACAGACACAGCTAAGAGGACAAGGAGGCTACAACACAGCAGGAACAGCAGCTCGGGTGGTGGCTGGTTCCTGGGAGTGTGTGGGGTTGGGTGGGAAAGGGGTCACGGGCCTGGCCACGGGGGACAACAAGAAAGCAGATAACCAACAGCTCAAGAAGTTCCTGAACAAAGACCATGACCTGGAGAGAAGAGTACTACAAAAGAATATGCCTGGTGAATAAGTTAGATGAAAAGGATCATTTTCCAGAAACACTCAAACTACTAAGACGGAGGCAGGAGCAAACAAAAATCAGAACAGACCTCTAACTAGTCAGGAGACTTAATCTGTAACAAAAAATCTCCCAACAAAGGAAAGGCCAGATGGCCACACTCATGAAGTCTAACAAACATTTAAAGAATAATTAACACCAAGCCTCATCAAACACTCCCAAGATACTGAAAAGGAGGAAACACTTGTAAAATCATTCTATGAGGCCAGGATTATCTGATACCAAACACACATAAAGACTCTACAAGAAAAGAAAACTACAGACAAATATCCCTGATGAACAATGATACAAAAATTCTCAACAAAATACTAGCAACTGAATTGAACAGCACATTAAAAGAATTATACACGATAACCAAGTGGGATCTATCTTTGGGATGCAAGGATGGTTCAACATATGAAGATTGCTTTGTGTGATGCACCACATTAACAGAAGAACAAAAAACACATTATCATCTCAACCGGTGAAGAATCAACATCCTTTCATGATAGAAACACTTAAACTAGAAATAGGAGGAAACTATCTCAATAAAATAAAGGTCATATATGTAAAGGCCACAGTGAACATCACATTCAGTGATGAAGCCCGAAAGCTTTTCCTGTAAGATCAGGAACAAGACAAGGATACTCACTTTTGCCACTTATATTCAGCGTAGTACTGGAAGCCCTGTACTGTGCTGTGCTTAACTGCTCAGTCATGTCCGACTCCTTGCAACCCCATGGACTGTAGCCCGCCAGGATCTTCTGTCCATGGGGATTCTCCAGGCAAGAATACTGGAGTGGGTTGCCATGCCCTCCAGGAGATCTTCCAAACCCAGGGATTGAACCCAGGTCTCCCACATTGCAGTTGGATTCTTTACCATCTGAGCCACCAGGGAAGCCCAAGAATCTGGAGTGGGAAGTCTGTGCCTTCTCCAGGGGATCTTCCTGAACCCAGGAATTGAACCAGGGTCTCCTGTATTGCAGGCGGATTTTTTACCAGCTAAGCTACCAGGGAAGCCCACTGGAAGCTCTAGTCTACAACAGTTAGGCAAGAAAAATAAATAAAAGAAGGAAGGAAAAAAGTAAAATTATCTGTTTTTAGACAATGTGATCTTACATGTAGAAAGCCCTAATGATTTCTGAAGTGGATTCAGCAAAGTGACAGGGCAGATATAAAAGCAATATACAAACATTACTAATTATCAGAGAAATGCAAATCAAAACTATAATGAGGCATCATCTCACACCAGTCAGAATGGCCATCATCAAAAAATCTACAAACAATAAATGCTGGAGAGGGTGTGAGGAAAAGGGGACCGTCCTACACTGCTAGTAGGAATATAAACTGATATAGCCATTATGGAGAACAGTATGGAGAGTCCTTAAAAAACTAGGAATAACTCTACTATACGATCCAGCAAACCCACTACTGGGCATATACCCTGAGAAAACCACAATTCTAAAATACACCTGTACCCCCGTGTTTACTGCAGCACTATTTACAACAGCCAAGACAATGGAAGCAACCTAGATGTCCATCAACAGATGAATGGATAAAGAAGATGTGGTACATATATATAGTGGAATATTACTCAGCCATAAAAAGAATGAATTTAAGTCAGTTCTGAGGTGGGTGAACCTAGAGCCTGTTATATAGAATGAAGTAAAACAAATATTGTATATTAATACACACATATGGAACCTAGAAAAGTGGTACTGATGAACCTATTTGCAGGGAAGGAATGGAGATGCAGATGTAGAGAATGGACTTGTGGCCACAGTGGGGGAAGGAGAGAGGGGGATGAATGCAGAAACTAGCATCAACATATGTACACTATCATGTGTAAAATGGATAGCTGGTGAGAAGTTCCTGTATAACACAGGGAGTTCAGTCTGGTGCTCTGTGATGATCTAGAGAGGTAGGGTGGGGTTGGGAGGCTCAAGAGAGAGGGGATATGTGTGTAGTTGTAGCTGATTGCATTGTTGTGAGGTGGAAGTGAACACAAGATTGTAAAAATTTTTTAAAAAATCAACACACAAAAATTAGTTGCATTCCTATGAACTAATGAGAAACAACCTACAAAGGAAATTAAGAAACAAATCCATTTATAATAGCATTAAAAAGAATAAAATACTTAGGAATAAACCTAACCAACAAGATGAAAGACTTACACACTGAAAACTACCAAATGTTGCTGAAAGAAACTAAAAACACAAATAAATGGAAAGACATTCTGTGTTCATGGATTGGATAACTTAATATTTTTAAGATGTCAATACTACCCTAAGTGATCTACAGATTTAATACAATCTGTATTAAAATTCCAATGACAAGGAGTTCCCTGGTGGCCCAGTGGTAAGGACCCACTGCTTTCACTTCAGGGGCCCAGGTCAGGGAACTGAGATCCTACAAGCCACATAGCATGGCCATAAAAAAAAAAAATCCAAATGACAGAAATATTTTAATATTTATTTATTTAGAATTTATTTAAAATTATCAGTCTTCCCTGGTGGCTCAGACAGTAAAGAATCTGCCTGCAATGCAGGAGTCTGGGTTCCATCCCTGCATTGGGAAGATCCCCTGGAGAAGGGAATGGTTACCCACTCTAGCATTCTTGCCTGGAGAATTCCATGGACAGAGGAGCCTGGCAGGCTACAGTCCATGAGGTTGCAAAGAACTGGACATGACTGAGTGACTAACACTTTCCTTTTCAGAAATAGAAATTTTCATCCTAAAATTCCTAATGGAATATCCAAGGATCTTGGAATAGTTAAAACCATCTTGAGAAACAACAAAGTTGAGGATCTCATAATTCCTGATTTCAAAACCTATTTGAAAGCTACAGTAATCAAAACAGTGTGGTACTGGCATAAAGACAGACATATAGAATATAGACAATGGAATATAGACAGACATATAGAATAGGCCAATGGAATAGGATAAACATCCCCCAGATAAACCTTCACATGTATGGTCAAGTGATTTTTTTTACCAAGATGCCAAGACCATTCAATGAGAAAAAGACTATCCTTCCACAAATGGTGCTGGGAAAACTGAATGTCTAAATGCAAAAGAACGATTCAGTTGAGTTCAGTCACTCAGTCCTGTCCGACTCTTCGCGACCCCACCAATCGCAGCACGTCAGGCCTCCCTGTCCATCACCAAGTCCCGGAATGGACCAAGAACCTAAATGTAAGAGCTAAAATTTTTAAATTCTTAGGAGAAAGTTCTATGGGATTGGATTTGGCAATGCTTTCTTGGCTATGATACCAAAAGATCTGATAACACAAGTAAAATTAGGTAGATTATAGTAAGTCAAACTTTAAAACTTTTGTGCATCAAAGGACTCTTGCCTGGCAAATCCCATGGATGGAGCAGCCTGGTAGGCTGCAGTCCATGGGGTCGCAAAGAGTCAGACACGACTGAGCGGCTTCACTTTCACTTTTCACTTTCATGCATTGGAGAAGGAAATAGCAACCCACTCCAGTATTCTTGCCTGGAGAATCCCAGGGATGGGGGAGCCTGGTGGGCTGCTATCTATGGGGTCGCACAGAGTCGGACACAACTGAAGCGACTTAGCAGCAGCAGCAGCAGCATCAAAGGATACAATCAAGAGAATGAAAAGGTAAACTACAGAATGACAGAAATTATTTTCAAATCATATACTGATAAGGGGCTAATATCCAGAATATATAAAGAGCTCCTGTAACTCAATAATTAAAAACTAAACAACCCTACTTAAAAATGGTCAAAGGACTTGAGAGAACATTTCTTTAAATAAGACATACAAATAGCCAAGAAACACAGGAAAACATGCTTAACATCACTAATCATCATGAAATGAAGATCAAAACCACAATGAGATACCATAAGGCAATCACAAAAAGACAAAAACTGTATGATTCCAGTTATTTGAAGTACCTAGAACCATTTCATTCATAGAAATATAAAGTAGAATGATGGTTCCCAGTGGATAATGGAAGAGGGAAAAGCAGTTTCTGTTTAATGGGTACAGAGCTCCAGTTCTGCAATATAAAAGGTTTTTAGAGATTGGGTGCTCAATAATGTGAATTTAACACAACTGCACATTGAGAAATGGTTAAGATGATGAAATTTATGTATTTTTTTAGATTATATTTCTTTAAAGTAAACATACAGATGGCCAACAGGCACATGAAAAGATGCTCAGCATCACTAATCATCAGCCAAATGCAAATCAAAACCACAATGAGATGTAATCTCACACCTCTCAGAATGACAATTATCAAAAAGACAAGAAATAACAAGTGTTGACAAAGATGTGGAGAAAATGGAACCCTCATGCACTGTTGGTGGGAATGTAGATTGGTACAGCCACTCTGGAAAAACTACGGAAAGTCCTCAAAAAGTTAAAAATATAATTATCACGTGATCCAGCAATTCCACTCCCGGGTATTTATCCAAAGAAAACAAAAACACTAATTAGAAAAGATAATGTTCATTGGAGCATTATTTACAATAGTCAGGATATGGAAGCAACTCAAGTACACATCAGTAGATGAATGGATAAAGCAGATGTGGTATATATACACAATGGAATATTAGTCATATAAAAGAATGAAATCTTAACAGTTGTGGCAACATGCATGGACCTAGAGGGTATTATGATAAGTGAAATAAGTCAGATAAAGATAAATACTGTATGACTTCACTTATATGTGAAATCTCTAAAACAAAACATATGAATAAACAAAACTAAACAGAAACAGAGTTACAGATACAGAGAACAAACAGGTAGTTGCCAGAGGGAAGTTGGGTGGAGGAGGAAAGAAATAGATGAGGGACATTAAGAGATACAAATGTTCCAGTTGCAAAAATATATGAGCTACAGGTATGAAAAGAGGTGGCAAGAATACACAGAACTGTACAAAAAAGATCTTCACGACCAAGATAATAACGATGGTGTGATCACTCACCTAGAGGCAGACATTCTGGAATGTGAAGTCAAGTGGATCTTAGCATCACTACGAACAAAGCTAGTGGAGGTGATGGAATTCCAGTTGAGCTATTTCAAATCCTGAAAGATGATGCTGTGAAAGTGCTGCACTCAATATGCCAGCAAATTTGGAAAACTCAGCAGTGGCCACAGGACTGGAAAACGTCAGTTTTCATTCCAATCCCAAAGAAAGGCAATGCCAAAGCATGCCCAAACTACCACACAATTGCACTCATCTCACATGCTAGTAAAGTAATGCTCAAAATTCTCCAAGCCAGGCTTCATCAATATGTGAACCGTGAACTTCCTGATGTTCAAGCTGGTTTTAGAAAAGGCAGAGGAACCAGAGATCAAATTGCCAACACCCGCTGGATCGTTGAAAAAGCAAGAGAGTTCCAGAAAAACATTTCTTTCTGCTTTATTGACTATGCCAAAGCCTTTGACTGTGTGGATCACAACAAACTGTGGAAAATTCTGAAAGAGATGGGAATACCAGACCACCTGACCTGCCTCTTGAGAAACCTGTATGCAGGTCAGGAAGCAACAGTTAGAACTGGACATGGAACAACAGACTGGTTCCAAATAGGAAAAGGAGTACGTCAAGGCTGAATATTGTCACCCTGCTTATTTAACTTATATGCAGAGTACATCATGAGAAACACTGGACTGGAAGAAGCACAAGCTGGAATCAAGATTGCCGGGAGAAATATCAATAACCTCAGACATGCAGATGACACCACCCTTATGGCAGAAAGTGAAGAGGAACTAAAAAGCCTCTTGATGAAAGTGAAAGTGGAGAGTGAAAAAGTGGGCTTAAAGCTCAACATTCAGAAAACGAAGATCATGGCATCTGGCCCCATCACTCCATGGGAAATAGATAGGGAAACAGTGGAAACAGTGTCAGACTTTATTTTTGGGGGGCTCCAAAATCACTGCAGATGGTGACTGCAACCATGAAATTAAAAGACACTTACTCCTTGGAAGGAAAGTTATGACCAACCTAGACAGCATATTGAAAAGCAGAGACATTACTTTGCCAACAAAGGTCCGTCTAGTCAAGGCTATGGTTTTTCCAGTAGTCATGTATGGATGTGAGAGTTGGACTGTGAAGAAAGCTGAGCGCTGAAGAATTGATGCTTTTGAACTGTGGTGTTGGAGAAGACTCTTGAGAGTCCCTTGGACTGCAAGGAGATCCAACCAGTCCATTCTGAAGGAGATCAGCCCTGGGATTTCTTTGGAAGGAATGATGCTAAAGCTGAAACACCAGTACTTTGGCCACCTCATGCAAAGAGTTGACTCATTGGAAAAGACTCGGATGCTGGGAGGGATTGGAGGCAAGAGGAGAAGGCGACGACGGAGGATGAGATGGCTGGGTGGCATCACCGACTCGACGGACATGAGTTTGGGTGAACTCTGGGAGCTGGTGATGGACAGGGAGCCCTAGCGTGCTGTGATTCATGGGGTCACAAAGAGTCAGACACAACTGAGCGACTGAACTGACTGAACTGAACAGGTATGAAATGTACAGAGAGGGGAATATAGTTAATAACTATGTAGTATCATAGTTAATAACTATGTAGTATCTTTGTATGGTCACATATCATAACTAGATTCATCAATGGTGATCATTCTGAAATGTATAGAATATTAAATTACTAATTGTGTAACAGAAATTAAATAGTTTTATAGGTCAATTGTACATCAAAAACAAATTCATAGAAAAAGAGATCAGATTTGTGGTTACCAGAGGCAGAGTTAGGGAGAATTGGATGAACGTGGTCAAAAGGTACAAACTTCCAGTTATAAGTACTAGGGATGTAATGTATACCATGATAAAGACAATTAACACTGCTGTATGGTATGTATGAAAATTGTTAGAATAATCCGAAGAGTTCGCATCATACAATTTTTTTCCATTTCTTAACTTTGTACCTATATAAGATGACAGATGTTCACTTAACTTATGGTGATAATACTTTCATTATGTATGTAAGTCAAATCATTATGCTATATACCTTAAACTTTTGCAATGCTGTATGTCAACTATATCTCAATAAAACTGGAAGAAAAATAAATAGATGAAAATGGTTAAAATAGTAAAATTTGTTGTAGGTATTTTACTACAATTAAAAAAACAAAACACTGACAATATCAAATGCTGGCGAGGATACACAACAACAGGAATGATCATTCATCGCTGGTAGAAATTTAAATGGTGCAGACACTTGGAAGAGACTTTTCAATAAAGTCTATTGAAAAGAAATTCATATAACATAAAATTAACCACTGCTGCTGCTGCTGCTAAGTTGCTTCAGTCATGTCTGACTCTGTGCAACCTCATAGACAGCAGCCCACCAGGCTCCCCCGTCCCTGGGATTCTCCAGGCAAGAACACTGGAGTGGGTTGCCATTTCCTTCTCCAGTGCAGGAAAGTGAAAGCATTTTAAAATGTAGTCAGTGGCATTTAGGACAGTCGTGTGTGGCCAGCACCTCTACCTAGTTGTACACATTTCGCCGCCACCAAGAGGCAGTGCCTACACAGGTGCTCCGCGTGCCCTTTCCCCTGGGCCCCTGACAGCCACTGATCTAACTTTTGTCTCTGTGAATTTGTCTGATCTAGACGTTTCCTATAAGTAGAATCATATCATGTGCGTGTGTGCTTGGTCACTCAGTCGTGTCTGACTCTTTGGAGCCCCATGGACTGTAGCCCACCAGGTTCCTCTGTACATGGAATTTCCCAGGCAAGGATACTGGAGTTGGTTGCCATTTCCTACTCCAAGGGATCTTCCAACTCGGGGTCAAACCCCTTGTCTCTTGCCTCTCCTATACTGGCAGGCAGATTCTTTACCAATAGCACCACCTAAGATTTATCCACATTGCTGCATGTACCAGTACTTCACTCCTTTTTAAGGCTGAACACTATTCTATTGTATGTACAGACCACATCTTCATCTTTCATCAGCTGACAGACACTTGGGTTGTTTCTACCTGTCGGTAACTGTAGCCAGTACAGTGAAGACCTCGTCTGTACAAATCTTTGTTTGACTATTTGTGAAGGATTCTTTTCTTAATGCCACATCCTCCGCTACCTTTAGATGAGTAAAAGCTAAGAAGATAAGTGAAGGAAGGGAGTAGAAATAAAATTAATATGTAAAGAGCAAATTAATAATATTGACTGTCTTGACTAATAATAATAATTAATATTTAAATTAATAATCTTTAAGAAGCACCTATATTTAACATCTTTATCTTACATATATTTATAATTCTAATATACTTTATCACCTCTGTTTTATAGATCAGGACAGTGAGGCTCAGAACATTAAATAATTTGTTCACATTCACACAGCCAGTGAGGGTCAGCCAGCAATGGACCCTGAGTTTCCCAGACCCCACACTGCCTTTCTGTTACCTCCCCCGTCATACTAGCAATGGAGGTGACAGAATGGATAAGAGGTACACCACCAAGACAAGTAACTCTCACCAAAACACTCACCTGGGTGAAGTCATCATGCAGAAGCTAATGATTCAAAAACCCTGGTTGTACCCATAAACTCAGAGAAACAAAGAGGGGTGATGATGTGGTTTTCAGCACGTGTAGACAGCTCACCAGGGTCACTCTAGACCCTTCCCCTCTGCTTATTCTCTGAAAAAATACAGCTGGCCCAGCCCCTACCTCCCACCAACCCACTGGACCTGGACATGAGCATATCCCAGAGTGGATGCAGGTAGGCACGTACCTGGGGCTGGATGCTCCACGCTCTCCCGGGAGAGCTCCTGCAGGCACTGGTCCCTCTCCACCCGCAGCACCCGCAGCACATCACACAGTCGAGGGGGGGTACCAACCTGAAAAGCCAAAGCCAAGAGCACTAGTCAGCATCACAAAGCTGATTCTAGCACATAAGGCCTCTCTGTGGCAAGACTGGGGCCAGACAGCAGAGATTCAAAAGGAGGAAGACAGAATAGCGAAAGTAATAAAAAAGAAGCGGACTTCTATCCCTTCTCCAGGGGATCTTCCTGACCCAGGAATCGAACCCGGGTGTCCTGCATTGCAGGTGGGTTCTTTACCAACTGAGCTATCAAGGAAGTCCCACAGATACAGAAACAAACTAGTAGTTACCAGTGGGAAGAGGGAATGGGAGATGGACAAAATAGGGGCAGGGGAGTAAGAGCACAAGTTGTTAGGTATAAATAAGCCACAAGGATACATTGTACAACACAGGGAATATAGCCCATATTTTATAATAACTGTAAGTGGAGCATAACCTTTAAAAATTGTGACTCACTAATTGTATACATCTGTAACCTATATAATATTATACATCAACCATACTTCAATAACAATAGACTTGAAAGAAAAAGTAATTTAAGCTATAGACTTTAGTTAATGTATCAATATTGGTACAGCAACTGTAATCAATGTGCCACTTTAATTAATGCAAAACATTAATAACAAGAGACACTGGGGAGGAGGGATTGAGAGGGCTATGTGGTCATTCTTTGTTTCTGCACAATTTTTCTATAAACTTAAGTCCTCTCAACAAAATAAGTTCTATTAATTAAAAAAATAACTGGGAGAAATCAGTTCACCTAATTTAAAGACTTGATGCATAGCTATAGTAGTCAAAAGAACTTGGTATTAGCAGAAGAATAGGCAACAGTGTTATAATAATTGGACATCTATAGATAACAAAATAAACCTAAGACTCATACCTAATATAAAAATTACCTCAAAATAATGATGGACTTGAGTGCAAAAAATTCAACTAAAACTTTTAGAAAAAACACAGGAGAACACCTTCAAAATGCAGAGCAAGATAAAGATTCTTTATACTTGACACCAAAAGCAAGATCCATAAAAAGAAAAACTGATAAACTGGACTTTATCAAAACTAAAAACTTTTGCTCCATGAAAAACCATGTTAAGAGGATGAAAAGACAAGCTATAGACTAGGAGAAAATATCTGCAATTAACAAATTAGGATTAACATCTAGAATATATAAAGAATATTCAAAACCTAATAGTAAACAAATTTTAAAAATCTAACTAGAAGATAGGAAAAATGCATGAAGAGACATTTCACAGAAGAAGATATACAGATGGCAAACAAGAACATGAAAAGCTGTTCAACATTATTAGCTATTCAGTTCAGTTCAGTTCAGTCGCTCAGTCATGTCCACCTCTTTGCGACCCCATGAATCACAGCACGCCAGGCCTCCCTGTCCAGCACCAACTTCCGGAGTTCACTCAGACTCAAGTCCATCGAGTCAGTGATGCCATCCAGCCATCTCATCCTCTGGCGTCCCCTTCTCCTCCTGCCCCCAATCCCTCTCAGCATCAGAGTCTTTTCCAATGAGTCAACTCTTTGCATGAGGTGGCCAAAGTACTGGAGTTTCAGCTTCAGCATCATTCCCTCCAAAGAAATCCCAGGGCTGATCTCCTTCAGAATGGACTGGTTGGATCTCCTTGCAGTCCAAGGGACTCTCAAGAGTCTTCTCCAACACCACAGTTCAAAAGCATCAATTCTTCGGCACTCAGCCTTCTTCACAGTCCAACTCTCACATCCATACATGACCACAGGAAAAACCATAGCCTTGACTAGACGAATCTTTGTTGGCAAAGTAATGTCTCTGCTTTTGAATATGCTATCTAGGTTGGTCATAACTTTCCTTCCAAGGAGTAAGCGTCTTTTAATTTCATAGCTGCAATCACTGTCTGCAGTGATTTTGGAGTCCAAAAAAATAAAGTCTGACACTGTTTCTGCTGTTTCCCTATCTATTTCCCATGAAGTGATGGGACCGGATGCCATGATCTTCGTTTTCTGAATGTTGAGCTTTAAGCCCACTTTTTCACTCTCCACTTTCACTTTCATCAAGAGGCTTTTGAGTTCCTCTTCACTTTCTGCCATAAGGGTGGTGTCATCTGCATGTCTAAGGTTATTGATATTTCTCCTGGCAATCTTGATTCCAGCTTGTGTTTCTTCCAGTCCAGCGTTTTCCATGATGTACTCTGCATATAAGTTAAATAAGCAGGATGACAATACACAGCCTTGACGTACTCCTTTTCCTATTTGGAACCAGTCTGTTGTTCCATGTCCAGTTCTAACTGTTGCTTCCTAACCTGCATACAGATTTCTCAAGAGGCAGATCAGGTGGTCTGGTATTCCCATCTCTTTCAGAATTTTCCACAGTTGATTGTAAATGCAAACTGAAATCGCAATGTGATATCATTACATGCTTATTAGAAGATCTAAAATAAAAAATCACAACAACAATGGCAAGGCTGTGGTGAAACTAGGTCACTCACATATTGCTGGTGGGATTGTAAAATGAGACAACCATTCTGGAAAACAAGTTGGCAGGGTCTTAAGAAAAGCTAAACATGCAACTATTAGTATTACGTGACCCAACCATTGCACTCCTGGGCATTTATCCTGGAGAAGTGAAAGCTTATGTTCACACACACACAAATATCTGTATACTAATATTTACAGTAGCTTTATTCCTAATACCTCAAAACTAAAACAATCCAGATGCCTTTCAATGTGTAAGTGGTGAGCTATTTCATCCATACCATGAAATTCTGTGCTTAGTCTCTCAGTCAGGTCCGACTCTTTGTGACCCCATGGACTGTAGCCTGCCAGGCTCCTCTGTCCCTGAGGATTCTCTAAGCAAGAATACTGGAGTGGGTTGCCATGCCCTCCTCCAAGGGAACCCAGGGATCAAACCCAGGTCTCCCACATTGCAGGAGGATTCTTTTACCATCTGAGCCAGCAGGGAAGCCCTCAGCAATAAAAAGGAACAAAGTGGTGATAAATGGACCAGCCTATATGAATCTCCAGAGAAGTATGCTCAGTGAAAAAAAGCCCATCCCAAACAGTTACAGTATGATTTCCTTTATATAATGTTCTTTTTAAATTTAATTTTTATTTTATATTGGAGTATAGCTGATTTACAATGTTGTGTTAGTTTCAGGTATACAGCAAAGTGATTCCATTATCCATATACCTGTATCCATTATTTTTCTGATTCTTTTCCCATATGGTTACTACAACACAGTATTAAGTACAGTTCCCTGTGCTACACAGTAGGTCCTCATTGATTATCTATTTTATATATGGTAGTGTGTATATTTTAATCCCAAATTCTTAATTATCACCCCCACCACTACCAACATTTCCCCTTTGGTAACCATAAGTTTGTTTTCTATGTCTGTGAGTCTGTTTCTGTCCTGTAAATACATTCACTTGCATGATTTTTTAGATTCCACATCATTTACATAACATTCTTGCAGTGGTAAAATTGTAGAGCTTGAGACATTAATGTGTCAGCTGAGAAGGAAAGCTGAGGGTGGGAGGGAGAAAGGTATGACTGTAACAGTGCACCATGATGGGTCTTCAGGGTCGCAGACTTGTTCCGCACAGTGTCTGGATCAATGTCAGTATCATAGTCGGTCAGTCAAGCCCTAGCTCACTTGCAAACACCAAGAAAGGAAGAAACATGCATTGCTACATGCCACTGAGTTCTTGTGATTGTTACACAGCATAGATGACTGGGTGGGGGTGGCATTTCCTGAAAGTGGGTGGTGATGTGCATTCTTAGAGGTTGAAGAAAGCAGCACTCTAGCACAGAGGGCTCTTGTAAGCGATGGAGCAAGATGAGGAATGGGGGAACACCTACAGTGGGAATCCTCTCCAAGAAAGGTTCAACTTCCTTCATGGTTTTCCCTAGGACTATGGGAAAATATGCACTCATTTCACATGCTAGCAAGGTTGTTATGCTCAAACTCCTTCAAGCTAGGCTTCAGCAGTACATGAACCAAGAACTTCCAGATGCACAAGCTAGATTTAGAAAAGGCAGGGGAACCACAGATCAAATTGCCAACATTCACTGGATCGAAAAAGCAAGGGAATTCCAGAAAAACATCTATTTCTGTTTCACTGGCTACAATAAAGCCTTTGACTGTGTGGATCACAACAAACTGGAAAATTCTTAGAGATGGGAATACCAGACCACCTTACCTGTTTCCTGAGAAATCTATATGCAGGTCAAGAAGCAACTGTTAGAACTGGACATTCGGGAACAATAGACTGGTTCCAAATTGGGAAAGGAGTACATCAAGGCTGTATATTGTCACCCTGCTTATTTTTAACTTCTATGCAGAGTATATCACTCACAATGCTGGGCTGAATGAATCACAAGCTGGAATCAAGATTGCAGGGAGAAATATCAACAATCTCAGATATGCAGATGATAACAATCTAATGACAGAAAGTAAAGAGGAACTAAAGAGCTTCTTGATGAGGGTGAAAGAGGAGAGTGAAAATGCTGGCTTAAAACTTAACATTCAAAAAACTAAGATTATGGCACCCAGTTCCATCACTTCATGGCAAATAGATGGGAAAAAAGCAGAAGCAGTGACAGATTTTGTTTTTTCTTGGGCTCCAAAATCATTGTAGATGGTAACTGCAGCCATGAAGTTAAAAGATGCTTGCTCCTTAAAAGGAAAGCTATGGCAAACCTAGACAGTGTATTAAAAAGCAGAGACATCACTTTGCCAACAAAAGTCTGTCTAGTCAAAGCTATGGTTTTTGACTAGATGTGAGATGTGAGAATTGGACCATAAAGAATGCTGAGCGCCAAAGGCTGGTGCCTCAAATTGTGGTACTGGAGAAGATTCTTGAGAGTCCCTTGGACAGCAAAGAGATCAAATCAGTCAACCTTAAAGGAAATCAACCCTGAATATTCATCAGAAGGACTGATGATGAAGCTCCAATGCTTTGGCCATCTGATTGGAAGAGCCGACTCACAGGAAAAGACCCTGAGGCTGTGAAAGATTGAGGGAAGGAGGAGAAGGGGGTGACAGAAGATAAGATGGTTGAATAGCATCATTGACTCAATGGATATAAGCTTGAGCAAACTCCAGGAGATAGTGAAGGACAGGGAAGCCTAGGACGCTGCAGTCCATGGGGTCACAAAGAGTCAGATGTGACTTAGCAACTAAACAACAATGGAAAAATAATCATTAGAGGATAGTTTGCTGCTAAGTCGCTTCAGTCATGTCCAACTCTGTGAGACCCCATAGACGGCAGCCCACCAGGCTCCCCCATCCCTCGGATTCTCCAGGCAAGAACACTGGAGTGGGTTGCCATTTCCTTCTCCAATGCATAAAAGTGAAAAGTGAAAGTGAAGTCCTGCCCGACTGTTAGTGACCCCATGGACTGCAGCCTACCAGGCTCCTCCGTCCATGGGATTTTCCAGGCAAGAGTACTGGAGTGGGGTGCCATTGCCTTCTCCGAGAGGATAGTTTAGCTTCTTTTAATTCTAAATTTCTTAAGTTGTAGCAAAATATACATACCATTTGCCATTTCAATCATGTTTAAGTGTACAATTCAGAGGTATTAAATGAAAAGTTGTACAGTGATCACTCCTATCCATTTCCAGGACTTCTACATCCCAACAGAAACTCTGTACCAATTAAACAGCAACCTCTGTCCTACTTCCTGACTCTGTGAATATGTCTGTTCTAGATACTTCAGGTAAGTGCCATCATACAATATTTGCTCTTCTCTGTCTCATTTCACATCCATGTTGTAGCATCTATTGGAATTTCATTCCTTTATATGGATGAATACTATTCCATTGTATGGACAGATCACACTTTGTTCATCTACTCATCACTTGGATGTTTCCACCTCTTGGCTTTTGTGAATAATGCAGCCAAGAACAGAGGTGTACAAGTATCTCTTCGAGTCCCTACTTTCAATTCTTCTAGGTACATATCCCAGAGAAGGCAATAGCACCCCACTCCAGTACTCTTGCCTGGAGAATCCCAGGGACAGGGGAGCCTGGTGGGCTGCCGTCTCTGGAGTTGGACAGAGTCGGACACGACTGAAGTGACTTAGCAGCAGCAGGTACATATCCAGAAGGGAAAAGGTGGATCATATGGTAATTCTATGTTTACTTTTTTAAGGGATCACCACACTGTTTTCCACATCAGCTGTACCATTTTACCTTCCTGCCAACAATGCACAGAGTTCTAATTTCTCTACGTCCTCATCCTCAACCCTTATTCTTCTGTTTTAATAATATCTGTGCCATGCAGTGCTAAGTCATTTTAGTCATGTCTGACTCTCTGCAACCCTATGGACTGTAGCCTGACAGGCTCCTCTGTCCATGGGATTTTCCAGGCAAGAATACTGGAATGGGTTGCCTTTTCCTCCTCCGGGGGATCTTACCATCCCGGGGATCAAACCTTCATCTTTTCCATCTCCTGCATTGGCAGGCAGGTTCTTTACCACTAGCGTAACCTGGCAAGTTCCAATATCTTTCTTAGTGGGTGTGAAGTAGATCATTCCACATTTCTTTCACCCTTAATTCTTTCATTAAAACTGAATAAACCAAGATCATTTTGTGTGGTGGCATGTCAATTGCAGGAACGTATGCATCCACTGTTTGTATGACAGCAACAGTATTCTGTTGAAAGGGCTGAGTCTGTGGATGAGTCTGCAGCCTGCAGACAGTGGTCTCAGTGACAGAGTGGGGCCATTAGGGTAGCTGGGAGTGGCTGGGAAGATTGTGTTCATGGAGCAACAGTTTGTTAGATGCTTCAGAGGGAGAATGAAGGGGAAAAAAGCCCCCTTATCATCTAAGTTTTCCTAGAGGAAAAAAGAGGCTGATATTTAGAAGTCAAATGTATGTATGCTTGTGCATGTTTCCATATAATCAATAAATTTAGAAATATTGGGAATTTCCTGGCAATCCAGTGCTTAGGACTCTGTGTTTTCACTGCCAAGGGCATGGGCAGGTTCAATCCTAGTCAGAGATTGAACAAGCTGGACAGCACAGCCAAAAAAATCTTTTTAAGACAAAGATGGACTATGCTCTATCAGATCAGATCAGATCAGTCGCTCGGTCGTGTCCAACTCTTTGCAACCCCATGAATCGCAGCACGCCAGGCCTCCCTGTCCATCACCAACTTCCGGAGTTCACTCAGACTCACATCCATCGAGTCAGCGATGCCATCCAGCCATCTCATCCTCTGTCGTCCCCTTTTCCTCCTGCCCCCAATCCCTCCCAGCATCAGGGTCTTTTCCAATGAGTCAACTCTTCGCATGAGGTGGCCAAAGTACTGGAGTTTCAGCTTTAGCATCATTCCTTCCAAAGAAATCCCAGGGCTGATCTCCTTCAGAATGGACTGGTTGGATCTCCTTGCAGTCCAAGGGACTCTCAAGAGTCTTCTCCAATACCACAGTTCAAAAGCATCAATTCTTCAGCGCTCAGCCTTCTTCACAGTCCAACTCTCACATCCATACATGACCACAGAAAAAACCATAGCCTTGACTAGACGAACCTTTGTTGGCAAAGTAATGTCTCTGCTTTTGAATATGCTATCTAGGTTGGTCATAACTTTCCTTCCAAGGAGTAAGCGTCTTTTAATTTCTTGGCTGCAGTCACCATCTGTAGTGATTTTGGAGCCCAGAAAAATAAAGTCTGACACTGTTTCCACTGTTTCCCCATCTATTTCCCATGAAGTGGTGGGACCGGATGCCATGATCTTCGTTTTCTGAATGTTGAGCTTTAAGCCCACTTTTTCACTCTCCACTTTCACTTTCATCAAGAGGCTTTTTAGTTCCTCTTCACTTTCTGCCATAAGGGTGGTGTCATATAGTGCACCCCTTTAAAATTTTCCTCTAAATTCACAGGAGAAACAAGTGAAGGTGAAAGTATTGCTAAAATTTATATAAAATACTCCTTAAAGCAAGAGCTATTAGTCTTGAAAAGGTCCCTTTTAATAGTTTTTAAAAATCAAGTTTGGATAGGTAATTTTTTTTTCTTTTACTTATCCTAGTACTAAAGTGCTTATAGCAAAAAAACAGCAGTTCCCTTACTTAACCTTTCCTGCTCTCCAGAGAAAACCACTTTCCTTTTCTTTAGATGTATATTTTCATTTTATCTCTGTCTTTCAAAAGTATCTCATATTGTTATTTCTTGGTTTATCTAATTGAGACATTATCCAAAGCTCTTTATTATGGAAGAGAAAGATTTAGAAGTTTTTAAACCTCCCTACATTTACTTCCCTCCCCCCATATAATATATTGACACAGCCTTCTCTTAATTTTTAGTTAAATGAATGGTCTGTATATATAATGACTTACTTTGACTATGAAATATTGTTCACTGCTGAGTTTAGCCATGTAAAACGATTATGTCTCTTCTTGTACATTTTGTTTTTCCTGTGGTCAACAATTTACTTTGCGTTTTCATTTGATTAGTTTGTCTAGGTAGATAGGATTAATTTATCCAAATGCTCCAACAGCCCTGATAGATATTTATCAAGCAGTCTATTCTTTCAATCCTTGGAGCCCTCTCTCCCACAGACCTCTGCCAATGGGGCCTGACACCTGGCTGTGCTTTTAGGGGGCCTCTCCCCAGCTCCCCCAGTCACAGTTCCATTTCCTATATTCCCTGTTTTTTCTTGGCTTTGCTTTCTTGTTCTTCAGAAGCACATTCTACAGTAACTTCCTGGGAAAGCATATATAATGAGGTCAACTTTTGAATCTTTTCAGGTGAAAAAGCTTTTATTCACCTGCTGCTGCTGCTAAGTCGCTTCAGTCGTGGCCGACTGTGTGCAACCCCATAGATGGCAGCCCACCAGGCTCCCCTGTCCCTGGGATTCTCCAGGCAAGAACACTGGAGTGGGTTGCCATTTCCTTCCCCAATGCATGAAAGTGAAAAGTGAAAGGGAAGTCGCTCAGTCATGTCCGACTCTAAGCGACCCCATGGACTGCAGCCTACCAGGCTCCTCTGTCCATGGGATTTTCCAGGCAAGAGTACTGGAGTGGGTTCTCCAGTGAAAAACTACTGAATTCCAAAGGAGGGGAAGAAACTCAACACACTTTGCTCATCAACTGCCAACCTGAGACTGGAAAAGAATAGTTTCACAGGGGAAAAAAGAGAGATATTAGTCTAGTTTATACAGTGAGAAATAAAGAGGGAACTCGATCTTACAACCAGTTCCAAACCCAAAATGTCATCTAACACTTACTGGGTCCCTAGGATGCCCAGCAATCGAAGGTGAGCAGACACAGATCTTATTGCCGTAGCTCACAGGCTCCAAGGGGTCCAGAGGCGCCTGTGGCAGGAGCATGTGGGGAAGGTAGTGGCCAGGTCACCATAGACCACAAGCAGTGGCAGGAAACCCCTGGGAGGCACTGCACTGCGTAGGCGAGAAGTCATCCCCATAGCAGAGGGGATGTGCACAGATGTGACAGGGGCCAGCAGGGGCTGAGGGCCAGTTGAGGACAGGGCCAGCGTGGTTCCTATGTCTCTGCTTTGAGTACCTCAATAACTCCAACAGCAGGGAAAACAAGGACAAAAGATGTGAGTTTGGCAGCAGCTGAAGTGAGATAAGCATTGTTAAGGCTGGACTTATGTCACCTTAAGATGGCCAAGGAAACTCACATAGTAAGAGAGAGCAGCAAGCATAAGGAGAGCAAGGGCCAGAGACAGTGCCTGAGACCGTGACCCTCACAGGCTGGGAAGATGAGCAAAAGGAGGGACCACGCGAGAGGAGGGATCACACAAGAGGAAGGAACTATGTGACACGGGGAAACCTCAAAAGAGTGAAAACCTCATCTGAGGTGCAATGGGAACCACGAGCCTGTGAAAGGGAGGCTCCAAGGTGAGGAAGAGGGGGAGGGACAGAGTGTCCCAGCATCAAATGTCTCTAAAAGGCTGGAGTCCCGTGGGTGCCCTGCCCATCTTGCCCAGAACAGTCAGGGTGTGTGCTCACTGCCTTGATGTCATTAGTCATAACGTCCAAACTCTCATCAGCCATGTGTTCCCCTTGGGTGGGACAGAGACCACGCCGTGTCTAGGGAAAGTGGGATAATGCAGGGCCTGGTGAGACTGATTCGAGTGGGGAACGGGTGGGAGCCAGGGTGCTGCAGGCTGAGGAACAGACAGAGGTGGAGGCAGGGATTATAGATGCATCTGCCAAAATGCTGGCCATGAGCAGTAGCAGAGGAACCACGGCCAGAGCTGTAGAGTTCCTTTGCCACTTGGCTGGATGGGCTTGGGCAGGTTGACTAGCTGATGGAAAATCCAGTCAAGAGGAGCAGGATGAAGGCTACCTCTGTGTCATCTCAGGACAAAAGTCACTGAGCATGGTGGGGGGAAGAGATCAGGAGCATGGGGCTGGAGCAAAGCCTCTATTCCACTCAGGTGTGATGCAGACTGAATGTCTGTGTCCCTCAAAGAATACATTGACTCCCTAACCCCAGGTGTGGCTCTGTTAGGAGACAGGGCCCAGAAGGAGTTCATTAAGGTCAAATAAGGTCATAGGGGGCCCAAATCTGATAGGATTAACGTCCTTACAAGAGATATCAGTGAACTCACTCTCTCAGAAGTCAGAGGAAAGGTTACATGAGGACCAGGCAGCCAACAGCAAGCCAGGGATGGAGGTCTTCCCAGAATCCAACCATGATCTGGGATATCCAGCCTCCAGGCCTACGAGAAGATAAATTTCCACGGTTCAAGCCCAGCATGATGTTCAAGGGAGGGCAGGAGGACAGGAACAGGAGGGTACAACTTAGATTCATCTATGAGGGCAAGATGCTGCTCAAAGGATGTTCATTCTCCGACTCTCAGGATACAGGAGGTAAACCCATCTATTGAAAATGAAAGGCAGTGGTAAGGTCAGAAATCTCAGAAAACACCAAGGGGAGCCTCGGGGAGCCAAGAGAGAGGGAAGTGATGTGGGGCATGCAGTGATTCTGGAGAAATCTGGAAAACTCGGGAATCCTGGAAGCACAACCACCAGGAGATGACCCACCAGGGAGGTCCCTTTCCCAGACGCCACTTGGACTCTCTCAGACATCGAATATTGAAGCTGGGTGGGCCCCAAGAGATCCCTGCTTTCTCATATCCTCATGAATACTTACATACTCTGTCATGTAAGCAAGTAGATAGAATCTGAGTGTTGTGGGTCTTATCTGGGGCTGCAGGTTGTTCCAGAGCCCGAGCAAAGGTCAATGGTGACCTCAGCTTGCTAAGGGCAGGGATGCAGGGGCCAAACCAGAGGCCACTCTGGGGGCAGAGCTCTAATCCTGGTTGTGGAATCTGGGCTTTCAACAAGGGGTGCCAGGAAGAGACCTGTGCCCTCCAGTGTCAAGGGAGGGGATTTGGGGGATGGGACAGGAAGGGAGCTCTGTAGCAATTCCTAAAGGGGGTGCCAAAGTTGAAAGGACTCCCCTAAACAGTGTAGGAAGCATCTCTCCTGTTTTTTTGAATTTGTGGCCCCAAGCTCATCTCTGGCCACCCTCAATAAAATGCTGTGTGTAATTCCATATTTGGTTTGTCTTTTATAAAGTGATTAGATTAAACTGTAGTTATTGTCATTTTGTGGTTTGAGAAAGATTTCATGACAGCGCCTTGGGAGCCAGAAACCAGAGCGGCCTCTCTTTGGAAACAGATGCACGTGCTGGCTAAGAACAGCTGGGTTTGGGTCCTTATACCATCATGCCCAGCTGGGTGACTTGACCAATGGTTTCACCTCTTTCTGAGTCAGTTTCTTCACATGCACAGTGAGGATAATGATTGTTGGTGGGAGAAGTCACGTAGTGCCAGGCACAGTTTAGCAGAGTATCTGGTGTGAAGTAGGCACTCGGTGAGGGAAGCCTTCACCATCATCATTATCATGGTCATCAGTCACATGAATTTTAGGAACAGCAAAAACTCAAAAAGAAATCTACAATACTACCTCGGAATATTGTTCAAGGAAACAAAGTTCCCAGTGACTTTTCTCTAAGAGGCATCAGTAGTCAGATCCTCTGGTGACCTTGCAGGCCTTCCTAAAATTCTGCTCACCCAGCTTGTCAACCTCTGGGTCCAGATGCAGTCCAGAAAGGGGTGGGGACCACCACATGCCAGACCCCCGCCTTAGAGTTTTTGTGTTTCTGAGCCGAGAAGAAATGAAGAGAGACATGGGGGAGTGGGAAGGGAGGGTGGAGAAGCCAAAGGAACCCATGCTCTATAGAGGTCTTTTCATCCAGAGATGGGTTTTCACTGGTATACCTTCTTCTGTCTCCAGCTCAGATTCCCTGTCACCAACCCCACTACCCTGAATCCAACATCCAGTGACACCTATTACGAATCTTGTTCACAGATTTCCCCTGAGACATAATAACTTTTAAGGCAGTAGTTCTCAACCAGGGCAGTTTTGCCCTGCCTGCTCCCAGAGGACAGTTGGTAATGTCTGGAGACACTTTCTGTTGGCACAACTTGGAGAGACGATACTAGCTTCTGGTAGGCAGAGTACAGGGACGCTGCTGACAGCATACAATGCACAGGACACCCCCCACCCCCTGCTCCCCTCTCTCTAACCATTATCTCCACCCTCTCGTTCCCTCCCATGCCAGGGGAGGGCCTAGCTCTTGTCCCAGCATCCCATGTGGAAAGCTCAGATTTAATATCCAGAATTACAGTGTCAAAGTTAAGAAACCCTGCTTGAAGGAAAAGGTAGCCCCTTGTACCCCACTTAACTCACTCAGGTTCTCAGGTGGGCAGTTGGCCAGATGCCCTGGATTTAAAAGCCCTCCCCTGAGAGACTACACCTTTGCCTGGCAGATTTATGCACAATTTTGTAAGCAATGATTGCTTGTAAGATGTCATTCTTCACTACCTGTTGTTATATGAAAGTGTCCCACATGAGGGCAGCCACTATGGATAGCACCATCACTTCATTCATTCATTCAGCCCACACACAGTCATTGACTCTTTCTTCTGATATGACAGGCTCTAAGGATAAAGAATGAGTGTGACTAAGTCTCAAGGTTCAAGCTCTAAGTGAACGTATTGGGGAGGACAGGAAGGTCAGGTGTGCTGGTAAATAATGACAATACTGTTCCAGGTAAAAATCCTCATGAGAGACATGGGTGGGGACAGTAAGGGGAGGTGAAGCCAGAGTTTCTTATGGGGGGTCTCAAAAAACTGCCCCACAAGCCACCGGCACTTTTCAGTCCACTTGCAAGGGACCCTCCCTACATCTCTGTATGAAAAGGTGGGGAGTTGAGGGGAGTAGTAATAAGCAATTTAGCCTTAGTAATCCCCCACCACCACCAATTAGGAAGATGCCTATGATTTCCCTCAAGACAAAGCATGAAATGAATAAGGAATTGTTTGAATGCCCTTCAGTTTCAAAATCAAATGTCTGACCACTCAAACAGAAAAAAAGCAGGGTTCCATAGGCTGGGAAATCCTCCAACTGAAGCCAGGCAATTCCATCCCTTGTTGAAGGAGTTCTCTGCCAAGAAGTGTGAACCTCAGATCTGGATAAGCCCATAAAACCACCAGAGAGCCAAGACTTGCACACAGGAAACCACCCGGCAGGAACATAAAGTGTGTGAGGAGATGAAGATGCGAGCAAAGACAAGCGACAAGCCAGACAGAGCCCTGGGCAGTTGAGAAAGGTGAGATCTGGGCTCCAGTCCCAGAGCTGCCACAAACTTACTGATAAGGAGCAGGTCCCTGCTCTCTGTGGGTATCAGTTTGCTCCCCTGTAAAAGGAGGAAAGTGGACCAGAGCATAATAAAGCATCCTTCCAAGGCACACAGAAGACCTGAACCAAGGGAAGGTTCTCATTTTCCCCTGGGCTTATTCCTAAAATGACGCTGGAGATTAAAAATGTATGTTGAACCTTAGTCCTGAAGACCCAGCCACTTGTTGATTTCTTCTGACAACAGTAGTGTTCCTGCAGGTACTTAAAAAGGAGGCTGGCGGCGGGCGGGGGATGGGGCGAGGTCACCAAAAGGGCTGCCTCCCAGCTCTAGGCACCAAATAACAACACACTTGGAGGCTGAATTTGGCTTTGAACTGTCCCCATGTCTCAGATGGCATTTCCCCAAAGCGGGAGCTCAGAATTGCAAGCAGGTGCTGTTGCCCTAGCCCCTTCCAACTGCAGCGCTGAGGACAGGAGGCTCCAAGTTATTAACAGGAGGGAGCTGCACAGGAGAGCCGAAAACCCCACTCTGGATACCACAGGAGCTGTGCCTCCTGCGTGTCAACACTCCCAACCAGCTCCAGAAGCAGGTCTTTCTTATAGCCAACCAGGAGAGGACCACCGGAGGGCCACTGATGGGTCTGCAGGAAGGGTTTGCCCAGGGCGGAGACTTCAGGCTCAGAATTGAGTTCCCAAGTGCTTTCCCTGGGGAGTTTCTTGGGACAGAGGCGGTGGGGGGCCTGTTTGGAATGATGGTGGAAAGGGGAAGTTCTGGAATCTGTGCGCCCCTTCCTTACCGCTCCTTCTCCCCACGGGGCGCAGCCACCCTCTTTCACAAACCCCACAGACAGAGGCCAGGACTCCCTGGAGTTTGTGAGAAAACAACATAAGCCACTCACTCTGCTGCCTTCCCTTTTCTCTGCCAGTTCCTCCCTGGACCTGGTTTGGGGAGACCAGCTGCTCCCAGAAGTCCCCAGACCCACCGACATTGCGGAGCCAAACCCACTAGACCAAGGAGGAAGCTGCAAACGCTGGCATTACAGCTTCGGCAGTTACGGCCAAAGCTTTCGGAGGTCTCCCCATCCGCAGCCGCTGTCTGTGCAAATGGCAAGGCTCTGGGGCAGGCAGGCTGGGTTCCAGCTGTCTTTTCTCGGGGCAAGTTTTTTTGATCTTTACAAGTCTCGCTTTCCTTGTCCGCAAAGTGAGGGTGAAAATAGCAACTTCGAAAGTCGATGATGAGGTTTCAAGGAAATACTGCAGGAAAAGTGCCCGCACACAAAAGGCACGGCCAGGGGCGGCTCCCCAATTTCCGCCCAGGAGCGCCCGGGTTGGGCGAAGGGCAAGGTGGGTTATCTCAGCGCTGCCTGCGCCCGGGCACATACAGACTTTATTTCGGAGGAGAGGACCCTCCGGAGAGGAGCAGACAAAAATCATAATTGCGGGGAAAGGATGGTGAGAAACGCCTCCCACTGCCCAGCAGAAGATCTTGTGGGGCCCCTCCACCCCTCACCCCTAGAGGGACCCGCGGAAGGGCGCGTACTCACCGCGTGCACGGCGCAGGCTAGCAGCAGCAGCCCGGGCAGTGGCGGCAGGCGGGGGCGCATGGTACCGCGTGCGCTCCCCTGGCGCCCCGACGGCCGCCTGCCCGCGCGCACCGCGGCTCAGCACTCAGCGCTCCCTGCCGCCTCTCGGACCCCGGCTGGCCGCCGCGCCCAGGGGAGCCATGGCCCCACCCGCGGCGGCCCAGGGACTGCGCCTCCCCTGACAGGGTGGCCCCGTACCACGCCGCCCCGCCGGTTGATAAGGACGCGGCGCGGCGTGCGCTCCTCCACCCACCCCTGCTGCCTGGCCGGCTGGCGGGGGCCAGCGCGGGGGCCAGCGCGGAGACCAGCTGCGGAGGAGGTGGAGGGAGGACGCGAGGCCTAGAGAGGCTCCCGCAGGCTACGGTCTGCAGGCCCCGCTGCCACACCCCCACGGACTAAAAGAGCCCTCCCCAAGGTCCGGGTCAGTGCCGACACCGCCGCGCTGCGTGAGGGTGGGCAGGAGGCCACCTTTTGGAGCCTCAGCGTTCTCATCCGAACAGTACATCTAAAAATACCTGCCTTCTTTCAGCTATTCCATTTCCACTTTTTTTTTTCTTTCTTATTAGATATTTAATGCTCCTTCCAGAAAGTTGCACACACATGAGTTCCATCACACTGAGAAGCCTTTGATGATCAGGTGAGACCAAGGAGGACCATCGAGGCACCCCAGCGTTTGGGGCTGTGCTGGAGCGTTTGAGCTTTCTGGTTCCCCCGGGAGCTATTTCAGTATTAGGCAGGTGTGCCCAGCAGCTGCTCATCCTGAGTCTGAGGGCTTAGATCTCCTTGTTGTTTAGTCACTCAGTCGTGTACAACTCCTTGTGACGCCATGGACTGTAGCCCACCAGGCTCCTCAGTTCATGGGATTCTCCAGGCAAGAATACTGGCAAGGGTTGCCATTTCCATCTTCATCGGCTCTCCTGAAGGTTGGCTTTTGGCCTCTCAGTACAGTACAAGGCACCCTCAGAGGGTTTTTGTAGACCCAGTTTTTTCTTTTTCTTCTCTGGTGCACATCCCCTTTCCTTTTGTGTCTCCTTCTATCTAGATCTTTTTCTCAGGGACTTGGAGTCCGTCAGCTCATTGACTTCTCCTCTCGCTCACCCTCTTCCCCACACATGAAAGTGAGCTGAGCTCTACCTGATTGCTGTCTTTGGCGGTAAGGACTGGCATGAGATTCTGAGCACATGTATATGTGCATGCATGTGCGTGTGTGTGCGCACACGCACACACACACACACACACACACACACACACCCCCTTTCCTTTCATAGCATCCCCACCAGCCGAGAGCCAGTAACTGGATTGCCCTGGCCCAGGCTGTCCTTGGAAGTCAAGGTATTGACTGCCTTGATCAAGTGTGGTCAGTGGCAGGTGGTGGTTTCTCCCCTCTGGTCCACAAGTATAAATCACATTCTTTGAGACCATTATCACCAACAAAAGTGATATTGGGTCCCATTGTCTTCCTTGTATTTCTCAATTGGTTCAAGATTCAGGCTGGAAAAATGTTATGAACTGGTTTCTCTGACATCATAAATGTGCCTTAGAAAAAGTGCATGCGGTAAGGATATGCCGTTTTTACTATATAGACTTTTGTGTTGCATGAATAGTTTCTGTAATGACTGGATGTATTGCTTTTTTGATGGAAAGACAAAAAAAGAAAATAATCCAAAATGCAATCTGTGGTCTATACTAGAGCCTCGTGATCACCAGTGAAAAAGCAAAATGACATTTGTTCTGGGCAATTCAATCAATTTCTGGCCTGTGGAAAGCCATTGTTCCTTAAATAGGAGGCTCTGTCTCTCAGAATATTGAGGAAAGGATCTGAAATGCTCTGTGGAAAGCCATGGATGCCGTCAATGGCTTTGTAGAACCTGCCTGAGAACACAGTTTCAGAATAGGGTGGAAGGGAGCATGTGGGGAACTAACCATGTATTTAATACCCACCATGTGCTGGGGAGTTTTTTAATAATTGGATGTATCATCATAGACAATCCTCCAAAGACTGTCTGAGAGACACTGACTTTCCTTGATGAATCAGATGGGAACTTGAAGCTTGGGAAAGGTAACCATTTGCCTCAACAAGGGGCAGGGCCTGGATTGAACCCAGGACTGAGTCCAAAGCCCAGGCCCATGTCCTTTGCATGCACTAGAACTTCTCTCAATCCTGAAGATGACGTTCTTACTCTCAGTCTTTCCAAAGCTCTTTTGCATGCAGCATTTCATTTGATCCTTGAAACAGCTCCATGGGGTCTGTAGGACTGGCGATCAGGGGCTGCAGGAGAGGGAGACTCCATTGCTCACATGGTTTCATTGAAAGTTTAATGAGAAGATACCATGCAGAGGTGTGGGTGGGGCTCAGGGAACCAGCAGAGGACATGCAGGTGCCCGGGTCAGCAGCGATAGGCCTGGTCAGACTCCCCTGTGCCTCTTCTGCTTTGACCTTGGCCCCACCTGTCTTTGGCCTGCCTCAGCAAGACTCCTGCCATGGGTTAGTGAGAATCTTCCCCCTTGATATCTCATCAAGTTCCTTGTCTCTCCCACCTTTGATGTCTAATCCTGTCCTGCCTTCAGCAAGAAGGATGTTAAGTCAGTTTAGCAGAAATCTCCCTGTCTTGATGTCTCCTCTTAGTAATCGTCCATCCATGGCCGCCCTCACTGTGCTCCATAGCTATGAATCCCCTTTGTTTCTTGTTATATTCTGAGTTGAGCCCTGGGTCTCTCCTCTATTGCAACACCCCTGTTGTAACAGTCTTGAATGAAGGCTTCTTTACCATTTTAATAAGTGTTAGGATAATTTTCCTTTAACAAGGAGCAAAGAGAGAAAGCAGTGTCTCCCGAAGCAGGCAAGAGCTATCCTTGGGAGTGGAGCCACCCACAGGATCTTAACAAGAGGGGAATGCAGCCTCTGTCAAAACCACAGTCTGGGACTTCCCTGGTGGTCCAGTGGTTAAGACTCTGTGTTTTCGCTGCAGAGGGTGCAGGTTCCATCCCTGGTTTAGGAACCAAGATCCCACATGCTACATAGTACAACCAAAACCAAACAAATGAAAAAACTGTCAGGTTTTGGGATAAATACCCTGACCTCTCTTCTGCCCTCTGAATCTCCTGGCTATGTCTTCCATTGGCTGAACCCAACCCAAAGCCAGAGACAAGACAGACCGATTGGGGAGAAACTGTCCATAGCATTTCTCTACGTCCATAGAGTTTAACCTCCCTCCTGGGTGGAGAAGGCAGAAAAGAGATTTGAGAGGGATGAGGCAAAAGGAGAATAACCCCACTAGGATATATCATTCTACCCATTTAACAGATGAAGAAACCTGAACAGATGAAGATGGGTGGGGCCTGAACTGCAGATCACACAGGACTGTTTGCACTGAAACTCTGGTTTTTTGATTCCCAGCCTGAGTTCTCCATCATGCTTATGACTGTTACACCTGAAACTAGTCCTGGAAAATCAGAGCAGTGATTTACTATCACTTCACAGTCCTGGGGGCTGGCTGGGCTCGGCCAACAGCTCCTGGTTTAGCACATCTCACGTGGTGGCCGTCAGAGTCCCCCGGAGACATGCTCTCTTGGATGACTGGGGCTGGGCTTGCTCCACATGGCCCTAGCTCCAGGGAGCTTCAGGGTGCCTGGGCTTCTTAAACTGTGATCCCAAAGGTGCTTATCCTGAGAGAGAGCAGGTGGAAGGCGCACTGTGATTTATGACCCAGCCTCGTCTGCTTCTACTGCTTTTTGTTGTCCAGATAATCATAAAAGAGTCCCGGCTCTAAGGGAGGCAACATAGACTCTGCCTCTTGACAGAGAGTAGGAAGATCCGGAGGAGCTCGTGAGGCCCCTAGTACTAGTAGTACTAGTACTAATACCAGTACTGTTAGTGGGGCTGTGGGGAAATACTTTATGTCCACCCTCTAAATTCATTATAACTCCCAGGAGCAACAGAGAGGGGTGTCTCTTTGATTTTGATGCTTTTCCAGATCTTGAGCCTCATTCCTTTCTCCAAGTTACCCTGGAGAGGTAGGTGTAGTGGGGCATAGGAACCTAAGTCATGACCATCCCCAAACACTAAGTCATGTCCTCACAACAGTAACTTAAAAGTTACCCTGAAACTTTAATTCAAAAAGATAATGCACCCTAATGCTCACAGCAACACTATTCACAATAGCAAAGATGTGAAAGCATCCTAAATGTCCATCGACAAAGGATTGGATAAAGACGATATGGTACATATACATAATGGGATGTTACTCAACCATAAGAAGAATGAAATAATGCCATTTGCAGCAACATGGATGGACCTAGACATTATCATGCCAAGTGAAATAAGTCAAACAGAGAAAGACAAATATCATATGATATCACTATATGTGGCATCTAAAAAAATGAAACAAATGAACTTATTTACAAAATAGAAACAAGGCTCACATACACAGAGAACAAATTTAAGATTACTAAAAGGAAAGAGCGGTAGGGGAGGGATAAATTAGGAGTTCGGGGTTAGCAAATACAAACTACTATATATATATATATACACACATATATATATGCAGCTGAATCACCTTGTATACACTTGCAACTGTTTAATAACACAGCATTGTAAATCAACTATCAGTTCGGTTCAGTCGCTCAGTGTCTGACTCTTTGTGACCCCATGGACTGCAGCATGCCAGGCTTCCCTGTCCATCACCAACTCCCAGAGCTTGCTCAAACTCGTGTCCATTGAGTTGGTAATGCCATCCAACCATCTCATCCTCTGTCGTCCCCTTCTCCTCCTGCCCTCAATCTTTCCCAGCATCAGGGTCTTCCCCTGAGTCAGTTCTTCGCATCAGGTGGCCAAAGTATTGGAGCTTCAGCTTCAGCATCAGCCCTTCCAATGAATATTCAGGACTATACTTCAATAAAAAACTTTAAGTTACCTTAAGGATGAGAGATCATGTATTTGGTTCCAGGGTAACTTGTTCTCTACTGCTTCATACAGATAGTCTTTATCACCCCAGAGAGGCAGAATATATGGCTAAATACTGAATGTTAGCCAAAAGATGCCACTTTGGCATAAGTATTGTTTTGAGCCAAAGGCAACTGAGAACCAGCAGATACAGGAAAAGCTCTTCACCTCCCCAGAGATGCCAAAATGTAAAGTACAAAAGTGCCCCTTTGTAAAGGAGACTTTTAAGAAATGAAAATTTCCTTTACAAAAGGACTCATTTGTACAGGAGAGGAGAGGAAGAGAACTGCTCTTTATACCTTCGAGAGTCTAACCTGCACAGCAGGACACAAGGGGAGCCCTTTTACCACCCAGCTCCCCCATCTCCTTTCCAGCTCGCCTCCCCCACCCAGAAGCCCCCAAACCACTTCTCCTTTGTTAGCCTAAAACAGTGTAGAAACCTCAGTCATTTGCTGCTTCCTGGGCTCTGTGAAATTTCCATGTGAAATTTTGTGTCTATCTGGGCAATTAAAACTTTTTCTCTTGTTAATCTGTCTTGTCAGATTGATTTCAGGCTTCAGCCATTGAACCTGGAAGAGGAGAAAGAATAAGATTTTTCCCCCACCCCACATCAAAATGAAATATAAAAATCTCCCTAGTGTCAAAAGAGAAAGAAAGCATTTCTTCTCTCCCTTTTCCTTCAGCTTTTCCCTTAGAAAACTTGTAAATCCCCTCTGTCTCTGAAATGTATGTAAATCTTTATAAAACCTAAATAAGCCTCTTGCCAGTTTTGCATCCCAGGACCGTCTTTCTTGAAGATCTTGAAACCTCTTTGAAACATGATTGTCCAGGAGAATGGTGCCCTGTCTTCCTAATACTGTGGGAGTTCAGCCAATATGCTTGACTCCAAGTTGTAATTTTCCAGCTTGTCAAAAAGATCAGAGAAGTTTTGTTTTTCCTTTGGTAAAGACAATTAGCATGTGTGTGAATGATTGTGTGTGCTTCTGGCTGAAAGGGTAAAATTTCTACTTGTCTTTGCCATCGGAAGCCAGTGATGTGTATCAGAGTCTGGTTTCATGCACACTCAATAAAAACACTGATTATTAGTTTTTTCATTTTGTGGAGAGGGGTTACCTGGTTGGCTGGAGACATTGTTTACTACTTCAACAAGAAATTAGGATACATATATATATATAATCACCTGCATGTTGCCAATAGCAATAAACACTTGTTGGAGAAAGTAATTAAGCACATCCATTCAGTGCTTATTTATTGAGCACCTGCTCTGTTTCAGGTGCTATGCCGGACCCATACAGGCCTGTGGAAATTGCTTGCATGAAGCCCTGTGATTGCACCCCTCCCAGGAGGCCCAGAAAGACAACTGAGGTGGTCAAGACTTCAGAAGTTCGCCCAAGCACACATTTAACAAACCTACTGGTTGACTGAAGTAAGCGACCATAGACTGCATGGTTGTTGTTACTCAGTCACTCAGTTGTGTCCGTATGTATGGTAGGTTTGGTCTATTGGGGTAATTCTATGGGAGCCTATACTCAGGGACTAGAGTAAGCCTTGAGGGTTAATGTATTAGGCCGAGTCCTTCGGTCATCATTTTTGTAGGTAAATTATCAATACATTTGGATATTGATGATTTTACAAGGTTCACCCTATGGTTATATATGGTCAGCCACCATTACCTCTTCTTCTGAGACAAAGAGCTCCCTTATCTATCCCCACTCAGACCATGTGGTTTGGGTGGGGCTTTCACCACCAACAGCTCAGGTGTGAGCACATGACCCAGACCCAGGCCAGAGAGTCACCCCCACCAATTAACCACAGTGAATGGTTGGCGGATGGGCACACAACTGAAGAGGGGCCACTAGGAGTGGCACCAGCAAAACTTACATGACGGCAGAAGATGCTGAAGCTCATGGCATGATGGCAGACTTTCAAATGTTGTGAAGAGATCCAAGGAAAAAGAAACCATCCTGTTGTGCATGCATGCAGCCATGATGGGAGCCTCAATGGATAGATAGACATGCAGATAGATAAATAGATACATAGATAGATAGGCAGACAGATAAATATTACAGATAGGTAACTAGAGAGAGAGAGATGAGCAGATAGGCAGATAGAGAGCTACATAGATAATTTTCATTAATTTTTAAAATTTTATTGAAATACAGTTGACTTATATTGTGTTAATCTCTGCTATACAACAAAGTGACTCAGTTTCTTTTTCATATTCTTTTCCATTTTGGTTTGTCACAGGGTATTGAGTGTAGTTCTCTTAGATGGATAATTTTTTAAAATCTTTCTTTAACCTTTAAATTATTTTCTGTCACTTGTAACAAAAAGAGCCCTGCATGGACTTATGGCAGCTTCCCAGGGATGTGATGCATGAGTTGCAAGGACTGCTTTGGGGGCGGGGGTGAGGGTGGGATGAGAGGGTGAGGAGTTGACTACGCCTGGGGGTCCAGGTTTAAGCCTTCCCTAATGACTACACCAATGAAACTAACTTGCTCTGCCCCTTCAGCTGCTCAATAAACCAAACAAAAAGGTCTGTTCTCTTCTGCGTGTGAGCTCTTCTGAGAGTCAAGCTAATGCATTATTGATGAGCCATAAATAATGGGGCCAGCATGATTTCCTATTCAGTGCTGAAGTACAAAGGTATAACACTGACTTTTTAATGAGGTTTTTATGACTCAGGTTCATTGTTTACTCTGGAAATGGGGGCTGGCTTTTTCAAGAAAGCTGTTTTTACTTTACTTTTGTTTTCCTCCTCCATTTGTCAGCATCCTTTTAAATATTTGTATGAAATATTAGCATTAAAACAGATCAAATAAAAGAGAACAAATAAAACCGCATCTGAAAGACAGTGTTGCTAGTGCTCTTCAAGCCTTATCTTCACTGGATGGAATAAAGGTCAGGTACACCTGGCCTCCCAGAGGCTTCCCCACTTTTCTGCCTACTAAGGCAATTTGGCTTGGCACACAGAAAAAAAATGTTGGCAACAGACAAACTTGGATTCAAATCCTGACTTAGTCATCAATTAGCTGGGTGACCTTGGGCAAGTTACTTGAGCACTTTAAGCCTCAATTTCCTCATTTGTATCATGGAAAAAATAATACCAATCTTTCAGCATTGCCATGAGGTTGAAAATAGTTCAGCACAATTAAATTGTCTAGATGTACCAACCAATTAAGATGCATGTGGCTGCAGATAATAGTCAAACCAGGTCAAAGGGGCTAAAGCAGCAATAAGACTGGGTATTGGCTCCCATGACTGAGTTCAGAGACAGGGCCTGCTTCAGGGTGGACCAAATCTTGCTCAGGTTCTGTTTGCCTGTGGTTCTCTTGGCTTTGCCCTCTTCTAATCTGGAAAACCTCAAGCTGGTAGCAAGCCAGCTGCAGTAGTTCTATAGGCTAATATTCACATTTGCGGCCAGAGGAACAGAGAATGATCTTAAGATGCTGGTCCATCTCCATGGAAAGGGGCGACCTATGTTCCCTCTTCTTACCTGAATGCACCTTGGTAATGGACTCAACAGAATAAGGAGGTGATGCTGAACAACTTTCAAGGCTGGGTCATAAAAGGAAATACAATGTGGCTAATTGTTGGAGAAATGCAAATCAAAACTACAGTGAAGTACCACCTCATACCAGTCAGAATAGCCATCATTAAAACATCTATTAATAAAAAATGTTAGAGAGGGTGTGGAGAAAAGGGAACCCTCCTACATGGTTGATGGGAATGTAAATTGATGCAGCTACTGTGGAGAACAGCATGAAGGTTCCTTTAAAAGCTAAAAATAGGAGAAGGAAATGGCAACCCACTCCAGTATTCTTGGCTGGTAAATCCCATGGACAGAGGAGCCTGGCGGGCTACAGTCCATGGGGTTGCAAAGAGTTGGACACAACTTATCGACTAAACAATGACAACAACAAATATATAAAAGATAACTAGCAAGAACCTATTGTATAGCACAGGGAATTCTATTTAGTGCTCTGTAGTGACCTATATACCCACTCCAGTACTCTTGCCTGGAGAATCCCATGGACAGAGAGAGGAGCCTGGTAGGCTGCAGTCCATGGGGTCGCTAAGAGTCAGACACGACTGAGCGACTTCACTTTCACTTTTCACTTGCATGCATTGGAGAAGGAAATGGCAACCCACTCCAGTGTTCTTGCCTGGAGAATCCCAGGGACGGGGGAGCCTGGTGGGCTGCTGTCTATGGTGCTGCACAGAGTCAGACACGACTGAAGCGACTTAGCAGCAGCAGTGACCTATATGGGAATGGAGTCTAGAAGAGAGTGGCTGTATGTATATGAATGGCTGACTCACTTTGCTGTGTAGCAGGAGCTAACACAACATTGTAAATCACCTAAACTCTAATAAACAATTGATTAAAAAAAGAAGACCATTGAAGATGATGAGCTAACATCTGCAGCTGTAGGTGGTGCTTCTACACATCACTCTGCCAATCATGACTTATCATTTAGATCAAATAACTATTATTCTAAATGAATTTTGCTCATTTTCAATTTCAAATTTTCTTCTTTATTTATGGATAGTGAAATAATAGCTGTTGATATCTTCGGCCAGTATTGGAGGAAATTCATAAACAGTTAAGTAAAGATGGATTCATATTAATGGCATGAGAGTCCTCAAACAAATCACTTCCAATAGTGTGTGTGTTTTTTCATCTGCTCCATGGTATTAAAATGAAGGTTTTAGAAGTTCATTCTGTTGAAGGGAACATGATTGTTAATGCTATTATAAATTCAGATGTATGTTTAACATTAGAGAAAAATGCTTTATTTTTATGGTGTTAATGACAAATACAAATTGTGGTGGGGCCAAGTAATGTAAGAACAATGCTTTTAGTAAATTAAGATGCTTATGGAGCATAAGCATATTTGTGATTGATTGTGATGCACATATATTTTATAATTTCATCCAAATAAGCTGTAATATCTTACTAATCAAAACAGAAGACGTAGTTGTCAAAATTTACAAATATTTATACATTATCAGAGTTGTTGTAATTGAGTGACAAAATTTTTGTGGTAAAGTATTTTTGTGTGTGTGTTCATCAAAAAATGATGCATTTGATGAATATGAAACAATATTTTAGATGATCAAACATGCTTTCTCTCTCGGCTGCCAGCTATAAGCCATAGTTCATGTTTGCTCGAACCTTTGAAAATCAACCTGTGTGTTGTACAATGGTATTGAACTTTCTGCAAAAGATTTTGATAAATTTTGTTTGTATTTTGTTCAAAATAAAGTTGAAGGTTTTAAATTACTGTAAAAAAAAAAAGCTAAAAATAGAGTTGCCATATGATCCAGAAATTTCACTGCTGGGCATATATCTGGACAAAATTAAAATGAAAATATACATGCTCCCCTATGTTCATTGCAGGACTGTTTATGATAGCCAAGACATGGAAGCAATCTAAATATCCATTGACAGATGAATGAAGAAAGAAGATGTGAAATATACACACACATATACACATAGAGGAATATTATTTAGCCATAAAAAATGAAATAATGCCATTTACAGCAATATGGATAGACCTAGAGATAATCATGCTAAATGAAGTAAGTCAGAGAAAAGCAAATATCATATGATATCACTCATATGCAGAACATGAAAAAATGATACAAATGAACATATTTACAAAAGAGAAACAAACCCACATAGAAAACAAACATAGTAACCAAAAAGGCTAGTGAGTGGGGGATAGATAAATGAGGAATTTGAGATTAAAGTAAATATGATACTAAATATAAAACAGATAACCAACAAGAACCTACTGTATAGTACAGAGAAGTATACTCAATATATTGTAATAACCTATAAGGAAAAAAAATCTAAAAAAGTATGTATATATGTATATTCTTTATATGGGAGAAGGCGATGGCACCCCACTCCGGTACTCTTGCCTGGAAAATCCCATGGGTGGAGGAGCCTGGTAGGCTGCAGTCCATGGGGTCGCAAAGAGTTGGACACGACTGAGCGACTTCACTTTCACTTTTCACGTTCGTGCATTGGAGAAGGAAATGGCAACCCACTCCAGTGTTCTTGCCTGGAGAATCCCAGGGACAGGGGAGCCTGGTGGGCTGCTGTCTATGGTGTCACACAGACTCGGACACGACTTAAGTGACTTAGCATCAGCAGCAGCATTCTTTATATATGTATGCTAAGTCACTTCAGTCATGTCTGACTCTTTGCAACCCAATGGACTATAGCCTGCCAGGTTCCTGTCCATTGGATTCTCCAGAAAAGAGTACTGGAGTGGGCTGTCATGTCCTCCTCCAGGGATCTTACTGACCCAGGGATCAAAACTGTGTCTCTTACATCTCCTACACTGGCAGGTGGTTCTTTACCACTAGCGCCACCTGGGAAGCCTATACTGTGCTGTGCGTAGTTGCTCAGTCGTGTCCAACTCTTTGCAACCCGGTGGACTGTAGCCCCTCAGGCCCCTCTGTCCATGGGGATACTCCAGGCAAGAATACTAGAGTGGGTTGCCCTCCTCCAAGGGATCTTCCCAACCCAGGGACTGAATCCAGGTCTCTCACATTGCAGATGGATTTTTTACTGTCTGAGCCACCAAGGAAGCCCAAGAATACTGGAGTGGGTAGCCCTTCCCTTCTCCTGGGGATCTTCCCAACCCAGGAATTGAACTGGGGTCTCCTGCATTGCAAGTGGATTCTTTACCAGCTGAGCTATCAGGGAAACCTGGGAAGCCTGTATGTATATAATATATACACATATATATCTGAGTTGCTGTGCTATACACTTGAATTAACACATTGTAAATTAACTATACTTCAATTTTTAAAGTTTTTAAAAGGAAATACAGCTTAAACCTGGCTTTCTCTTGGGATACATGCCCTTGGAATCCAGAGACCGTATCATGAGGAAGTTAAGGCCACTTGTGGGTATAATGGCCAAGATCCTCATCTACCCTTGCAGCTGGCAGCTGTAGCATCAACTGCCAGCTGATGCCTTCCAACTGTTCCACCTCCCCAATTTCGGGGTCTTCCAGAAGTCCCAGACTTTATGGAGCAGAAAACAAGTCATCTCTGCTATGCCCTGTCTAAACTCCCATCCCACAGAAATCATGAGAGATTGTAAGTGATTGTAGTTATTTTAAGTCACTAAGTTTGGGGGTAATTTGTTATGGAGCAATATCTAATGGCGGGCTTCCCAAGTGGTGCTAGTGGTAAAAACCCTCCAGCCAATACAGGACCTGTAGGAGACACAGGTTTAATCCCTGAGTTGGGAAGATCCCCTGCAGGAGGGCATGGCAACCCACTCCAGTATTCTTGCCTGGAGAATCCCATGGACAGGGGAACCTGGCAGGCTACAGTCCATGGGGTCGCACAGAGCTGGACACAACTTAAGTGACTACCACATCTAACACTTCTGAGGTGACTTAGCACTCATGCACAATACATAATGAATACAAGATAAAAAAAATTTTTTTTTAATTCTTCAAACCAAAAACCATTAACAGCAAAGTCAAATGACAAGTGGCTGAAATTTTTTGCAACACTTATTAAGAAACAAAAGGCCATTCATAGGACATCTGCACAGGCCCAGTTTTAGGATCAGTGGTCCCAAGCAGCCCCAGCTGGCTCACACAGGACAGGAGCTGACTCCAAGGTCTTGTACAGTAACTGCGGCAGTGACACTGAGAATGCAGGTGATTAAAGAGAGGAAGGAAGGAAGGGAGGAAGGAAGAGGAGGCAAGGGAGGGAAGAAGGGAAGGAAGGAAGAAAGAGGAGGAGGAAGAAAAAAAGAAACTAAAGCAAACAGAAACAATGAAGGCTGATTATAACGAAGGCAGAAGCAAAGTGTTTTAACAGACTGTTCCCTTATCTGTTGTTCTGTAAGACAAGTTCAAGGATTTCTGTTACTTATCAACTTCTGCGAACTCTGTGGCATACAGTTTCATGATCACTCAGATTTATTTGTAAATGGGGAAAAAAGGAAACAGAAGAATGAGTAATTTGGCTTCTCAATAGGGAATGAACTGCTTACAAATACAAGCATACATATAACTGGTTGTGTATGCATAGCATGGGCTTCCCAGGTGGCTCAGTAGAACAGAATCTGCCTGCTAATGCAGGAGACTCAGGAGACGCGTGTTCGATCCCTGGATCAAGAAGATCCCCTGGTGTAGGCAATGGCAACCTGTGCCAGTATTCTTGCCTGGAAAATTCCATGGATGGAGGAGCCTGGCAGATTACAGTCCATAGGGTAGCAAAAGGTCAGACACAACGGAGTGACTGAGCATGCATGCGTGCATAGCATGTGCCTTGACAGATAAATAAGAATCTGGCAATATGGATTACCTCTAGAAAAGGGAAACTGGTAGCTTAAGGACAGGAGTAAGAGGGACATTTTTTATTTTTTGAATTTTGAACCATAAGAATATATTGCCTATATTCCGAACATATATGTATGCTCTAAATGAATATTATATATAAGTTTAGAACTCTCTTGGCATAACTCATTAATTACTTAATTCTCTGAATATTGTGGAGGTCCCACCATATACCAGGTAGTGTGCAAAGTGATGAGTATACAGTCGTGAACAAGTCAAACTTCACTGAACTTATCGTCTAGGAAGACAGATGTCAGAAATGGAAAGTCATCAGTCTAGAATCACACACTATGAAAAACACTGAAGGGAGGCCCTGAGCTGATAGACAGGATGGTGGGGTGGGACCTGATTAAGTGAGGGAAGCCAGGAAAAGCTGGCTTAGCTCCCTCTAAGGAAGGGATTCTCAGGCTGAGCAGGACTGAGCAAGTTTTTGACTATTTATTGCTGCACCTTGATCCATTCCAGAGCTTGCAGGCTTGAAACAACAACCATTTTATTCTGTTTTTATGAACTTTGAGGTCAGAAATTCAGGCAGGACTGGACTGAGCAGTTAGGGCCTGCAGAACCTCGAAGTTTGTGTTAAGGATTTTGAGTTTTATTTTCTGTACAATGTGAAGCCACCAAGGAGTTTCAGGAAAGGAAATTCATGGCTCCCCTGTGCAAAATCTTCCGTGCCTCCTGTCATACCTATTCCATTGCATGAGTTTAAGCAAGCTCCAGGAGATTGTGAAGGACAGGGAGGCTTGGTGTGTTGCAGTCCATGGGGTCACAGAGTCAGACACAGCTAAACGACTGAACGACTGAACAAGTTTGGCAGAGGCTGGGATACCTTTGTATTCTGCTCATTGCAAATGCTAAGTGAAATAAATGTGAAACACATAAATGAATTGACTATATAATTGATGATCTAGAAAAGCCAGCATTGTAGGGCATCAGTTCAGTGATTCTCAGACTTGAATGTGTCCATGAATCTCTTGGCACGGGGTGGGTGGGGGGGTCTTATTACAATGCAGATTCTGATTTGGAAGGTCTGAGGTGACCTGAAAGTCTGCATTTCTAGGAAGTTTCTGTGCTATTGCTTACACTTTTGAATAGTGAGTGTTTAGAAATCATTGTGTCAGAATGTTTTTAGCTGAAAGAGGTAATGGGGACCTCCCTGGTGGTCCAGTGGTTATCTGCCTGCCTATGCAGGAAACGCCGGTTTGATCCCTGGTCCAGGAAGCTTCAACATGCTGCAAGGCAACTAAGCCCATGCCTCACAACTACTGAGCCCACACTGTGCTGCAAAAGAAGCTGCCACCATGAGAAGCCTGCGCAACTACAACTGAAGAGTAGCCCGGCTCGCCACAGCTAGAGAAAGCCTACGTGCAGCAAGGAAGATCCAGCGTGGCCAAAAATAAATGAATGAATTAACTTTTTTAAAAAAAGGAAAGAAAGTAGTGTGATTTGGTTGCCAAATGGTCAAGAGATGAGATGATGTCCTCCACATGGTGTCTTACTCTCTTCTTCCGATTCCGCTGTCTTCCTCGCCACCTTCACTGTCACCCTCATGTGCGGGTTCCATATGGCCCCAAAGCTGCTGCACTTCTAAGGACTCACTTCTGGACACCACACTGTCCAGAAAGAGAAAGGTGCTGTATGTCTCTTTTCTTAGGAGAAACGATGTCTTCTTCCAAAGTCCCCCAGAAGCCCTCCCCTGATGTCTCTGTGGCCAGAATTGAGTTACATTTTCAACCGTAAATCAATCGTGGGCAAGAGGACTGGGAATTCCATGATTGGTGTAGACTAATCAGAATCTAAGTGGGACAGCAAAAGAGACACAGATGTATAGAACAGTCTTTTGGACTCTGTGGGAGAGGGAAGGGGGGACGATTTGGGATAATGGCATTAAAAGATGTATAATATCATATAAGAAATGAATCATCAGTCCAGGTTCAATGTAGGATACAGGAAGCTTGGGGCTGGTGCACTGGGATGACCCAGAGGGATGGTATGGGGAGGGAGGTGGGAGGGGGGTTCAGGATGGAGAACACGTGTACACCCGTGGCGGATGCATGTTGATGTATGGCAAAACCAATACAATATTGTAAAGTAAAAAAATTATAATAATAATAAATTTATTACAAAATAAAATAAAAGAATCTAAGTGGGATCTAGGGAAGTAGGGATTAAGGAGAAGCCTTAGCAAAGCTGGGGTTCTGATTTTAAGACAGTGGAGGCAGATGACCAGTAGTAAATACTACACAATAATATGCAGTTTGGCTAATTGACTGTAGAGAGAATATATGTTATATCTACATCTGCATCTAGCTATCTTAACATAAAAAATAGAGAATTTGGCAAATTTATTTAAAAACAAGGGGAAATTTAAAAAATGTTATCCAATACTCATTAAAAAGTATATAGAGGGAGTTTGCTGGTGGCTCAGTGGTTAAGAATCTGCCTTCCAATGCAAGGGATGAGGGTACAATCCCTGGTGGGGGAACTAAGATCCCACATACCACAGGGCAACTAAGGCTGTGCGCCACAACGGGAGAGAAGCCCACCTGCTAAAATGAAAGATGCCATGTGCCACAACTAAAACCCGACACAGCCAAAAAAATAAATATATATTTTTAAAAGTGTATGAAGATAAGCATTTGATGAACTCAGGTGGAAAAGTTAAGGATATGGGAAACAATACTTGTTCTGAAACTGACAACCTTTTGGGGGCAACAAAACAGAAAGAACTAAAGCAATCTACAACATAAGCAAGTGAATTTTTTTTTACCCACTTAGCCAACAGTTACTGGGTAATCACTATGAACAAAGGCCTGCTCTAAGGGCTGTGGGAGATGCAAAGATAAGGCATGGTCTTCTCCTCTTAAGAATTTTGGAGCTTAAAACACATATATAATGATGGGTTTAGCATATAAAAAATGCGACAAGAATGACAGAACAAACTGAATGGGAGCCCAGAGAAAGGAAACAGCCCTTCTGGTCTGGAGGGTTAAGGGGCCAATAGCAGATACACCATCTCTAGTGAGAGCCCTGAAAGATGGGTAGATTTTTTTATTTTTAATCAGGGATGATGGAAGGTAGAAGGGAGGAGCTGGAGAATGGGAAGATGGGAAAGGTGAATATTGGAGGTTGGGACAAAAGCACATGCAGCACGGTGATGAAGGTGTGGGAAAGGCAGGTATCCTTATTGGATTCGTATGACAATCTCGTATCACCATGAAGCAACAAATAACATCGAGCAAGTGACACCTCATACATGGAGGGAGCAAGACAAGGACCGATCCTAGGAAGAGAAACCTGAGCTATCAGTGTAAGGAATAATGTCCGTGGGTGAGCAGAGCGAAGTAAACAGAGCAGGAGGTCTGGGGAGCTGGTCCAGTTTCATGGTTTATCATCCCTAAGTATCATTATCAGGACAGAAACAGTTTCTTCAATGAATAAATTGCAACAACAATAAAAAGATATGGAGGGAGAATCTACTGATAAAAAGAGACCTAAAGGACACATCAGTTTATTATAATGTGTGGATTTTATTTGAACTGTGATTCAAACTCAAAAAATACGTTTATGAAAATTGAGTACCAAGTATTTGAAGTTACTAAGAAATTACATAATGTTTTAGGTACTGATTGCTGTTATATTTTTTAAAGGGCTCCTTATCTTTTGGAGGTATATTCTGAAATACTTATGACTGATACTGGGATTGGTGTCTGGGATGACTTTATAATGTCTGGGATTTCCTTCAAAAAAAAAATACAGGGAGTAGAGGAAATGTTGTTAAGTTGATTAATTATAAGTTGTTAATTATAAGTTGATAATTGTTGTGGGTTGGTGTTGAAGATTCACCATACTATTCTGCTTGGCTTTGTATATGTTTGAAATTTGAAACTTATCATAATATTAACTGTAAAATGAACTGTATCACAGTACGGAATCGAGGATTGAATTGCCCTCGGGGAAGCTCCACCCACTGAGAGTGGTAAGCCCCACCCCTTCAGCCACGCTAGGCCACCAACTCCTCTCAAGGTGCCTAGATGTTTGTGTCTCCCTTTGGGAATTCCTTGGGAATTCGCACGCTATAAGTCGCTCTCTCTGTTCTTACTCAGACTCCAGAGACTGCTCTAAGTCCCCAGAACTAACCCACCACTTTCAGACCTCGACCGGCGGCTGCCCGGGTTCCTCCCCCACGTCCCAGCGGAGTTTGGTCGCGTCCGGCCGCGACCCCGGGAGCGTCCGCGTCGTCATGGCGACGCTCGAAGACGGTGGCTGCGCCCGCGGATTCCCTCCCGGGAACCCGCTCTGGGGTGAGCGGCCTGGGACCTAAGGCTGGGGCGGGGCGGGGTCGGGGGCGAGCGAATTGGACCCCGGGAGGGTGTCCAGCCGCAAGTCAACTTGGGCGGGGGCGAAGGAGAGGTAGGGCCCAAGGGGTGAAATAAGGATGAGGGTGGCGCCTGGGTCAGGGGTAGACCGTGCTCCGGGCAGGGGCTGGAGTAAAGGGGCGCTGAGGGGAGCAGGCCTTTGGCAGGGGTGAAAGGGACTGCTCCGCAGAGCTTGGGGCCCGAAACCAAGGTTGCCTGGGGAGGGGGTGGGGAGGAGGGACGAAGGGGGACAGTTCACCTTGGAGGTGAGTGACCTGGGATAGGAGTCGGGTGACAACCGTTTGGCTATTGTGCCGCCCTGAAGTAGAGGCAGGGAATTTGAAGGAAGAGGGCTGGAGAGTGAACCGGGGTAGATGTTGAACGGTTGGAGGGGAAGGAAGGCTGGAGCAAGGTTGGAGGAAGGCTGAAGGAGCGATTGGCGGGAGAGATGGAGGCTGTTCTGAGGAGTGAATACCCTCAGCCATGCCAGTGAAGGGGGATGGGCCGTGAGGGGAAAGGAGAAACTTGTTTCAGAAAGTGATTATTAAGCATTTCTTCGCTATGGGCAGTGTATTTTGCTTGATATTGTAGTCTTTAAGGAATCTAAAACCATGAGCCTTCACACACACACAAAAAGGCACATAAAAATCCACATATGATTTTACATCCAATTCCAGGGGCTTCACTGAGCAGCCCCCAAGTTTAGAGACTTAGCTGTGGAAGATATAGACATGTGGGATTTGTAAAGTGTCATCACAAGGCAAAACGTGATTAACACCAGAGGAGCAGTAAAGGCAGCAATTGCTAAAGAACGTCGAAGGGCAGGATCAGACTCCCAAGGCAAGTCTGCCAAAATGTGTGGCATGAGCTGGGACCCGGTGTCCTAGAACAGAGCTCCTAGGAAGGTGCCCAGTGGCGGGGGAGGAGGTCTGTGGCTTTCCACATCCTCTCCCCACAGAGGGGCCCAGGAAGATGACTCATTTTGCCAGTATCTCCCAGTGTTAAAGGGTTTCATGGTCACATTCATCTAAGAAACTGAATCAAAGAAATCTCATAAAGAAGAGACCTGTTTGGGACTTCCCTGGTGATCCAGAGCTTAAGAGTCTGCTTTCCAAGGCAGGGGATTTGGGTTTGATCTCTTATCAGGGAAGTAAGACCCCATATGCCACAGGGCAACCAGCCCGGGTGCAGTAACTGGAGAAGCCTTCGAGCCACAATGAAGACCCAGCACAAGCAAATTTGGAAAAAAAAAAAAAAAAGAGTCCTGTTTAACTGCTGACTTCAACATTTTGCAAACTTCACTGGCCACGAGAGCCTCAGAAAGCATCAACACTACATTTTGAGAAAAGCTTTTAAGGAGAATTAAGGACCACAGAAGAGTTTTGAGCTGTGACTCTGAAACAGAGCAGGACCGTATATCCTTCCTTCCATATCCTCAGTCTGCCTTTTGTCTGTGGGAAAACTTAGCCAAAGAATAAGTTCAATCAGAGAAGTGAGAAAATGCAAAAGTAGAGAAAAGCAGTTAAATTGGACAAAATAATAATGGTTTAGTCCATAAGCAAAGTCAAGGACCTTTAGTTCCTTCTCACGGGCTATAGGTAATCTGAGCCATATCCTCGGCGCTGTCTTATAGAGACTGAAACCACCACCGGGGAGAAGAAGTTAACTACATGATGACCAGGCTGTAGCTATGACATTTGTTGTTCAGTTGCTAAGTCATGTCCAGCTCTTTGTGACCCCGTGGACTGTAGCATACCAGGCTTCCCTGTCTTTCACTATCTCCCAGAGTTTCCTCAAACTCGTATCCATTGAGTCGATGATGCCATCCAACCATCTCATCCTCTATCACCCCCTCTCTTCCTGCCCTCAATCTTTCCCAGCATCAGGATCTTTTCCAGTGAGTCTGCTCTTTGCATCAGGTGGCCAAAGTATTGGAGCTTCAGCTTCGGCATCAGTCCTTCCAATGAATATTCAGGCTTGATTTCCTTTGGGATTCATTGGTTTGATCTCTTTGCTGTCCAGGGGACTCTCAAGAGTCTTCTCCAGCACCACAATTCGAAAGCATCAATTCTTCAGCGCTCAGCCTTCTTTATGATTCAACTTTCACATCCGTACATGACTATGACATAAGCTGCCACCTCCAAAGAAGTGGCCTCAAAGAAAGTGGACAAGTCGACTAGAACTAAAGATTAACTGTTACTTAAAACAATCAAGATGACACTGGTCAGATCACTGCATGACTGATTTCAAGATGACTGTTAGGGCTGGCTGTGCTCTTTCTGTATGTAGCCCCCTTCCTTGGTCTATAAAAGCTCTTGTCCATTGGTTGTCATTTGTGGGGGGTGGTAAGTCATCCTTTCGACAGAAGTCCACCGCCCCATGCTTGCTGGCATCCAAAATAAAGCAAACTTTCTTTTCCACCAGCCTTGCCTCTTTATTGGCTTTTGAATAGTGAACAGCTGGACCCGACTTTTGGTTACAACATGGCATTGGGGTTGCTGTGTGACGCAAGATGAACAGGACAACCTGTGTGGGCACAGAGTGAGAGGTGGGGAAGGCCTGAGCCACAGCAAACCACACAGTGACAAGAGGTACATTTGTCAATGGTGTGTGGTTTTCTGTGGATGATTATACTACTCCTGTTTTCTTCCCAGGAAAGGACCTTTGGCTTTAAAAAGAAGACTCCATTTTTCACGATAAAATGGCAGCAGTGAAAACCCCCAGCAGAGAAGTAAAGAATGCTGAAGAACCATTTCAAAATGTGTCACCCCTCCTTTTAAGGAACCTAGTGGAGGAACCCAAGAGACCAAAAGAAGTACCCAATCATCTCCTAGAGTCAAGTAAGTGGTTAGAAAACAGGTTTGCTTTACAACTCAGGTCTTCCCAGAGGATCCAAAGTCCAGAAAGCATAATGGAATTTTGGGTGCTGATTGATCTATATTGTTTTACAGGCTTGTGATAGTTTTTATTATTATGAACAATGATTCTATTTAGATCCATTTGCTTAACTGGTAGACTTTTGTGGTGAAAATTAATCACCAAGTTCTGTTCCTTCACATCCTCAAGTGTCTTTGCCCTCTGTCCATACTTTGTCCTTAGGAGGCCACCAGGACTACTGTAGGCCTGGCTCTCCTCCCTAGCCACACTCTCCTCCCATCCACCCTTCACCCCCCGGCATTTTCTGTCCTAGAATCCAGGCTGGCTCCTATCCCCACCCTGTTTGAATGTTCTCAGGGGATCCTCTCGTGTAAAGAATAAAGTTTCGGTTCCTTTGCTCATCGTTTGGCCCCCTTTGCCTGGAAACTGTCCACTCTCACTCCTCCCATCCCCCACTTCCAGCCACACCTGTTACTCCTGTTCCTTCAAGACCACTTGGGTTTATACCTTCTTGCCTTTTTCTGTGCACATCCTTAGCCTAGAAAGCCTGGTAAATCCCATAGCTATTGTGTAGAAGGATAATCGTTTTGCCTGTATTCTCACTGAATCCATCTTAACATCACAATACTGTTTCCATTTTACTCTTGGGCAAGCTGAGACTCCAGAAGCTCAAGTGAATTCACCAGGGTGACTCAGCTGAGTGGGGGGTTGGTGCTCGGCTGTAGCCACCCAGTGTCCAGATCTCCATGTCTCAAGCAGCTTGGTTCCTGCTCACCATTCAAGGCCCATCGAAATGAGGGACCTGCAGCGTTTGGTGTGGCTCTGTTGTTACTTTAGAACACACTGAATTCAAGTCAGTATACTTGACTGTTTCTGGGTATTAACAGGGCAATGCCCATTTTACATCTGTATTGTGGCCCTAAAAACAAAACTCTCAGCATTAAAAAGAATTACCAAGTAATGTTCATTTTAATACTTAAAAATTGGACTTCCCTGGTGGTCCAGTTGTTAAGACTCAACGCTCTCAGTGCAGGTAGCCCAGGTTTGATCCCTGGTCAAGGAGCTAGATCCCACATGCTGCAACTAAGCCCTTGCACAGCCAAATAAATAAAAATAAATATTTAAAAAAATACTTAAAAATTTACCAGACAACCCTGTCACAGTCCCCCTGAGACACCATCCTCACCCTAGTCTAGCCCTTCAGTTTGGCCCAAAGCTGACGACAATGACTGCTCATCACTGGAGGAACAAAAACACCAAACATTTCACACCCACTTTAGTGGAATACAAAGTCACAGAGAGTGGAGGCTGGGGTCAGGGTATCTGTGACTCATGAGGTTTGGGTACAGCCGAAGGGGAAAGGCTGTCATTTGTGAGAAACCAGACAGTGCATTCACTTCAAAGGAGGCAGTTTGCTGGTCAGAATCAGGCCTGGGCTTGATTTTTATAAAATGGAAACAACAGAGGGTTATAAACAAATGCCAGGCATGAAGCACGGCAGAGCTGGGGCATGAAGCACAGCAGAGCTGGGGCAAGTTTTGAAGACACGCACATGTCAAGAGCAAATTGAGTCATTACCATCCAGAGTGATAATTATTCAGAACCTTAGGATTACTCTGTATCACACTATAATTCAGTTCAGAGGAAAGCAAATAGTAACAGTTGAATACACAGCAATAAAATGAAACACTTGGTATTTGCATTCTTTGAAGTGGATGTGCGTTACATAACAATCATAGTATTATATACAGTGTGTGTCCTTTACAGGCTTGTTTTATTATGAAGACTTGTACAAAATGTGTACAGAGCAAGTTATTTTAATAGATAATAAAGAACAAATGTGAATTTGTCTCATGATGGTAATATCTCCCAAGCAAAATGTTAAAACAGTGGGAGAAGCAGTCCAGTTCATGTGGAACATCATTAATTGTTGACAGCTGTATCCTCTGTCTGAAACTTCATGTGCATAAAATATCCTAAGTTAAAGGGCGTCCTTGTTGATAGGATCTTCTTTCACTTAATATTTTTTTTTTGTCTCATCTCATGGTATACTTATCTGCATTGTTTTTACAGAGGTTTATGCGAATCTTCTGAATAATAAGGTCATACAGGCAAAACCTGGCATATTACATTTTGGAGGCTATCAAGTAGAAAAACAACACCAGCAGATATTGGTAGGTACCTTTTTTTTAATTAAAAAATTTCACTGAAGTATAGTTGATTAACAGTATTGTGTTAGTTTTAAGTATATAGCAAAGTGTTTCAATTATACCTATATATGTGCGTCCTTAGTCACTCAGTCATGTCCGACTCTTTACAACCCCATGGACTGTAGCCTGCCAGGCTTCTCTGGTCATGGGGTTCTCCAGGCAAGAATACTGGAATGGGTAGCCATTTCCTTCTCAAAGGGATCTTCCCAACCCAGGGATCAAATCCAGATCTCCTACGTCGCAGGTGGATTCTTTATCATCTGAGCCACCAGGGAAGCCCCATACATACATATATACATTCTTTTTATATTCTTTTCCATTATGGTTTGTCACAGAATATTGAATATAGTTCTTTGTGTTCTATAGTAGGACCTTGTTGTGTATCCATTTTATGTGTAATAGTTTGTATCTGCTAATCCCAAATTCCCAATCCTTCCCTCCCCAACCCCTGTGTAGATAGTGGGATAATTAGCCCTCTTTAAGTGGGATAATTATAATAATGAAATGACATGAATGTTCTCATTTTATTACTCATTCATCTAAAGAGCAGCACAATCAACAGAAGGGAAGATATAAATTTGACCAGGAAAGGCAGTAGTTCTAGGATGAGAAATTTTAAAGTTGCATCAGTTTCCTTGGACAGGTTTCCTCCCTCTGCCAAAGGCACCTCCCAACACTCTTTCCAAACTGGTGCTGTTTCTGAGGGATCCTTGAGGGCCAGAAACTATGCTTTGTGTCCCACATGTTTCAGTTTAGTCCTTAGACCAGCTTTGTGGCGGTTGTATCATGACTCTGTAGAGATGAGGAAACCGTGATTCAGTAAGGTTAAAGACTCACCTCAAGAACACAGGGATGGGACAGACTCACTCTCAGGCTGCCTTCCTCCCAACCAGTGCACTCTTGCTCCAGCCAACAGCACCAGCGGGAGAGCTGTCCCTTTCTTAGGAGGGTCCAGCGAGGGTTCTGTTCCACCTTCTTGGGTCAGATGGCCAGGCCTAAATCAGTCATTGTGGCCAGAGCCTCCAGCTAGAGCTGGGACGGCAGCTCCACTAACTTCCACAGAAGGGACAGGTGAAGGCTGCCCTGCAGAGTGGCTGCAGCTGTGGGGACAGCAGTCTACCACAGAGGTCCCGGCCTTGCTGGGTCCCCTTTTTTGAGATACCCCAACTGGGGAGGGCTCGTTGACCACAGGACTCCTAACCCACCACTAAAAGGAACCTGACCATTTAAACCTGCTCCACAATCTCGGTGACCCCCACTGTGATCCCCCAAAGTCACACTGAATAGGATGTTAGAACTACTCCAGCTGGTCGAGGGACTGAGCCAGGCCAGCCTCTGGGCATGTGTTGGAGTGGAGTTGATGGATGTGGGGTGTCTCACACAGGCCCTGAGACCCTGGCTTGTGTGTGATGTACCCTTCCACTATAAGACTCTGCATTTAGATACAGTGCATTCTTCTTCAGATTCTTTTCCTATATAGGTTATTATAGAATATTGAGTACAGCTCCCTGTGCTATACAGTAGGTCTTTTTGGTAATCTGTTTCATATATAGTGATGAGTTGGAAAACTCAGCAGTGGCCACAGGACTGAAAAGGTCAGTTTTCATTCCAATCCCAAAGAAAGGCAATGCCAAAGAATGCTCAAACTACTGCACAGTTGCACTCATCTCACACGCTAGTAAAGTAATGCTCAAAATTCTCCAAGCCAGGCTTCAGCAATATGTGAACCGTGAACTTCCTGATGTTCAAGCTGGTTTTAGAAAAGGCAGAGGAACCAGAGATCAAATTGCCAACATCCGCTGGATCATCGAAAAAGCAAGAGAGTTCCATAAAAACATCTATTTCTGCTTTGTTGACTATGCCAAAGCCTTTGACTGTGTGGATCACAACAAACTGTGGAAAATTCTGAAAGAGATGGGAATACCAGACCACCTGACCTGCCTCTTGAGAAATCTATATGCAGGTCAGGAAGCAACAGTTAGAACTGGACATGGAACAACAGATTGGTTCCAAATAAGAAAAGGAGTACGTCAAGGCTGTGTATTGTCACCCTGCTTATTTAACTTATATGCACAGTACATCATGAGAAACGCTGGACTGGAAGAAACACAAGCTGGAATCAAGATTGCCTGGAGAAATATCAATAACCTCAGATATGCAGATGATACCACCCTTATGGCAGAAAGTGAAGAGGAACTGAAAAGCCTCTTGATGAAAGTGAAAGTTGAGAGTGAAAAAGTTGGCTTAAAGCTCAACATTCAGAAAACGAAGATCATGGCATCCAGTCCCATCACTTCATGGGAAATAGATGGGGAAACAGTGGAAACAGTGTCAGACTTTATTTTTCTGGGCTCCAAAATCACTGCAGATGGTGACTGCAGCCATGAAATTAAAAGACACTTACTCCTTGGAAGGAAAGTTATGACCAACCTAGATAACATATTCAAAAGCAGAGACATTACTTTGCCAACAAAGGTTCGTCTAGTCAAGGCTATGGTTTTTCCAGTGGTCATGTATGGATGTGAGAGTTGGACTGTGAAGAAGGCTGAGTGCCGAAGAATTGATGCTTTTGAAGTGTGGTGTTGGAGAAGACTCTTGAGAGTCCCTTGGACTGCAAGGAGATCCAACCAGTCCATTCTGAAGGAGATCAGCCCTGGGATTTCTTTGGAAGGAATGATGCTAAAGCTGAAACTCCAGTACTTTGGCCACCTCATGCGAAGAATTGTCTCATTGGAAAAGACTCTGATGCTGGGAGGGATTGGGGGCAGGAGGAGAAGGGGACGACAGAGGATGAGAATGGCTGGATGGCATCACTGACTCGATGGACGTGAGTCTGAGTGAACTCCCGGAGTTGGTGCTGGACAGGGAGGCCTGGCGTGCTGCGTTTCACTGGGTCGCAAAGAGTCGGACAGGACTAAGCAACTGAACTGAACTGATATGTTAATCCCAAACACCTTATTTATCCCAGCCCCCGAAACTGTGTCTTAAAGTGGATCATTTCAAGACAGAATTCCGACTATCATATTAGACTCATTCTCTGAGTGGGGAGACTCGCTGCAGGAAACTGACAGGTGGTAAAACTGTCAGAAAGCAAAGCGGCCAACAGACAATGCAGCTTCCTTGAGTCCTTACACATTGAAGAGGGAGGAGAGAGAAGGGATCAGCAGAGGAAGCTGTTAGGGGCCGAGTACTTCCTCTTAGGAAAAGGGTCAGGATTTAAAACTGTGATTAGGAACTTTACCCCTCAGTCTGCAAGGACACATTTCTTAGAACACAGCATCAAAGACCAAGGTTAATCATTCATTTTGGAACTTGCATTTCCTGGTTATTAGGTTTGCTATCTAGACGCTGGTGGTGGTTTAGTCGTGTTAACTCTTGCGACCCCCTGGTCAGTAGCCCACCAGGTTCCTCCCCTGGAGGAGTCCATGGGATGTTCCAGGCAAGAATACTGGAGTGGGTAGCCATTTTTTTCTCCAGGGGAAATACTCGAACCCAGGATCGAACCCATATCTCCTGCATTGGCAGGCAGGTTCTTTACCACTGAGCCACCAGGGAAGCCCCTAGATGTTGATAGAATGGATCTAAAATAATTATTGTTTGCAATGAGTGAACAATGAACTTCCTGTTCCCAACCCTCTTCACTCTCCTCATTGCTTTACTCACCCCACCTCCACCCTAAGCAGCCAGATCCTCATTCTGTTGTTATAGATTTGCCTGTTTGAACATTTCACATAAATAGAATCACACAACATGTGGTCTTTTGCAACTGGCTTCTTTGATTCAGCATGTTTCCCAGGCTCGTTGAATTTGTAGCATGAATAGGTACCTTATTCCTTTTTATGGGCAAATAATGTTCTGTTGTATGGTTATATCACTTAAAAGAATTTTTTTTTTAATTTTTATTGACATAATTTATTTAAAATGCTATATTAGTTTCAAATGTACAGCAAAGTGATTCAATCATATGTGTATATTTTTATATGTTAATATAAAGATGTATATTCTTCATTTACATTCTCTTCCATTATAGGTTATTACAAGATACTGAGTATACTCCCCTGTGCTATACAGTAGGTCCGTGTTGTTTATCTATGTTATACACAGGGGTGTATAACACTTTTATACACTTTTATGTATATCTTTTAATATATACTTTTATGTATATCTTTTAATCCCAAATGTTTAATTTATCCCTCCCTGCTTTTTCTCTTTGGTATACATGAGTTTGTTTCTGTGTCTGTGAGTCTATTTCTGTTTTGTAAATAAGTTCACTGTGTCATATTTTAGACTCCACATAAAAATGATATCATATGATATTGAGTTGGCCAAAAAGTTCATTTGAATTTTTCAGAATTCATTATGGAAGAACTCGGATGAACTTATGGCCAACCCAATATCTGTCTTTCTTTGTTTGGCTTTCTTCACTCAGTATGATGATTTCTAGGTCCATCCGTGTTGCTGCAAATGGCATTGTTTCATAATGCCGTCTTTTATATGGCATTATGCTTTTTTATATGGCATTTTATATGGCATTATTTATATGGCATTAATGCTCTTTTATAACTGAGAAATACTCCATTGTGTAGATGTACCACATCTTTATCCAGCCCTCTGTCAGTAGACAGATTACTTCCACATCCTTTTTTGTTGTTGTTCAGTCATTCAGTCGTGTCCGACTCTGCGACCCCATGGACGGCAGCACGCCAGGCTTCCCTGTCCTTCACCATCTTCTGGAGCTTTGTCAAACTCATGTCCATTGAGTCACTGATGCCATCCAACCATATCATCCTCTGTTGTCACCTCCTCCTGCCTTCAATCTTTCCCAGCATCAGGGTCTTTTCTAGTGAGTCAGATCTTTGCATCAGGTGGACGAAGTATTGGAGCTTCAGCTTCAGCATTAGTCCTTCCAATGAATATTCAGGACTGATTTCCTTTAGGATTGACTGGTTTGATTTCCTTGCATTCTAAAGGACTCTCAAGAGTCTTCTCCAACACCGCAGTTCAAAAGCATCAATTCTTTGGCACTCAGCCTTCTTTAATGGTCCAACTCTCATATCCATACATGACTACTGGAAAATCCATAGTTTTGGCTAGATGGACCTTTGTTGGCAAAGTAGTGTCTCTGCTTTTTAATATGCTCTCTAGATTGGTCATAGCTTTTCTTCCAAGGAGCAGGCGTCTTTTAATTTCATGGCTGCAGTCACCATCTGCAGTGATTTTGGAGCCCAAGAAAATAAAGTCTCTCAATGTTTCCACTGTTTCCCCATCTATTTGCCATGAAGTGAAGACTCTTGAGAGTCCTTTGGACTGCAAGGAGATCCAGCCAGTCCATTCTGAAGGAGATCAGCCCTGGGTGTTCTTTGGAAGGAATGATGCTAAAGCTGAAACTCCAGTACTTTGGCCATCTCATGCGAAGAGTTGACTCATTGGAAAAGACTCTGATGCTGGGAGGGATTGGGGGCAGGAGGAAAAGGGAACGACAGAGGATGAGATGGCTGGATGGCATCACTGACTTGATGGACTTGAGTTTGAGTGAACTCTGGGAGTTGGTGATGGACAGGGAGGCCTGGCGTGCTGTGATTCATGGGGTCACAAAGAGTTGGACATGACTGAGCGACTGAATTGAACTGAACTGAACTGATGGGATCGGATGCCATGATCTTCATTGTTTGAATGCTGAATTTTAAGCCAGCTTTTTCACTCTCCTCTTTCACTGTCATCAAGAGGCTCTCTAGTCCCTCTTTGCTTTCTGCCATAAGGGTGGTGTCATCTGCATATCTGAGGTTGTTGGTACTTCTCCCAGCAATCTTGATTCCAGCTTGTGCTTCATCCAGCCTGGCATTTTGCATGATGTAATCTGCATATAAGTTAAATAACAAGGATGACAACATACAGCCTTGATGTACTCCTTTCCCAATCTAGAACCAGTCCATTGTTCTATGTCCAGTTCTAACTGATGCTTCTTGACCTGCATACAGATTTCTCAGGAGACAGGTAAGGTGGTCTGGTATTCTCATCTCTTGAAGAATATTCCAGTTTGTTGTAATCCACATAGTCGAAGGCTTTAGCGTAGTCAGTGAAGCAGAAGTAGATGTTTTTCTGGAATTCTCTTTCTTTGATCCAAATTTCTTGCTATGATCTAAATTTCTATGCTCCAGTGGATGTTGGCAATTTGATCTCTGGTTCCTCTGCCTTTTCTAAATCCAGCTTGAACATCTGCAAGTTCTTGGTTCATGTACTGTTGAAGCCTGGCTTAGAGAATTTTGAGCATTACTTTGCTAGCATGTGCTGCTGCTTCTGCTAAGTCACTTCAGTCGTGTCCAACTCTGTGCGACCCCATAGACAGCAGCCCACCAGGCTCCGCCATCCCTGGGATTCTCCAGGCAAGAACACTGGAGTGGGTTGCCATTTCCTTCTCCAATGCATGCAAGTGAAAAGTGAAAGTGAAGTCGCTCAGTCGTGTTTGACTCTTAGCCACCCCATGGACTGCAGCCTACCAGGCTCCTCCATCCATGGGATTTTCCAGGCAAGAGTACTGGAGTGGGTTGCCATTGCCTTCTCCATGCTAGCATGTGAGATGAGTCCAATTGTGTGGTATTTTGAACATTCTTTGGCATTGCCTTTCTTTGGGATTGGAATGGAAACTGACTTCTTTCAGTCCTCTGGCCACTGCTGAGTATTCCAAATTTGCCAGTATATTGAGTGCAGCACTTTAACAGCATCATCTTTTAGGATTTGAAATAGCTCAGCTGGAATTCCATCACCTCCACGAGCTTTGTTCACCATGATGCTTTCTAAGGCCCACTTGACTTTGCATTCCAGGATGTCTGGCTCTGAGATAGGAGAGTGATCACACCATTATGGTTATCTGGGTCATTAAGATCTTTTTTGTATAGTTCTTGTATTTTTGCCACCTCTTCTTAGTATCTTCTGTTTTTGTTAGATCCATAGCATTTCTCTCCTTTATTGTGCCAGTCTTTGCATGAAATGTTCCCTTGGTATCTCTAATTTTTTTGAAGAGATCTCTAGTCTTTCCCATTCTGTTGTTTTCCTCTATTTTTTGCATTGATCAGTTAGGAAGGCTATCTTACCTCTCCTTGCTATTCTTTGAAACTCTGCATTCAGATGAATATATCTTTCCTTTTCTCCTTTGCCTTTCACTTCTCTTCTTTTCTCAGCTATTTGTAAGGCCTCCTCAGGCACCCATTTTGCCTTTTTTCATTTCTTTTTCTTGGGGATAGTTTTGATCACCGCCTTCCATACAGTGTCATGAACCTCCATCCATAGTTTTTCAGGCATTCTGTGTATCAGATGAAATCCCTTGAATCTGTTTGTTACTTCCACTGTATAATCATAAGGGATTTGATTTAGGTCATACCTGAATGGCCTAGAGGTTTTCCCTACTTTCTTCAATTTAAGTCTGAATGTGGCAATAAGGAATTCACGATCTGAGCCACAGTCAGCTCCCAGTCTGGTTTTTGCTGACTGTATAGAGCTTCTCTATTGTAGATAGTGCTGCTGTGAACATTGGGTACATGTATCTTTTGAATTGTGGTTTTCTCTGGGTATATTCACAAGAATGGGATTGCAGGACCATATGGTAGCTCTCTTTTTAGTTTTTTTAAGGAAACTTCACACCATTCACATTTTCCCTGTTCCGTAAGTTGATGGACATTTGGATTTTATCTTTGGGGCTATTAGGAATAATGTCATCATGGACCTTTGTGTACATGTTTTTGTGTGGATATATTTTCATTTCTCTTGGATATGTATTAAGAAGTGGAATTAGGTTGTATGGTATGTTAGTTTTCTGTGGCTGCCTTACAAATCACCACAAATTTAGGGGCTTAGAAAACCAGAAACGCATTCTGGAGGCTAGAGTCCAAAATCAAGGTGTCAGCCGGGCCCTGCTCCTTTCACGGTTCTAGGAGGGGCTCTTTCCTCGCTTCTCCCCGGATGTGATGGCATCGGGTGCTCTTTGCCTTGAGGCTTAATGACCCTAAACCTTGGCCTCCATCTTCGCCTGGCTTCTCCTCTGACTCCCTTTGTCTTCTCTTCTTCTCTCAAAGGAAACTTGTCATTGGACTGAAGGACCAACCAGGTAATCCAGGATGATCTCGTCTCAAGGTCCTTAACTTAATAGCACCTGCAATCACTGTTTTCCCAAATAAAGTCACATTCACATGTTCCAGTTGTTGGGGTGTAGCTAGGTCTTTTTGAGTTCACCACTCACTGTTGTTCTATTTGCATTTCCTTAATGACTGATGACATTAAGCATCTTTTCATGAGCTTACCGGTCACATTACATCAAAGCTTTATGTCAGAGAAGCCATCTGGGATAGCCCAAGCAAAGTGAGAAGTGGGGAGCAGGCACTCGGGGAGTAGGGGAGACACAGAGGCTCAGGGGGGCAAGCATGTGGCATGTTTGGTGTCCAGTGTACAGTCTGCTTTACCTGGATCCTAGGGTTTGGGGAGGGGGTAAAAGCTTCATTCTGCTGAAGAACATCCATCTCTGTCTTATGTACAACACAATACCTATCACACAGAACATACTCAGTAAACACTTGTCAAGATATTAAACTCATTTATTGGAAGAGAGTGACTTGGCGGCGTCTCACTAGTTCCAAGTAAATACAAGGTAAAGTCTGAATAATCACACTGCTTCTATCAGACATTAAAACAAACAGATAAAAGTACAAAATTATTTCATCTTAATAACATTCTGGGAGACCCAGCCTCCTATTTCTATCAGCAAAGTTAAGCAGAAGCCTAAGGCAGTTACCTTGAGATTCTTGCCAAACAAGGGGGGAAATTCAACCCTGCACTTTATCTTGGTTTTGTTACAGGAAACAGTACAAATTGCCTAAGAATGGAATGATTGAATGTGTGTTTAAAACCACAGTAAATTGTTCATTAACATTTGAGATTGATCCAGATCTGGTTAAAGGCTTTAAAACCTTTTACTTAGATTCATATCAAAATCAATGTTTTGATTTACTTTAAAGGTTGAAATAATGGTTCCCAGTTTTCTCCAAACCAAGACCTCTTAAGTTCTCTTTCCCTCTGAGGAAAGATTTTTTCTGGGAAATTATATTTATTAAGTAAATAATTAATCAATTTTCCCATGAGACAATCAGTGTTACTGTGGCCAGCCCAAAACAAAGTTGTCAGCATACACAGCCTTATCTTATGTAGAGTACCAGTCTTTTCCAGCTTTCTGAAATAATTGTATTAGTTTTCAACTCCTGTTGCAGCCTTCAGAGACCCCTCTGCCCCAGGATCTTGCTTCTCAAACTAGGGCCACATATCTCAATGGCTTCAAGTCAGTGTGTGAGGGTCAGGACCTGAAGCTACAGTGTAAACACAGTTTATCTTTCTGGAGCATCAATTTTTACTCTCCCATTTTGGATAAATGCATTATTGAGCAAAATTTTAGAGTAAAATGCATTATCAATCTGAGGCCACACAAGAAATTCAGGGAAGGCTTTACTGGGCCTCCTGCTGCAGCAGGGTTCCATCCCTGGATCGGGAAGATCCCCTGCAGAAGAGAATGGCTACCCACTCCAGTATTCTTGCCTGGAAAATCCCATGGACAGAGGAGCCTGGTGGGCTACAGTCCATGGGGTCACACAAGAGTTGGACACGACTGAACACACAAGCATGCATGCTGCAGCAGGGGGAGCGAAGACCAGCAACTGGTTCCCCCACTTGCTCTTCCCCCTCAGAGGGCATGCTGGCTCCTTATATGGGGACGAGGGTAGGGGAGAATCTAGCGGGGTGGGCCTGAGGGACGGCTTGGGTGGTCTGCTCACCCTCCTGGTGGGATGTGTGCAGGGATGTGCTCAGAGCTTGCTTTTGCTCTTGATTCTTCAGAAGTGGTCAGGGGCTTCCCACGTGGCACTAGAGGTAAAGAACCCGCCTACCAATGCGGGTGGGCTGCAGTCCATAGGGTCCCAGAAAGTTGGACACAACTGAAGCGACTTAGCACACAGGACTGCACTTCAGAAGTGGCAGTTGGGTTTGGGGTTGTTGTTGTTGTTGTTTTATCATTTTGTATCTTTTTGTACAAGTTTGCCCCAGCTACACATGCTCGCAAGCTTCCCATGCTCACAAGCTTCGGGAGTTGGTGATGGACAGGGAAGCCTGGCATTCTACAGTCCATGGGGTCGCAAAGAGTCAAACACAACTGAGCGACTGAACTGAACTGAACTGAACTGAACACATGCTCACAGCTATTTTTTGTTCCTTATAGTTTCTTTCTATTTTGTTGCTCAAGGAGACATTTGTCCAGGTTCAAGCACTAGAGCAGAGTCCCAAGTCCCAGATCCCAGCCTGTCTCAAACACTTTAAAGAACTTACAGAGCTGCTTGTGTTTTGCCCCCAGATGCCTGTGGTGTTAGGTATTTACCTCTGAGAAGCTGTGTCCCTGAGGGGAAGGATTAAAAGGACCCCAACTTGGGAGGCTGAAATGTGTTTAGAAAATACTGTAAGTGCTTGGGGCTGAAGATTATAGACCCTACCCACCAAAGCCAGCGCTTTACTGGAGGCTGGGTTTGCTCTGCCCTGTGGAGGGAATGGAAGGGAGACTGTGAGGAGTGGTGTGTGCATGGGGGAGCTGTGAGCAGTCCTTGCAAAGTCCCTCTGACCCTGGAGTAAAAGCTCTTTAACCTGTGACTGCCTGGTATCCGGTTGCTGGTTCCTTGTTTGTTTGTCATGGGGGCCCATTCTGAAACACTGAAGCAAGGACTGAGTTTCACCTTAGAGTCAACACGGGCCTAAGAAGACACCGTTATTTCCCTTTTCTTTTTTTAAAACTTTATTTATTTGTTTCATTTTTAGTTGTGCTTTATTTTTTGTTATTTTTGGTTTTATTTTTATTTTTGGATTTCTGTTGCTGTGTATGGGCTTTCTCCAGTTATGGCGAGCAGGGGCTATTCCGTAGTTGCTTTGCTCAGGCTTCTCACTGCGGTGGCTTCTCCTGTTGTGGAGCACAGGCTCTAGGCACCAGGGCTTCAGAAGTGGCAGCACACAGGCTCAGTAGTCGTGGCTTGTGGGCTCTAGGTGCGTAGGCTCAGTAGTTGTAGCACAGAGGCTTAGTTGCTCCAGAGCTTGTAGGATCTTCCTGGACCAGGAAATTGGATTCCGTCCCCTGCGCTGACAGGCAGATTCTTATCCACTATACCACAAAGGACGTCGGTTTTTTTTCCCTTTCAGTGATGATTATTTTCCCCTCAGTGTTAGTTATAAGTGAAAAGACAAGAATGCCATTTTATCCCTGAAAGCATTTTTTTTTTGACAAGAAATTAAACTGACCTGCTGACAAACTATAAAAATAAAAAAAGGTAGGAAATGAAGTTTGGGCACTGAAATGTCCCTGTATGTACCTAGAGTCTCCTGGAAGGACCACTCCTGGGGTCAGGAGACTCCAGAGCCCACACCTTCACCAAGACTCCTGTGTGCCAGGCTCCTTGGAGGTCAAGAGAGATCTTGGCAGCTTTATTTTTTCCAGGCTTCTCCTGTATTAAAAAGATATGCCATGTTGCTGCACATGGCAATATATCATTCTTTTTATGGCTAAGTAATATTCCATTGTATATACCACACTTTCTTTATCCATTCATCTGTTGATGGACACTTAGGTTTGCTGCAACATAGATGGACCAGAGATCATCATACTAAGTGAAGTCAGTCAGACAGAGAAAAACAGACATTATATGATATCACTTATATGTGGAATCAAAAAAAAATACTACAAATGAACTTATTTACAAAACAGAAACAGATTCACAGACCAAGAAAGCAAACTTATACTTACCAAAGGGGAAAGAGGCGAGGGATAAATTAGGAACTTGGGATTAACAGACAGACACCATTATATATAAAACAGATAAACAACAGCACTTACTGTATAGCATAGGGAACTATATCTAGTATCTTGTAATAACCTATACTGGGAAAGAATCTGAAACTTGAGTTTGACACTTGAAACTAACACAGTGTTGTAAATCAACTATAGTAAAAAAAAAATGCCAACGGAGTCACTTTAAGAATATTCATAGATGACCAATGAGAACTTTTAACCGATGCAAGCTTTGCTGTCCTCTCATCAAGAGATTATATCTTAAGTCTAACTTAGAGACTCAGTGGACTTGAGGCCTTGGACAGTGGGCCATGCGGCACATCCAGCCTCTGGTCTGGACATCGAAAACCAAGGGCCTCTTAACTGTCCTGTTGACCAGGTGAAGGCCAGATCCCAGAACCCAGAGTCCTTGCTCCCCTTTCATGTAGAGAAAGGAAAAACATCTCTACTCAGACACCCACTTAACTTACCAAGCAGGTTGTTCTGTCTCAAAGGAGGGCCTGCTCCTGACTCCAGGAAAGAACTCCTGACTTTGTGTTCTGTTTTGTTAGCCCCAGGGATGGATTGAGGGCTGTCCTCTCCATACTCCTTTTCCTGATTTTTTGACTGCCTAAGTGTCACCAGATCCCCAGGACAAGTGGCATGTAATTAGAGAAACTGAGGGTGAGCAGGTGACTGGCTTCTTAGCTTAGCTGAATCACAGGAGTAAGCTGAGTTCAACAAAACGGTACACAAGTGACTGGTCAGGATGGGAAGAGGGGAGTGTGCCAGCTCACACAGAGGGGCACCTGGGGTTGCAGCTCTGGAAAAGTCTTAGGCTGGGCTGATTCACATGGGCGTATTTCATCATTCTTTCAGTGGTATTTGTTGTATCTATTTCATGATTCTTTAAGTGGTATACGATAGATTTTGAATCACTTAAAAAGTTAAAAAGTGTGCCATAGCCAAAACAATCTTCAGTTCAGTTCAGTTCAGTTCAGTCGCTCAGTCATGTCTGACTCTTTGCAACCCCATGAATTGCAGCACACCAGGCCTCCCTGTCCAGCACCAATTCCCAGAGTTCACTCAAACTCATGTCCATCAAGTCGGTGATGCCATCCAGCCATCTCGTCCTCTGTCATCCCCTTCTTGTGCCCCCAATCCCTCCCAGCATCAGAGTCTTTTCCAATGAGTCAGCTCTTCACATCAGGTGGCCAAAGTACTGGAGTTTCAGCTTTAGCATCATTCCTTCCAAAGAACACCCAGGACTGATCTCCTTTAGAATGGACTGGTTGGATCTCCTTGCAGTCCAAGGGACTCTCAAGAGTCTTCTCAAACACCACACTTCAAAAGCATCAATTTTTCGGCGCTCAGCTTTCTTCACAGTCCAACTCTCACATCCATACATGACCACTGGAAAAACCATAGCCTTGACTAGATGGACCTTTGTTGGCAGAGTAATGTCTCTGCTTTGCAATATGCTATCTAGGTTGGTCATAACTTTCCTTCCAAGGAGTAAGCGTCTTTTAATTTCATGGCTACAATCACCATCTGCAGTGATTTTGGAGCCCAAAAAAATAAAGTCTGACACTGTTTCCACTGTTTCCCCATCTATTTGCCATGAAGTGATGGGACCAGATGCCGTGATCTTCATTTTCTGAATGTTGAGCTTTAAGCCAACTTTTTCACTCTCCTCTTTCACTTTCATCAAGAGGCTTTTAGTTCCTCTTCACTTTCTTCCATGAAGGTGGTGTCATCTGCATATCTGAGGTTATTGATATTTCTCCCAGCAATCTTGATTCCAGCTTGTGCTTCTTCCAGCCCAGCGTTTCTCATGATGTACTCTGCATATAAGTTAAATAAGCAGGGTGACAATATACAGGCTTGACGTACTCCTTTTCCTATTTGGAACCAGTCTGTTGTTCCATGTCCAGTTCTAATTGTTGCCTTCTGACCTGCATATAGGTTTCTCAAGAGGCAGGCCAGGTGGTCTGGTATTCCCATCTCTTTCAGAATTTTCCACAGTTTATTGTGATCCTCACAGTCAAAGGCTTTGGCCTAGTCAATAAAGCAGAAATAGATGTTTTTTCTGGAACTCTCTTGCATTTTCGATGATCCAGCAGATGTTGGCTATCTTAAGAAAGGAAAAACAGAATGGGAAAAATCGGGTTTCCTGACTTCAGACTAAACTACAAAGCTACAGGAATCAAGGCAGTATAGTACTGACACTAAAACAGACACACAAATCAGTGAAACAGGAGAGAAAGCCCAGAAATAAACCTACACACTTATGGTCAATTAATCTATGACAGTAGAGGCAAGAATACACAACAGAGGAAAAGACAGTCTCTTTAATAAGTGGTGCTAGGAAAACTGGAGAGCTACACTGAAAAGAATGAAAGCAGAACATATACCATATGCAGAAAATACACTCAAAATGGGCTAAAGATCTAAATGTAAGACTGGATAGTATAAAAACTCTTAGAGGAAAACATAGGCAGAACATTCTTTGACATAAGTCCCAGCAAGATCTTTCTGGACTCACCTCCTAGAGTAATAATAAAATAATGCCATTTGCGGCAACATGGATGAACTTAGAGAGTATCATGCTAAGTGAAGTAAGACAGACAGAGAGACAAATACCATATGATACCATTTATATATGGACTCTTAAAAAATGATACAAATGAACTTATTTACAAAACAGAAACAGACTCTGAAAACAAATTTATACGGTTATCAAAGGGGAAAGTTTGAGGGGAAGGGACAAATTAGGAGTTTGAGATTGACATATATACACTCCTATAAAATATATAATCAACAGAGACTTACTGTAGAGCACAGGAAACGCTTCTCAATGTTTTGTAATAACTTAAATGGAAAAGAAGTCTGAAAAAATGGGTATATGTATAACTCAATAACTTTGTTGTATATGTGAAACTAATAGAACATTATAAATCAACTATTTCAATGTAAAATTTAAAAAAAATTTAAACAATAAAAATAAAAGCACATCGTATCTCCACCTCCCTTTAGAGCAAGATGAGGTGTAAATATCTATGCAGATAGATAAAGCAATGTGTTCATGTTAATGCTTCTTTTTCTCTCCAGCATCTGGTCAATATTTGTGATGAAGACATACATGTTCATATTTTACCCCCGCAAACCAAATACTTTCAGATCAAGTATGTTAAAAAGGTAAGTGTCACTGGTGACCTGTTCTCCCTCGACGTTCACTGTTGGACGTGGCTTTCCGTGTGGTGGGTCTGTCTGGGACGGTATGTAGTGTGTTGTCCCTGCGGTCCTGCTCGCAGTCTCTGGGGTCTCCTGACAAGTGCCCCCTTGTCTTCCAGGAGCACCGCCTTGTCCCTGGCTTGTCTCTCAGGATCACCATTACATTTTCTCCAGATGAGTGGCGATACTATTATGATTGCATCCGTGTTCACTGTAAGGTCAGCTCCTTAAAATTAAATTTTGGGGGAGTGGGATGGTATCAAAACTTATATCTTCAAGAGCAGAAGAAAGAGATGGAATTACAAGTATAAAGTTTTTCAGCCCAATGACTTAGGCAGCGACCTGAGTGGCTTGAGGGTCTTTGTCCAGCGATGTGGGTCCCAGCTGGGGAAGCCTCAGGTTGCTGAGCACTGGGGCAGAGCCAGAGACACTGCTTGTTCTCACCTTTCCTGGCCTAAAAACCTAATTTATCTTGTGGTCCTGGGAGTTACTGAATGCTTTTCAAATAATTTAAGCATCCTCTTTTAAGTGCTAGTTGAGAAAATCAGCAACAACTTTGAGCTGTGATTATGAACACCTAGGACTAATGGCTGACGTCCTCCGAGGTGGTCCTTGGGGGTCTGCAGAGAGAAGGGGGCCTGTGTGGCCCGACCCTAGAGGCTATGCTCTGTGAGCCTCTTCCAGGTCACCTAATTCATCCTTGGCCCCCAGACTCCAGATCCACATGCTGCCAGCCCCTCCCTCAAAACTGGCACTCCCCCCACCTCCTGCCCCCTGCTCTGACTTTCATGCCTGGCCCTTACAAGTTGAGAAGCCTCAAGGGTAATGAAGTTTAACTTTGCAAAACTAAAGTGGAAGAGTATGCTTTAGCAATAAAGAAATTTCAGCTTTTAAAAGGGGAGAGGGAACTAAAGATGAGACCAGAATATTGCTTTCAGAAAGAATATTCTGTACCAAGAACAAAAGTCCCTAGTGACAGGCACTGTATAGCACCCCAGGGCAGGTGTCCTGCTACTGGGTAGCAGTGGTAGTAGTGCCTCTTATTGCTATGGCTCTTTAAACTTTTTCTCTGAGCCAGTGGTGGCTCAGAGGTTAAAGCATCTGCCTGCAATGTGGGAGACCTGGGTTCAATCCCTGGGTTGGGAAGATCCTCTGGAGAAGGAAATGGCAACCCACTCCAGTATTCTTGCCTGGAGAACCCCATGAACGGAGGAGCCTGGTGGGCTATAGTCCATGGGGTCGCAAAGAGTCGGACACGACTGAGCGACTTCCCTTTCACTTTGAACTTTTTAAGGCCATCATCTACTTTCATTCTCAAAAATACCTTTGAAGAAAGGTGGAATTATCCCCAGTTGAAAGCAAAGGAAGACATGAGCTGTGGGGAGGTCAGAAGTCTTACTCGAGGTCGTGCACTGGGCAGGTCTAGAAGCAGGGCTCTGTGCCTCTGGCTGGTCCCGTGTTGGCTGTTCAGTGCTGTCTGGATCAGCTGATTCTGTGCTGGTTTTTCTTTATCTCAGGCCATGCAAGACTGTTTTCTCTATAATATTCTGAAATAGAAACAGATTACTGTCTTCATCTCTACATGAAGTCATCATATGATTATCTTTAGCTTTCCTGAATAATATTGAATGTAATTTCAATGAAATATACTTAAAATTTTCTCTACTTTGTTTATAGCTAAGAAAAGTCAATATTTCAAATGTTATATTTAAGCACTCAGGTTTTTTTTAAGGAAATGTTTTCCTTTTTTATCTGGAAATATTTTTTAATGATAGAAAACAAAACAAGAAATAAAGGATCTACAAATTCATCTTTGAAAATTATAGTCTTGTATAATATCATATAAGAAATGAATCGCCAGTCCAGGTTCGATGCAGGATACAGGATGCTTGGGGCTGGTGCACTGGGATGACCCAGAGGGATGGTATGGGGAGGGAGGTGGGAGGGGGGTTCAGGATTGGGAACACGTGTACACCTGTGGCGGATTCATGTTGCTGTATGGAAAAACCAATACAATATTGTAAAGTAATTGGCCTCCAATTAAAATAAATAAATTTAAATTAAAAAAAAAGAAAATTATAGTCTCAAGCATGGTTAACTTGACTTTTTTCTTGTTAATTTTAGGGAGACGAGACTTTGCTTATTCCCATTCATGCCTATCCTGTCGTGAACACACTGGACTTTCCCTCATTTATAAATCTATCAAATGTTCTACTTGGTGAAAGGTAAGTTATCAAAATGAATTACCAAAGTGTCATGGGATGTGAAAAGAGAGACTCTTATATGTAAAAACTTAGATTTCTATTTTACCTAATGGAAAGTTTTCCTCCTAGCTGAATTAGACTGGACTTGTAGTTGCAAAGACAAACAAAAAACAAAAACACTCACAAACCAAAAAACCAAAATTAAAAAAAGGAAACAAACAAACCCAGTCAAGTCAAAATATCATAAGCAGGAAAGGAGTGTATTAGGTCATCAACCTGAAAGGAACAAGGTGGATCTTCAGGCATGGCTGGGTCTAGAGTTTTGACAAAGGTTGGAGAAACCTGACCCTTTCCATGTCTTGGTTTTGCTGCCCTGTGCAGGCTTCTTTCTCAACAGGCTCCCCTGCATGGGGCAAGACAGCTGCCAGAAGGTCCAAACACTATTGACAACAGGGGTGGTTGGAGGGGCTGTGAGGCTCGGAGTATTCACATAGAAGTCTCGGGATTGGATTGAATGCTGTTGGACCAGCGTGCATCTCATGCCCAGACATTAACCTGTTTTTACATAGATTGGCGGCAGAGAAGGCAAAGACAGTAGACGGTCTCAATGGAAGCCAAATCTCAAGTCCTTTCTCCTTGCTGGGAAAACAGTTGATGACTTAGGTGTACTTTAAGATGTTACTTGTTTTTCCAGTAAATATTTATTGAATACCTACTACCAGGCACAGTGCCATGTGTCTCTAGGGACATAAAGAAGATGAATGTTGAGCAGTTAGACATCGAGGTATAATTATATGGCCACACCAGTTGTTAAAGTTTGTTAAATGTTGAAATATTTCTGTACTGGTTGAGAAATACACACTGTCCTGTCCCTGTCCCCCCAGCTCATCTGCCTGACCCCCCTTCTGCCACCCCTCACCTCCAATGATGCAGTAACCAAGTTGTTAATACTAGCAGTCTGGGCACGGGGGGACCTGCAGCACCTGGCTCCAGCTTTGTATCCATGCTGGCTGTGTACTGCCGGTGAAGTCCTGCTTGGGTGATGTTTTGAGTATCACCTATGTAAAAAGACCAGTAGACAAAAGCTGTCCTTCTGAAGATCTTAAAGTCTAACGGGGACAGAACCATGTCATTAAGAAATTACACCACTTGCTAAGTGTTGCCATCAAGACACATGAGGGGTTCTGTGTGGGTCCAGAAGAGGGAGTACAGAACTGACTGGGGGGATGGGGAAAGTCCTCCCACATAAGGGGGGGCATCCAGTTATCCTCAGAGGACACTGTGGGGTAGGCTGTGAGGATGGCGTCCAGGCAGGGAAACAGGGTGTACAAAAGCATGGTGGCAGCAGAGCGTGGATCATGCCTTGCAAGTGATGAATCCAGCCCGTAGCCAGCAGATGCTAGACGCCTCTTTTCTTTCTTTTTTGGCTGCACCTGGTCTTATTTGTGGTATGTGGGATCTTTGGTCTTTGTTGCAGCATGCAGGATCTCTAGTTGAGACCTGTGAACTCCTAGTAGCAGCATGCATGTGGAATCTAGTTCTCCTACGAAGGACTGAACCTGGGCTCCCTGCATTGGGAGTGAGGAATCCCAGCCACTGAACCACCAGGGACATCCCTGGAGGCCTCTTGATCTAAGGACAGAGAGTAAGCAAAAACTGTGGGCTTCAGCCTGTGTCAGGGGGTCAGAGCATGTTCAAGGGCCTATAGGTGGCACTGAGAAGGGGGATACAAGTTGCTAAAGACCCAGTAGCAGAGGAAGAGAGGCAGCAACTGAGGCTTTTTGGTGATGGGAGGAGGTGACCAGGGTGTATGAGCTTCAGGGCCTCTGAGTGAAACCCACCATTTAGATCTGGAACAGTTGCCTTGGTTCAGCTGATGTGAGACCCTGCCCCTGCCCAGAGGCTTCCTATGGGCTTCTGACTCACCATCTCTCTTATTTTTTTGAAAACAATTCTTTAAGAAGTATCAATAAATAGCACATACAAAAGAATATATAAAACTGAAATATAAATATTTCAATGTATTATCATTCTTTAAACTGTGCGTATAATAATATGCACAGTTTATAAAGAATGATAATACATTGAAAACTGATTTTAAGACATTAAGACATAAAGCACTACCAGTAACTGTACAACCACTGTTCTGAATTTTGTGGCAATCATTTTTTGATTTATTTTAATAGTTTCGACGCATACATGGGCACCCCTAAATAACACATGGTCTAGCTCTGCCAGTGTTTGATCTTTTTTCTTTTTGGCTGTGCCGGGTTTTTATTGTGGCATACAGCATCTTTTCAATCTTCCTTGCGGCATATGGGATCTAGTTCCCAGACCGGGGATCAAACCCGGGCCCCCTGCAATGGGAGCACCAAGTCTTAGCCACTGGACCACCGGGGAAGTCCCTGATCTTTATATAAATGAAATCATACTCTGCATCAGTTCTTTTGTAACTTGCTTTTTTGATCCAACGTTATGTTCTCGTGGTCTAACCACATTAACCCAGAGCCATCATAGTGCACTGTGTGTGTTTATGGCAGTGTTAAAAATCTCACTGCTAATAGACCTATGGATTATTGCCACTATTATTTTTTGCTGTGACCAGCACTGCCATTGTATATCCTTGTGCATGGTCTGGGGTGTGTGTTCCAGAGTTTTCTACATTGTGTACCTAGAGGTGGAATTGCCAGTCCACATAGCTTCAGTGTCACCTTTTAATGCCAAATTGTTCTCCGATATGGGTGTGCCAATCGCATACACTCCCTTTTCTCCTGCATCATTGCCCATGGTGGGTGTTATCAAACCTTTACATTTTGGATGATGTATATTCTTGGCCCCTGGCTCTTCTTGTCTCTATTTTCCCCCAAAATACTCAGCCAGAACTCTTTCCCAGCACCTCTTCCCTCCCCTCATCCACCTTGTCTTCACTAGCCCCTCCTCAGCACTAAGTGGTCTATGTAGGGACCTAAGGGGCTAACAGAAGTGAATTCCTCCTGGCAAGACTACTCACCCCCACTCACTCTATGCATTTTGATGCCAAACAGCTATTTACTTTAAATGGATGAATAGCAATTTTCAACCAAAACCAAAGTGGTGGAAACAATTGACTTCCTAGTTCATCTGCCTGCCTCCCTCTCTCTCTCCCTCTCCCTCCACACATCACTCCTTGTTTGGACCATAAGCCAGGCTGTCCAGGTTGAGAGCACTGGTGCATAGACAGAAGGAAAGGATGCAGACATCAGCCCTGGTTCTTTTTTTTTTTACCACACCACACTGCATGTGGAACTTCCTGGACCAGGGATTGAGCCTGTACCCCGTGCAGTGGAAGTGTAGAGTCTTAACCCCTGGACTACCAGGGAAGCCCAGCCTTGGTTCTAAACACACAGATCTGCTTACTTCCCTGGAGGCTTCTCTCAAGGTGTTTTATGCATCATGCCCTTCATTTGTAATCACAACGAAAATTTCAGCTAAATTTATAAGACTTGAGTTACTGTGTGTAACACCTTGATAATTTCAAAAATATTTCAAAACTTAAGAGTGCTATTTTGTTTCTAGCCTACAACACCTTTCCCAGACTTGATGCTTTTGACTTAATGGCTTTTCCCCAACTTTTAAGGACACAAGCTACCCACACTGCATTCAATCCATAATGTCTGGTAGCAGCCCAGCGTAGGATAGGGTGAGTATTTGGAAGGATTTTCTCCTGAAATGTCCTCTGTTAATTGTAGGCTGTCCCAGGGGTTGAAGGTATTATTTGGGTAGGTTCTTTATTCAACATTCGTTCATTCATTCAACAAACCTTTATAGAATGACTACTATGTGCCAGGCACAATGGTATTACTGAGGATACATGAATCTCATCTCACAAATAGACAATTATTTTATTGAAGTATAGTTGTGTTATAATGCTGTGTTAACTTCTGCTGCATAGCAAAGTGATTCAGAAATATATACATACGCATACACAGAGGAGGGCACAGCAACCCACTTCAGTGTTCTTGCCTAGAGAATCCCATGGACAGGGGAGCCTGGCAGGCTATAGTCCAGTGGGTAGCAAAGAGTCGGACATGGCTGAGCAACTTAGCCCACACTCTTGCATACATATACACACATACTTTTTCATATTCTTTTCCACTATGGTTTATCACAGGGTATTTAATATAATTCCCTGTGCTATACAGTAGGACCTTTTTGTTTATCCATTCTGTATACAGTAGTTTGCATCTGCTAATCCCAAACTCCCAATTCATCTCTCCCTCAACCCCCTCCCCCTTGGCAACCACAAGTCTGTTCTTTATGTTTGTGAATCTGTTTCTATTTTGTAGATAAGTTCTTTTGTGTCACGTTTTATATGTGTGTGTGCATGCTAAGTCGCTTCAGTCTTGTTCAACTCTGCCAGGCTTCTCTGTCCATCGGATTCTCCAGGTAAGAATACTGGAGTGGGTTGCCATGCCCTCCTCCAAAGGATCTTCCCAACCCAGGGATCAGATCTGTGTCCCTTATGTCTCCTGCATTGGCAGGCAGTTTTTTTACCATCAGCACCACCTGGGAAGCCCCAGATTACACAAAGAAATGAAATATGAGATTTGTCTTTCTCTTTCTGACTTCATTTAGTATGATAATCTCTAGGTCAATCCATGTTGCTACAAATGGCATTGTTTCATTCTTTTAAGGCCGAGTAATATTCCATTGTGTTTATGTGCCACATCTTCTGTATTCATTCCTCTGTTGATGGATGTTTAGGTTGTTTCTAGTTTTGGCTACTGCTGCTATGAACATAGGGGTGTATGTATCTTTTTGAATTATACTTTTGTCTGGATGTATGTCCAGAAGTGAGATTGCTGGATCATATGGCAGCTCTGTTTTTGGTTTTTTAAGGAACCTCCATACTTTTTTCCACAATCGTTACACCAATTTACATTCCCACCAACAGTGTAGGAAGGTTCCCTTTTCTTCACACTGTCTCCAGTACTTATTGTTTGTAGGTATTTTAATGATGGCCTTTCTGAAAATGAGGTGGTACTTCACTGTAGTTTTAATTTGCATTTCTCTAATAATTAGCAATGATGAGCATCGTTTCATGTGCCTATTGGCCATCTGTATGTCTTCTTTGCAGAAATATCTGTTTAGGTCTTCTGCCTGTTTTTCAATTTGTTTGTTTTAAAGGCATGGGGTATTCCAATACTTGGGGTATTGATCTTTTTTAATATAAATTTTTGACTGCGCCGGGTCTGTGTTGCTGTGCGTGGGCTCTCTCTAGTTGCGGTGCACAGGCTTAGCTGCTCCGAGGCACGTGGGATCATCCTGGACCAGGGATCTAACCTGTGTCCCTCTGCATTGCCGGGCAGGTTCTCAATTACTAGACCACCAGCGAAGTCCTGGTTGTTTGTTTTGTTGTTGTTGTTGAGTTGTATGAGCTGTTTGTTAAGTGGATGATTCTAATTTCTAACTCAGAGTGTTCTGAGGAGGCACACCTAACCCAGCTCAGTGTGAAGTAAGTTGGTGGCAGGTGGGACAGGGAAGCTCAGA